>NC_084538.1:9326125-9926125 GCF_024500275.1 Phycodurus eques | reverse complement strand
AAAAATTACATATTAGGTTCATTGAAGACAAAGTTGTCCATAGGTGTGAATATAAGGTAAAATTCTTGTTTGGCTATAAGTGACCTGCGATTGGCTAAATACAATATCTATAGGTATAATATCATTGTCTTCCAATGATCTGTATTACATTTTATTGAAATATATTTTTATATTTATCTCCACTGCTACCATTTCCTTTAGTCACTGATCGGCGGGGAAACGTACATTTTTACTTTATGTATAAAATAACATCTCTTGCCCTTATATTAATCTATGTAACAAATTATATATATATATATATATATAAATTATATATACAAGTACGACAATCGACAGCCATTTTGAAATTCAAATACTTTTGAGACATAAAAACATAAAAAATACACTACGGAGCTCGACATTCCATAGCTGAGGTCATGTTCTGCTTCTCCAAGCGTGTTAAACACATACCAGAGGTGGACAAAGTAGCCAAAAATTTTACTCAAGAAAGAGTACTGTAACTTGAGAGTAAAATGACTCAAGAAAAAAGTAATCCTCCAAATAATTAAGTTTTAAGTGAAAAATTACTTAAGTACAGTACTGAGTAACTGGTAAGTAACTTCTGATTTATTATTTTTTTTTAAATCTGATCCTGAACCTCAAATAGACAACAATATGAAATAGGAATGTGCAAATTCAGATATTTCCCAACAATGTAACATTAACTTCTCAAAAAATCTTTCGAAGAAAAAACACACGAAATAAGGTAAAAGCGGGCACAAAAATGGTCCTAAATTAACTTTTTATTGCTTGAAACAGCATACGTTCAAAGTGGACTTTTTATATGCTGAAATGTGGACATTTTTAGCCTGACAGATCTTGTAGTCTGTAAGTTAAATAGAAATTGAATGTGAATGTCTGGCAACAGCACAAGCTTCAGGTAGCTTCTTCATTGGTGATGGTTCTCATTTCATGATTTGAGATAATAAATACTGGACAGTTTTAAGTTACGATTTTTGGCCCCAACCGTTTTCCGAGCAGATTGGGGAGGCCTTTGTTGACTTTGACTATAAATTTGAAATGCATCGCTAGGTCCCTTGAAATGGGGTGTATAAATCAAAGCTATTATTATTATTTGATCAAAAAGGTCTGTTTATCGGTATGTGGGTACTCCTGTTTTAGACAAACTAGTTGAGACTGAATCAACAGCACATGTGCGAGTTGTCGCCAAGTAATGCACAGAACGGCCGCGCCTGTGTGGAGTTTGCATGTTCTTCCCGGGCCCGCGTGGGTTTTCTCCGGGTACTCCGGTTTCCTCCCACATCCCAAAAACATGCAGGGTAGGTTAATTGAAGACTCTAAATTGGCCATAGGTGTGAATGTGAGTGTGAATGGTTGTTTGTTTATATGCGACCTGCGATTGGCTGGCGACCAGTTCAGGGTGTACCCCGCCTTTCGCCCGAAGATAGCTGGGATAGGCTCCAGCACGTCCGCGACCCTAGTGAGGATAAGCGGAACGGAAGATGAATGAATGAATGAATGTTATCGATTAATATTCCCACTTTTCCTGGCAAAAATGCAACTCTGCAAAAAAAAAAAAAAAAAAAAAAAAAAAGAGGCCTGGATGATGTCAGTGCAATAACGAATGTGTGTGGGAGAGACAAAGTGAGTGTCAACAGGTAATAAGTCTTATTTTGAAATGGCTCGCAGATGTAAAGTACATTCTCCACAGATGAGATCCACAGCTGAGGCTTATACGACATTTAAAATTGAAGCGTTGTAAGGGAAGAGGGCTTCTCTATACGTTAAGAGTGTTTCCCGCCCTCCATGTGAAGCACAATGGGAGCTTTCATCTGTACGTCTCTGGTGCCCGAACAGCTGAGGTCGACCACCTTTTCCCTCCACAGCAGGCCTCATTTTTCCGCCTGAAGAAAAATCCTCTGAACACTCCTTGTTCTTCTCCTTTGCTCTTCATCCCCAGAAGGCTGATCCTCATGTCTTTTTTCTCCTCAACAATCGACACACACAACAACTCCTACCATTTAGAAGGTTAACAGTTTGCAACAGAGCGTCTCCTCTCTGTGAACTCCCAGACTCAGCGCGTGTGCACATGCGCGTGTGTGCGTGCGTGTGTGTGTTTTTCTCATGGCTAATGTGGAGCAGATGATTTAAGACAGGCCGCCTGACTGGACGAATTAGAATGATTAATGTAAGGCAAATGTTTGGGTCGAAGAGGGGTGATGTGTTCAATGTGGCGCAGCACACTGGGAGAGGAGAGTTCAAGATGTTCTGGAGTGGCACGGTGTAATTACAAAAGTTGCGGCAGGCTAACGACATGTTGAGTAAAGGGGTTGAAGAAGGGCCGCTAAAAAGGACCGAACGCAAGCATTTATTTTGATTGCAGTTTGCTTTTGTGCATGGTGCAGAAGTGAACCACAGTCGAACACAATCTGTTTCTCATCTGTAACTACTTCCATTGAAATTAATGTATTTTTATTTTATCTGCTCTAGAGTCAAACTGATGCTATCATAAAAGCTTTAACCTACAAAGGCAATGCTTTAAATGTAATACAATTGTAAAAATAAGTACTTTTAACAAGACGTGGCGTCAATAAAATAAGATCTTACCTCTCGTGCGGAGAGGAGGAAGGTTTCACTTTGTAAACAACCACGACAACAAACACTCTAAAGTGGTTGTTGGCTGGCATTTCTGTTTGACACGTGTTGTACTTGTTTTCCATAACTAAAGTGCTAAAGAGTGCTGTGTGAACTCACCTCAACTCAATTCACAATAAGGCAAATTTGGCAAGTAGAGAACAATTCTTCTTAAAAAAAAAAAGAGGCTTCAAGGTGTTGACTGCCACCACACACACACACACCTTAGCCTCTGGTCCACTAGCTTAATGCTAATGCTAACACTGAATGGGAAATGAATAGAAATGGTGCAGCAACACATTTAGACATTGAAAATACCTGTGGTCCCAGGCATTTTTCCAAGTTAGAGGTCTAAAATTTCCAACCTCTCTGTTGTCTTGAAGGCAGCACAAACTAGCCTTATCTGTTCACTGTTGTTTCTTTGCATTTTATTAGGTTCATCGAGAGTTTTAATATTTCAGTCAACCTAATCAGCATCACGGTGGCCTAGTAGTTAACACTCGGGGTTCCAATTTCAGCTCCGGCTGTTCTGTGTAGTTTGCGTGTTCTCCCCATGCTTGCGTGGGTTTTGTCTGGGTAAGCGGCTTCCTCCCACATTCCAAAAACATGCGTGTTAGGTTCATTATAAGCTCTGTCCATAGGTGTGAATGTCAGCGTGAATAGTCGTTTGAGATACAATCCAGCTACCCTACTTTGTCCTGAATTGTCTGAGTGACTAATGCATTGATCTTTGGTGATGTTTGTTCAGCCTGGGTGGCGGTCTTGCCCATCCATCATGTTATCTTGTTACGTACATGACACTGTGCCATGTTGTTCTGTTTAGATTACAACGTGATGCGAGGCATGACGACGTCAGGCAACACAGACTACCGGTGCTGGCCGTCCTACAGCCAGCAAGGCTGCGTGCTGTCCGTCCACAGCGCCAAAGAGGCAGCACACATCTGCAACTCGCACTCGCAGTGCACCAGCTTTTCTCTGACTGGACAGAAAACATGGACAGGTCAGTTTTACCACTCCCTTGAATTGTCATAACATTTGGCCTCTTGTGGCCATCCAATAAAAATAAGTATAGGCCTTCATCAAAATAGGTGTTTAAATTGCCAAATATAGACCTTTTCAGTATGATGTAACACGGGTAGCAAAAACTCAGATTGCACCACTAGTAAACGAACCCTTCTGTATCATTTTGAACAAGGCAGATTGATTGAAAAAACACGGTAAATGGCTTGAATGATGATTTTTAGCCTTCTTCTCTACTGTCATACTTTCACCCAGAAAGATGTTACTTGAGCTAAATTGTTTCCAAGGGAGACGGAACGCTAGCTGTAATTTGCATTTCAACAGGTAAGTTGATTCTAAAATAGACGTGGTGGACATTCATACATATTTAACATGATCACTGAGGAACTGGCGAACTAACTGACCTTTCAGTTGCTTGCATTAATGACACAGACATGCAGTAGAGCTAACTTTAGCTAACAGGCTAGCTATAATGTTTTGCTAAATTATACAAAGACAACCCAACCCCATTTTTTTTTTTTTTTACATAACTTTGAGAAAATGTCTCCCACCAACCCGACGATGGAGGTTTAATTCCCAATCTGCTCCTTTAGAAGTGGCCAGTTGGTACCAGGCGTTGCTGCGATTTTTTTCTGTACAACTAACGACGTCCGCTCAATTTATCCTCATCACCCAGAGGTTCAACAGGATAATTTATATATATTTATTTTTTGTTTTTTTAAGGAATAAGAAAAAACTAAACCTTCTGTGGCGGCACACAGCTTTTGCCATCGTTTACAGTTCAAGTAAGCAGTAGTCAATCACTTTCCGCCACCCGGAAGTACCCAGGCACCTATTGTTTACAAAATAATGAAATGGTATACTTTTCAAAGTTACTTAAAGAACATGGCTAAGACTTTTGCATAGTGTCTCTACTGACATAGCTGACTTTTCTTCTTTTTTTTTTCTTTCATATTTTTTGCCTGCAGGTCGCCCACTGGCCACTTTCAGGAGCAGCTTCAGTCTTCTGGTGCCTGACGAAACCTCTGAGGTGTACGTGAAGAAAAGCACAGCTGTGTAAATAGGACGCATGGATGGGACTTGCAATATTAGAGAAAGTATGCAGGGAGCTCATGTACTCCCGATGATGTGAATCGAAAAGCAACATGTTGCGCTTAAATTAGACGAGTCCCGCGGCGTCCAATGGCTCCCCCAGCTTAGCTGGAGCGAAGTTACGGCCGAGGCGGCTAAATGTGATGTATTCCTAGGCCTTACGCTCACTGCACTCATTTCATGCGTCTGCCAACTCACTGCCTCTGCCAACTGCTACTTCAAGGGATTTCCCAGCAGATACAATTAAGGAAAGAGAGCCTTGTGCTTTTTCTTTTCATTTTTTTCAGTTTGCTACGTTGACTTTATTTGCTGCCTGTTGTGAAACCAGCTCCCCTGTGGTGGGCTTGGAGGTAAGAAGTCAAGCCGTGGCAGCTCAGCGCAAAAATCCAGAGGACGAGGGGGAAAAAACAAGCTCTTATTCAAGTACACGCTCAGGCTGATGCGCTGAGGTGCCAACTGTTTTCTCATGGCTCTGAGGCTTAGCTGCACTGTGATCTGAACGGGACCTTTACAACACCGCTTTTAACTTGGGCTGGGTGTATCTCTGTTTGTTCAGCTAGTTAGCTTAATGTTGTTTTGAGGCCACAGCCAGGAGCTTGTTTTAGCTCTGTGTATGGAGTAGAATGAAGGGCAACATCTATTTGACATATAAAGTAACAGCCAGGAGCTTATTAGTGTAGCAAATAAAGTTACTGTATATTAAATAGGTAGCATGACCTGGCATTATGATGTCACACCCAACAGCTAGTTAAAGCAAGGTAGCCTAAGACGCTAAAGTCAGGTGCTAATTGTAGCTCAGACATGTATATAAAACTAAGGGCAACAGCTAGTTTACCCTAGGGTAGTGTATGAAGCTACAGCAAGGAGCTCATTCAAGCGCTCAGTCAAGCGACTAAAGCCGAGTGGCACCACTAGTAAGCGCAAGGTAGCATATGAAGCTACAGACAGTATTAGTGTAGGATATAGAGCTATACCTAACATATGACGCTATTGCCAACAGCTAGTTAACTATGATACGGGGGGGGGGGGGGAACTGACTTTTTAAAAAAACATAATTATTACTCAAAGCACATTTAAAGCTTAATTATATAGCCACGGTATACCACATAGGGAATATCACACCATGGCTAAAAGTGTTTATCCGTCTACCTAATTTATACTAGATGTATAAACTCAAGACAGAGTCGGACGAGCTAAACAAACAGACATTCAAGACATTCAATCTGTTTTGTGGCCTGAAACTACAAACATTTGAAAGCGATTTTCGAAAGTAAGGTTTTTTTTCTTCTGATCTTGAAAATGGTAGTCTGTAAAAATGGGAAATGTGCATGCGTGTTTAGTGTAGACATGCACTATTACCTCACAAACAAAACCACAATTAGTGGCCTAAAGTGATAGTGTTTATGCCTATATCGCTTCTCCAGCAATGTGTACATTTTTTACACTGCCAATTCATCCTACGGAGATGTGTAACTTGTGCCTAGTTTTTCTCTACAGTGTGACATTGCCAACTGTTGGCCTGGCATGCATATCACAACACTTTTTGTCATTTTTGCAGGTCTACGTCATCAGGATTTCCTTTTGTCCCTGGGACTATTTAAACGACAACAACCTAGTAAAAATATGTTTTATTTGTTTTTGAAAAGTCTATAAATGCAATAATATGCATGCCAGGCAAGTGGTTGGTGATGTCACTTCATAAAGAAACACCTCTCAAATGTGAATCAACTGCTCTTTTTTCTTTACAAAAGCGCCTTGAATCGCTTGTGTAATATCTGAATGAAAGTAATGCGACAATGCAGGATGGACTTTGTTGGAGGAGCGCTAAACACTACGACAGTGTACCCAGAATGTACACTTAATTTAGTTTTATACCATTTCTGTTTTTAGAAGCGACCATTTTAAAAACTTTCCACTTTGAGATATTTGTTGTTGTTGTTAAAACAGTCCGCTGTAAACTGCCACTTAAATCGCTATGAGCATTTACAGCAAAAATCATTTTCAACCGTTCCAGTAAGTTTACATCCTTTTGTCAATGGCGCCATGATCAAATCTAATTGTTCTTACACGATTGTGCTTTTAGAGTTTTAAGTGCACCTTGTGGGTGAAACCATTATTTTCAATGGAAAATGAGTCACTTTTGTTTTTTTTATGCTGCACCGAATGTAACTGCAGAGTCTTATTTTATAAATTTGTACTTAAATTGTTTTTGTGTTCATTTGCATCTTTATTATATGAGATTTGACAATAAGTAACAGCCTGTTTTGATCTCATTAGCGCCTGTGCGTGTGCTGAGGATGTGCCGGCTCGCATGTGTATACCGACTTGGTTTAGTGCGTGTTTAAGTCCTTTACCACCCACGCCTCCAGCGCACAGCGGGCTCGGCCCACAAAGCTCCAGAGCTCCGCAGAGTTTGCACAATGCTTGAGGAATGCATTGAAATGCCGCGTCATGCTGAGCTCATTATGGGCCTTAATTAATACTAATGTAAATGAGCACACCTACTGGTTTTTTCGCATGTTGAGAGGGAGTTACTGTAAGGCAAAGGCAGTCATATGGGACAATCTTCTTTGCATAGGCCTGAGGGTGAGATAAGGCAAGGCTTGCTGGATTTGGAAAGTCTTGGCTCACAGAAATATCTACCAAACAATTTAAACACACCATTTAAAAAAAAAATAATCATGATAATATAACTGTTTATTCGGCCACTGGGATTGAAAAGGCCCGTCCAGTCCACTAATTCCATTTTTATGGTGGCGTCAGCGGGAAAGCCCGAGGGTTCTCTTAGCCTCATGTTGGCCCCTTGTTGTCTGGACAAAGACAGTTCATTAGTCAGATTACCATTAAGATAAAGAGGCTTAGATTAGATTTTAAAAAAACAACTGGACCAACACATCGTGACTGACTAGAAGGACTGGTTGAGTGGTAACAGAAAATTAACAAGATTGGTGGTGGGGGAGTTTTCCCTAGTTGCGCCAACAAATGTATGAAAACCAGCATAAAAGGTGTTGCTTTTTTGAAGTAGTGAAAACAACTAGCTAATTAGCTTAACATATCATAACAAACAAGCAAGCAGCTATTAAACAGCATATTTTAATGTGGCATATGAAGCGACATTCACTGACTATCTTACATATAGCATAGCATAATGAAACTATAGATAGATATTCAATCACGGACTCAGTATTTGTCTGCCATTTTGTAGGATGAGATCGGGAAGATAAATAATAGACCCACTCGTGTTCGTTTTCATTTTTTCTGTATAACTCTAATCACGTCAGTTGATAGCAACTATGTTATACGTTTTCCAAACTCCTTCGATAACATGAGGGCTAAAAAGTTGACAAAATACAGAGAAACTTCGGATCCAGTGGCAAAGGCATGACACGATGATAAAGTGACTGACATGAACAACTAAGACACCAATTTAATTTATTTAAACATCTCTCACTGCCTAACTGTGTGCAAAGTCAAGCGGAAATAAAATTTCATGACCCGGAATAGTTGACAGCTTGGCTTACTTCAGTTAAAACAGCAGGGACTTTTGCCTAGCATTAGCCTCAAGGCTAGATAGTGTTCGGCATGATGGAAGGCAGCAGAATCCTATATTTCTGATGTGTATGCACATTTATTCTTGATCCTATCCTTCCTCGTCACTGTCGAAGAGAATCTTAGTATATTCAGCTCTGCCACCGGCTCAGTCTTCTGGTCATTACTACTATCTCCAAATCATACAACATTTCTGGTCTCTCAAGCGTCCATAAACCTTTGCTTTCACTTGAGCTGGTGCTCCTCTGTCTCAAGTCACTTTCTTACTCCTGGTCCATCCTGCCTGTACTTTTTTCTTCACCTCTCTTCTACAATCCCCATTCCTCTGAACAGTTGATCAGTACTGGAACTCTTGTCCACCTTCTACTCCTTGTAACATCACCATTGCACTCGCATCCCTTTCATTCACACACATGTACTCTGTTTTGCCCTGTCTGACCCTTATTTCTTGTCACTACAGTGCATACCTCTACCGAGGGGCGTCGCTGAAGCCCCCCTAAAAACCTCTCAAGTCCCCCAAAATTATTTGGAAGCCTGTGTTTATGGCAAACTTTTATTGTCTTAGCCCTGCTAATACCGTTGTTCACGCCCCCCCAGGCCCCCTCCCCCCAAAATATTGCGTCTGTGGTGCTTGTCTAAACCTGGGCTCCAACTACGTTTTCCCAAGTTTGGCTCATCAACTCAGTTCCTCTGTAGTTGCTTCAACTCTGCACATCACATTTGTTCTTCAAAATTGGCACCAGCACACTTATTTCTCCAGTCCCCAGGCATCTTCCCATTCTCTAAGATGCTGTTGAATGATCTTGTCAAAATATTCACCATCTTCCCTACTCATTTCCACACATCCACCAGTATGCACAGGTAATCAGGATCAACACCCATTCCACTCTTCATCCTTTCTAATCTCCCTACCTCCTGTTTCATTGTTTCCACCTCACCTGTCCTCCTTTGTATTTCGTTTTCCTCATTCATTAACTCCTCAATGTACTCCTATCTACTCAGCACACTTTCCTCACTTATCAGTACATTTCCGTCTCTGTCTTTAATCACCCTAACCTTCTGCCTGGCCAATCTGTAAATTTTCATCTTCCTTTGTGTCCAACCTCTCATCCAACTCATCATACACTTTCTATTTGGCCTTTGCCACCTCCCTCTTCACCTCCCATGTCCTCTCCTTGTACTCCTGTCTGCTCTCTTCTGTTCTGTCGCTATCCCATCTCTTCTTTGGCAACCTTTTGCTTAATCTAGCATGGTATGAAGCTACAGCCAGGAGCCAAGCTTAGTGGAGCAATTTAAAGCTAAGCCGACAGCTAATTATGCAGCATGCTACAGCTAAGAGCTAGTTAAAAATGAAACAGGGAACCCGCCTGATTTTCTCCTCCTTACTGCCCATTTAAAGCTTAATTAAAACTATACCTTGGGGGTTAATTGTCTGTAGCCACATCATGGCTGAATCTGTGTTTATTAGCATACCAACAGTAATTGCTGCTAGTTGCATAAACCTTAGACAAGAGTCAGGCTAACTGATGTTATTTTATCTTTTTTTTGTCTTGTCTTCTGAAGTTTTTCGCCTTGTGTTCTCACAGAAATGTGAAGTATTTCTTTGGGGGGGGGAAAAAAAAGCCTGCTTATATTTCTTCCAGTAATAAGAGGTGATTTATGGAAGTGTACAGCTGCGGTCCATCCTCCTCCACATTAGCGCAGAGAAGAAAATGTCTGGCGTCTGGTTTGTTTTGGCTCTCCTTTTGAGACCGACTTCATGGATGCTCTGTCTTAGTGTACATGCTGCACTGTGCACTTTCATATTGTTCTCATATGGAGCAACGTCATCACAGTTGCAGCTTTGCACATTGCACTTAAGTGAATTTGCAAGAATAATATAATATGAACTATGCATTTCACTTGCTTTAATTATTTGACTACATTTACACTCATTTACGTTTTACAGTTACAGTTATCAAACACAGTTTGATCTGAGGTGAGGTGATCTCTTTGAAGCTATCGTCGTATCAAGCAAGGTTTAGGGATTCAAGGCAAGTCTTAGTGTTTCATGGAAGGTTTAGGATTTCAAAGTAAGGTTTCAAAATAGGGTCGTTCAAGCAAGGCCACATCTTCACATCTTTCCTTCCTTCAATAATACTTTCCTTTCTTCTTTCCTTGCTTCCTTTCTCCCTTTCATACCATCTTCCTTCCTTTTCCTTCCTTCTATCCTTCCTTCCTTTTTTCCATTCTTCCTTCCATCCTTCCTTCTTTCCATCCTTTATCCCTTTGTGCCTTGTTGCATTCTTCCATTATTTCCTCCCTTACCCTTGTTTCCTTCCTTTCATCCTTCCCTCCATCCTTACTTCTTTCTATTGTTGCTTCCTTCCGGTCTTCTTTCTTTCCTTCATTCTTCCATCCTGCCTACATAATTCTGTCCTCTCGTCCTTCTTTTCACTCCTTTGTTCTGTCCTTCATTTCTACCTAACAAATTTACTGGTTTACAGCATCTGTCCTTCCTGCATTCCTTAATCCTTCCTTGCTTATTTCTGTCATCATTCATTCCTCCCTCCTTATTTTCATACAGTGTGTCCTTGTTTCCTTCCTTCCTTCCTTGAATAAGTTAATTTTTTAAAATGTGCAATTTCCCTACTTTTGGCCCACCCTGTACTGTATATTCATGTGCGAGTTTGGGCTCCATTAGAGTCTTATTTTTACCTTCCCAATTGAATTTGAAAATGTTCCTTTTGTCTCATGGCAGTGTTTATTTAGTTGGAAATGCACATGGAGCATTTACACTTCAACTGCATCAAGCCTTTCTGTTTTGATATGAAAGTCACATTTGTACTGGGGAAGTTTTCATTTTTGCAAGGCAGTCAAACCTATCGTCAGAGCATGGCCCTGCTAATGTTTGTGTGTGGCACAGTGTTCCTCTGTGTTTTTTTAACCATGTAATTGACAACAAGCTCTTTTTTAAGGTTCAGGTAAAGAGAAGAAGAGAAAAGGAGGAGAGTCTTTTTTGTTTTTTTACTCAGCGCCGAAGACGCCTGTTTGTTTTTTTAGGTTTCCAGTTTCAACCAACTTGTTTCCGTCGGGTTTTAGTCATGACCTCCATCTGGAAATAATATATGTTCATGAAAACAAGCCATCAGCAATTTTAGGGAAGAATTGCATGTGTGTGTGCGTGTGTGTGTGTGTGTGTGTGTGTGTGTGTGCATGTGTGCAATGTTTGTACATGTCTAGAAAGGGAACATTAGGGCCCTTATGCAGGTTTAATATTGTAACATTAGCCCCATTCACACTGCATGTAAAACCCTTTTTCCCCCCCACTTGTCACTGTTTTGCATAAATGGCACTAACATGGTGACCGACTGGTTAGCACATCTGCCTCGCAGTTTTGAGGACCTGGGTTCAAATCCTGGCCCCACCTGTGTGGAGTTTGCATGTTCTCCCCATGCCTGGGTGGGTTTTCTCCGGGCACTCCGGTTTCCTCCCACATCCCAAACATGCGTGGTAGGTTGATTGAAGACTCTAAATTGCCCGTAGGTGTGAATGGGAGTGCGTATGGTTGTTTGTTTCTATGTGCCCTGCGATTGGCTGGCGACCGGTTCAGGGTGTACGCCGCCTCCCGCCCAAAGATAGCTGGGATAGGCTCCAGCAGCCCTCGCCCCTAGTGGGGATAAGCAGTAAAGAAAATGGATGGATGGATGGCACTAACATGGAATGCAGCGCTGAAGTGGTCCTTGTAATATTACGACTTTGGAGGTAGTATCGGAAGCCTCTTTCACACAGATCCTGCCATAACAGAAGGCTTGGAATCCATCCACCTTTGCCTTTCACACAGAACATAGTGAAATGGGATTGTTCCTATTTCATACAGTGACAAAGCATCCCACAGCATCTGGTGTGGCAATTGCTTTGATGACAGGGTGGGAGAAATTAGTGTCTCATGTTAATGTTATTCCTCTGTCGTGGAATTATAGCTTTCCCCTGACACACCGTTTGTGGGCCTCTGCTGATATGGTTCTAGCCCATTTTCCGCTACCTCTGTTGACCAACATTTTTCCGCCTTATTTCCAAACAGTCACAGAAAGGGGGCACAAAGTCTTCCCAGGAACATTTTAATTTTGGAGGTATCAGAAGTTTCTCGCTCAGAGATCCCGCAAAATTGCTGCATCAGAGCCGTAACATACACAAGATCCCAAATTAACATCTTCCTTTCCCACTTTGACACAACAACCCCTAATCAGTAGTTGCATGACAGTGCCAACGTCTGGTGTGCCAAATGAAATACTTGTTGGACAGCGACAATTGGGCGGGAGAAGTGAGGTACTATCAGAAATCCTTTTCACACAGATGTCCTGCAAAATCAGAACCACAACAGAAGACTTGGAATTCTTCTGTCTTTGCCGCCAACACAATTTCCCGTTTCCGGCATTTCCCATTTCACACTTGCGACACAGCGATCAGACAACTTAGATTAATGAAAACGTCCCTGCCAGCATCTGGTGTGACAGTCGCTTTCAACACGAATGGGTGGCCGAATGGAGTGTCACTTGTATAGCTTTAGATCTAGCCCCCTTTTACACAGACAGCGTTTTTTCCTCCCACCTTATTTCTAACACAGACACTAAATGGGGACAAGGAATTATTCACCTTTGTGGGTAGTGTGCCTCCTTCTGAGGTTTGGGGGGCCGGCCTTTCTGTGTGTCGTTTGCATGTTCTCCTTGCGCGCCTTGTGCTTACGTGTTTTTTTTCCGAATACCCTGGCTATTCCAAAACCATTCATGTTAGGTTAATTATCTGTAGGTGTGAGTTTTTGTTATACTGTATGTGCCCTTTGATTGGCTGGTGACTAGTCCAGCTTTACTTAAAGTCAACTGGTATAGGCTCCTTTTTTATTGTATTGATGATAATCCCTTAAGGGGAAATTCATCTTAAATTCTGTTGTATATATTTTGTGTTGCACACCACACATATAGAACCAAATCACACACATGCAGGCATGCAAGGAGAGATGTCAGAACGAAAGGGGTGCACAAACAGTTCTGCACCTCTTGAGCTGCGGACATGGGGACGGTGCCTTGCTCAAGGGCTCATTGACAGTAGCCAGGAGTGAGCTAGCATCTTCCCAACAACTACTAGTAGGCATTTATACATTTCGTCTGCAGCACAACGTGTTCCAAAGCCTGCAAGTGCTGCATTCATAATCAGGAAAATAGATGGGTGGATGGACTTCATCCCCTCATTCTGTTTAAAACCAAAATGGCAGAAAAATGACAGCTGTCCAAAAGGGGTTGTTGTTAGTCCAGGGAGAAAGATTTTTGAGTTAAGAAGCAAACCCCCAACATCCTCTCTGTTAACCCCATTCTTCTACATTCTTTGATTCCAGTGCAAACTTAGTCATGAAAATGTTTTTAGCGCAGCTGCAGGGAGAAATGATGCGCCAGGCAGGTCTTTGGCAAACGCTTTGACCCTGGCTCAGGTTAAAAATATGCGGTGAAAGCCGGCACAGTCCTGCGAGGATAGAAGATCTGGCTTGCGTCGGCGGGGTTGGCGGCCATGTGAGTGGAGAGATATAGCAGATATTCACTCAAGTCTGGTCTTACGGAACAATTCTGTGCCTGTCTGGAGGCTTGCCGGTCACACCTGAGAGCCTCTGAAGAGCAGCTAGACATTTAGCTGCTGTGCTGGCGCCCTCCCCGACCCTCCGAGCACAGACACCTCTTAATGCACATGCAGGCCATTGCCCGCATATCTAACTAACTATTTGTCAGTCTGCCTGGAGCCGATACAATCTCTTTTAGAGCTATAATGGCTTTAGCAGATCCTGAAGAACGCAGCGAGCGGTTTATGTCGAGAGGTTTGTCTGCGTTAAGGGGGGAGAGGTGGAGGAGGGGTGAGTGGTGGTTGGATCATGTTTAAAAGCCCCAAAGTTAACCCCAGTCCAAAGGTGTATGTCTGCCACAAAAGCCGCAGAGCCCTCTGAACGGCTTATCTTTTGCTTTATTTACAGCACAGTCAATTTGAACTAGCATTTTAACGTGTAAGTTTAAACCCAAAGTTAACTTTTGTTATTTTAAGACAGGCAAGTCATTATTTTCCCATAGGAAGTAATTGAAATAGAATTGATCTGTTTCGATATGAACTGAACATGCAAATTTAAGTCGATATTTTAACGCTCTTAATTGGCTTACAAGTGCAAAAAGAGGCTAACCACTGTTAATTTTAAAATGTGTAAATCATTATTTTCCTGTAGGAAATAATGGAAATAGAAATGAACTGTTTGTTTAGTAACTGTACAAGAAATTTTAAGTGACAATATTAACTCTGAGCTGTCTTACGGATGTTTAAAAAAAAAAAAAAAAAAAAAAAAAAAAATCTAACTGCTGTTAATTTTAAAATATGCACCGTAATTCCAATGAAGTTGGGAGGCTGTGTAAAACATAAATTAAAACACAATACATTGATTTGCAAATCCTTTTCAATCTATATTCAATTGAATACACTACAAACAATATTTAAGATTTAATGTTCAAACTGATGAATGTTATTGTTGTTGTTTTTTGCAAATATTCTGCATTTTGAATTTGATGCCTGCAATGCTTTCACAAAAAGCTGCGACAAGGGTGACAAAAGACTGGAAAAGTTTGCGGAATGAAAATGTTTATATAGTGGTCTATATATACTGTAGTTCTCTCATGAATAAAATGAAAAAATTGTTTTCGAACACTACTCAGGTGTACTGTTAATTCCGTTCTTTTGTAATAAATAATGAACCAAAAAAATAATTATTTTATTATTTATTTTAAGCCGAGTGTACTGAGTGTATTTTACAAAATTAGTACATACAAAGCACTTCATGTCCATCTATGTTGTGATGTGTTGCTCTACTTATATGAAAGATATTTTTGTGCCACAAATCAAGAAACGACATCATGGGACATATTGCTAGTGACCACCGAATAGCACAATAAAGTGGCGAAGAGTGGTGCCTTGAGATAAGAGTTCAATTCATTCTGTGACCACGCTTGTAACGCAAAACGCTCGTATCTCAAATCATCTTTCCCCATTAAATTGAGTGGAAATGCCACTAATCTGTTTCAGCCGCCCCAAAAAACAAAAAAAAATGTGTTTCTTTTTTTAATTAAGGAAATATTTTACTACTACTGTAAGCAGCTCAGTAAGAAACTGTAATATTAGTCATTTTCCGTATAGGATAAAGAATATATACCTTTGGGTATTGCTATATTATCTGTCGGCATGCGTTGCGCCACCATTTGTGTTCAAATATCTGTCGTTTTGTATGTTTGTTAGCATTAAGCAAAGCTATGTGATTGTTTTAAATACCCAATGTGCAATTCTCTCTGTTTTATGTTTAACTTGACACTAAACTTCAATTTTGAGTGGTATTAAGGAGCTCGAAGCCTCTTTTTTTGATGAATTGTTCAATATTTGCCAAAGTACTGGTTATTGTGAACTGAGCTCACTACCACCATACAGTGGTACGCTTGTCTCTCAAGTTTGCGCTCGAGAGTCAAAGCTAAAAAATCTTGTCTTAAAAAAATGATAAGTTGGGTGAGTCGTATCTCAGGGCACCACTATATTCCGAACACAGACATTCTTCCAGAAAATTTGTGTTGAATTCCATATAATATGACTCGTAAGCCATTCAACTTTTGCTTTTGTCCCACTGCAATTTTTCCATTTATCCAGATGCAGTAGCTTTTTGGCACGTTTGATTAAAAAAAAAAAAAAAAAAGCCTAAAAATAGTCCTGTTCTGTGTTTAGTCTCCACCAAGTGTCTGTGTTTGGTTAAATTGGTCTTGCAGCCACACTGTGGTGTTAGCGCAAAACGGTCCCATGGCGAGATTCCCATATGTGCTGCTGCCTTTGCATTCCCTATCACGGCTCTGTTTTTAACCGCCTCTTTTGAATCTCCTCACAGCCCATCCATCATACTCGACTGAGCTCGGGATTGTCTTTTTTCACCCCACCCGTGCGCCTCTCTTTCCTGGCCACTGTCCTCCCCGCCATGCAGGCCAAAACCCTCAATAGCCTTACTATTAATTTAAGCCTTCACCACTCCTGCTAAATGTTTCCATTTGGTATATAATTCCAGCCTTCCGCCAGTGTCGTCGTCCTCCTCCTCCTTCCCCTCCCCCTCCTAGTCACTCTTCCCAAACTTTTTTTTTTTCCCTTTCTCACAACAGCTCACAACTTCTGTGTAGCATCTGGAGTTTCCCTCCTCTTTCAACTGAGTACCTGAGGGCAGGGCCTGTTGAGGATCAAGAGTGTATACATGCGTTTGTGTGTGTGTGTGCGTATGTGTGTGCAGGCCTACCTCTGCTGTTCAAATCAAAGTGCCTTTTGTTGCATGCTGTGGAATCCCCTCTGTGACACCTCGGCCCTTTCTCAGTTGGGGGTGGGAGGGGTTGGGGCGGGGGTGGGGGACTCTTGCTCCCCAGCCAGAGGGGGACTTCCTCCTCCTCCACAGTTAATCTACTAGAAATACATCCTGTGAACCCCCTCCGAGTTACAGAATTCCATACAAAATACATAAAGTGCATTCTGGATTTATCGGCATCTCCAAAAGCCACAAAGTTGAGTCATATTCTGCTCAAGGAACCATATTTGGTTACTGGAATGGGTGTTCAAAATGGGCCCAGAAATGTAATTATTGCCCCTTTTCCATTGCAAGGGACCTACTTGGCTTGCCATGGCTCAACTTGCTATTAATGTTTTTCTGCTGAAATAAGCAATTACCTCCTGTACTATTTCTAGCATCAAGATTTATGATACAGCACATGGCTAGAAATGACAAAACACATTTCAACTTTACATTTCTCTTTAGCTACTATTTATTTTAAAATGTGAAAATACTTACAAATACCTTTAATTCTTGACTTTTAAAACGTAAAAATAATTATTTCCCCATGGGCCACAACGAAAATGGAAAGGATCTGTTCCTACATTAACTGTACAGGCAATGTATAGTTGCATTTTAACTCGAATGAAGTAATTGTCTTTGTAGTGCAAAAAGAATTTAACTAAAGTTAATTGTAAAATGTGAAAAGAATCATTTTTACATATGAAATCAAAATAATAAAATCTGGGACCCAGCTGTTGCCATCATCATACATTTATTAACCATTTTTAAGTATCATTTAAACTCCCTTAACTGTCTGACAAGTCTAAAAAGAAATAACATGTTTTAAAATGTGAAAATTATTAGTTTCCCGTAGGAATGAATAGAAATAGAAACGATCTGTTCCTTTATTAACTGTTCAGGCAATTTAGCATCTACCTTCTCTTTACAGTAACGTGACAACAAACAAAAATAAATATTGAATAACAGCATAATGTGGTGAATTAAAAAAAAAGTGTCACTTTTTTTTTTTTTTACAATTTTAACTGTCATGCAATTGTAAAAAAAGATGTTAACTACAGTTGATTTTATAATCTTCCATCCATCCATCCATTTTCTGAGCCGCTTCTCCTCACTAGGGTCGCGGGTATGCTGGAGGCTATCCCAGCTATCAGCGGGCAGGAGGCGGGGTACACCCTGAACTGGTTGCCAGCCAATCGCAGGATTTTCTAATCTGAAAATACTTATTTTCCCATGTGAAATTGAAGTAATTAATTTATTCGTCAAACGATTGCCTTCATGATACATTTATCAACCATACATACATTTTTAAGTGGCATTTTAACACTCTTAACAATATTACCGGTAGAACAAATTATTTAACTTCTGTAAAAGGTAACACGGAAAAACAAATAAAAAACACCAAACTTAGATGTTGGATGACAGCATTATGAGGAGCCAATGGTTCATGTTGCTCTCTCACTTTTTTACATTCTTCATGTATCATGCAATTATAAAAATAAATTAACCACTGTTTTTGTGCCTCAGCTCTCGAGACTACAATATTATGCACTCCTTTGGACCAGCAGCACAGTAAGTACTGGGTAACCTTGTTCTCCTCCATTGGTGTTGTTTGTTAGTGTTTCTTGTTGCAAGTGATGCGTTCATTGTGGCACTTTTTTTTTTTTTTTCCATGCAGAATATTTTGAAGAGGAAAACCAAGGCGACTACAAGTAGAATCAAGCTAAGTTGGTACTGAACAGTGAGGAAGCGACATATGAGACGGTAGGGGTAAATCGCTAAAAACAATAATAATGACACACATGTTAGGTTTAAATGTGAGTGCGACCGGTTGTTCGTCTTCATGTGGCCTGCGAATGGCTGCTGACCAGTTCTGGATGGGCGCAAAGTCAGCTGGGATAGGCTCCAGCTCACCCGAGACCCTAGTAAGGATAAGCGGTATAGAAAATGGATAGCTTGATAATGGTAGTAAAAGTAGTAAAACGTCTTTTTATACACTTGGATAATTGTCTTCATGTTAAATTAAAAAGTACTTTAACGAGTGTCCCGTAAAGGTTAATTACATCCTACATGCTAAAAAAGAGAGCACTCCTGTTTATTTTTAAAGCATGAAAATGGTACTTGCTAGCTGTCTACTTGCAGATTTGTAACTTAACATTGTCTTCTTATCTGCTCTGGCATGAATGTCTGGAATGGTAAAGTGCTAGAAATTAACTTAATGGCTCGCTACAATTGTAAAAGTGTCAATTGTTTGTGTACTCTGTCTGTGTTTGGAAACAATGAAGTGCAGCATCAACAATCCCATCCCCGCATTCAGGTTGTTAAACACATGGAACGCTGGGACTGAGCTCTCTGCCACAAGTCCCCAATTAGGGTTCTGCCCACAGCATCATAAAACAGTTAGTGGATTCATTCAGAGGCTGTTGGATTTAACACTATTAGGAGTTCATTAGTTGCTGCATTCACAAGTGCTGCTGCCGTGAGAAGGCCATTAACAAAGAGCTTTTAAACGGGCCCCATTTCACTCAGATGAATTACGTACCCTTTGGCTATCACCTGCAAAAGCGCAATGGTAATTTTGTTTTATTTTATACGCACCCATTTCAGCTCTTACATGTGGCATTTGATGTCAAATTAACACAGACTGCGGGTTTTAACTTTAAGATCCTGCTAATTTAGAAACAGAATAACAGTATTACTGCGATTGGCTGGCGACCAGTTCAGGGTGCACCCCGCCTCTCGCTCGAAGGTAGCTGGGATAGGCTCCAGCACGCCTGCGACCCAAGTGAGGACAAGCAGTACGGAAAACGAAATTAACCGTTTTATACTGTATGAAGGGCTCTGTTTCCCTTGTACCCTTGACACTTGAACAACAAATGTTCTTCAAGGAGACATATTATGGATTTCTTTTACCACAATTTAAAACAGTTCCCAGTTGTGTAAATAACATAGTTAAGTATAAGGCAAGAGATTATTATTTAATCATACATGTTCTTGTGTCAGGCTGGAGCTTTCTCCTGAGGGGAAACTGAACTCTCGACTATTCGCTGTTCACTATTTACAAATTCACATAGCCATGTCTTTTGCTGTGGAACTATCCACAGCTATTTCCGAAAAACTCATGTATTGGTAGTTTTTGTGCTCTTTCTGTACTTCCATAAAATGCCACAAGAGGGCACCAAATCTCCATGTAATATGAATGCAGTACTTGGTGTCAAGGAAGGATAGTTGAAGTGATACATCTCTATTAAGAGACTAAAATCTTTGTATGTTGGGGAGGGGCTAAATTTAGCCTGGGTTAAGAGTGGAATTTATAGTCTTCTCCGCATGTGCATATGTGCATTAAGCCATTTATTTTTAAGGGTAACGTTTTAAGATGAGCTTGAAATAATATTGAAGTGTCTTGGGATCTGAGTTTGTGGTATATTTACGGATTAAACTACTAATCTCGGCAGTTATACACATTTTTAGGGGTCATCAATGACTTGCATTATTTCTCTTTTGGTGGTAGGACTCACTCCTTATCCTATTTGAAGTGAGGAGTGTGTATTAAAGGAGACATATTGTGCCATTTTCCACAGTTTAAAAGGCTCCAGGTGTCTGTGACATGCTTTAGTCAAAATACCACAAGGAAGAATTATAGCACTTTACACACCTATATTGCTTATCTGCTGAATCAGCCTGTTTTTAGCGCTGTCTCTACTCTTATACTCTTCCTCATAACAACTATATACAGTATGACAATAACATTACATAGGAGTTAGATTAGATCCCTTCATGTTGCATTCTTGTAGTCCCCCCCCCCCCCCCCCCAAAAAAAAGTGACAAGTAACCTAGAATTGCATGTGACCGCCTCACTCTTTCCAAACCGTGCCACCTTTGATCAACTCTATCAGCATACTGGAGCAGCCAGAGGAGACTGGTTCCAGCCACTTAGTCACGATCTTATTTTTACGCTTAATTTTCACTCAATTTCGCACTCCTTGCCTCTAGGCGACCTACTTTCTCACTGACGATCTCACTGAAGATCTGTGTGTTGTATGATCTAACAACACCAACAGTGTACTATCTGAGGCCAAAAACAATCCATCCAGGTCCCCTTTCCATTTGTTCGGAATTTTAAATAAATAAAATAAACAAACAATTTCCAGAGGAAATAGTGGTAAGAGAATTATTGTGTTCCAGGTTCAAACTGTATAGACACTTAATTAACTGTAAAGGCAATGTTTTATAGTACTATTAACATCCAAGCATCCATTTGTTATTGTGCTTGTCCTCATTAAGGTTGCAAGTAACTGGAGTCTATCTTAGCTGACTTTTGGTGAGAGGCCGGCTACACCTTGGACTAGTCATCAGCCAATTGCAGGGCACATACTGTATAAACAAACAACCATTTACACACACATTCACATCTATGGACATTTAACAGAGTTTCCCAAAGTACCAAGAGAAAACCTACGCCAACGTCGGGAGAACATGCAAATTACACACAGGATGACTGCAGCCAGAGTCGGCGTCATTGGGGGGGGGGATGCGCGGGCAAGTCCCCTTAAACGAGTGACTGTGATCCCTCCTGTCTCTGTGCCCATCAGTATAGCCTTTTCATGCCAAACTAGAGATAATTTAATCAAAGGGTGAATCGATTTATTACTGCCACTAACAGTGAGATAAAGATAAAAGAGAAGCTAAAGTCTAAAGAAAAAAATCTGTGTTGATCATTTGCGTATATTTACATCACATCCTCTGAACGTACCATACATGTGCCATCTCAAGTCTTGAGTGAGCTGACCGCATTCAAACTTAGCCCAGCATTTGGCGCCTCCTCAGCAATATGCGATAGTGGAGAGCGGAACGATCAAAATATCGATGATATCGATACCAAAATTTGCAGTATCGCGCACCACTAATATGTGATAATTCATACACTCAGAGAAGCTTTCTTCAATAAATTAGTTAGTTCATCTGGCATCTGAAACCTGGACCTCTCGACTGTGTGGCAGACGTGCTAACTATTAATCCACCACGGTGCCCTCTATTGGGGGTTCTACTCTAGTCACTGACGGAGTAGTGAAGTTCACTCGCTGCCTGATTTCTGTGATGATAGAACTGGTTGTTTGTCTCTAAATGTGACCCACACCCCAGACTGAATAGGCTAAGCAGTACAGAACATGGATGGATATATATACTGTAGCAGAACTCTGCGATCGTTTTTTTAAGTTTAGCTACTTAATGTAATGGTCTCGCATGTGAGAAAGGAGAGCGTCAGTCAGCAATGTTCTTTTCAGGCTTTTATTGAATTCCGGGAGAACAGTAAAACACAAACACAATGAGCACACATGTAGGAGCTGCTGTCGGCCACAGCTCACGCTCAGACACTCACGCAGACTCGCTGACGTCAAACCCCACCCCACCAAGCCCCGCCTCTTAAAGGCATATATCTAACACACAGATACCACAAACACACAGATACCACTACTGCATATATTATACATTTATGCGTGTATTTATGTGTGTGTGTTCAAATATGTTTACAATGTGTTTAAAATGTGTGTTTAATATTTTGGTAAGTTAAATAATAACATCTCTATATCATGGATTTTTTTTTTTTACCTATAACGGGTGGGTCTGGAACATATCCCCTACAATGAACAAGGGTTAACTGTGATATGGGCCCTTTGTTTGTCCAACTGAATATTACCTGAGCTAAACTAATGCATTATATAGACACACAGGCAGACAGTCTGTTTGCCTTGGCAAGAGGGGTCAACGGGTCCTGACAGGGTGAAGGTTGGGGTTATGTTTGGAAAGACCCTCCAGCTCCTCTGCAAACAAGAGCAGGAGATCAAACAGTGCTAGGGTCCTGTGTTGCATCCAGGCTCGGGGTTGGGGGAGGTGGGGGCAGGGCTGGTGCACAGATAATAGCCCCCCTCCTCCTACACACTTCTTCTTCTCTGGTGTTTTAGCTCCAGATTAGCATTGTGTGCCGGCACTTATGATCTAACCTCTGGGACACTGCGTTATTCCTCGGACATGTTTACCATCTGACCCCTCTCCAGTCACATGCTGGATCTTTCTCTTGCTCCATAATCCTCTCAGTCATGTGGAAATGGGTCAGCTGAGTCCCTTAAGAACCAGTGAATGGAGTTTAGCAGAGAACCTTGACTCTTTTAACTTGCATAATTCTCGTACTGAGAAGAATGAAAAATAAAACATGTTAAATATCGCATGTTGTGAGGAGCTAGCTCGACTTTTATGCTCTCAAAACATGTTCCCAAAGCTTTGCTAACTATACATCAATACATATATAATAATACAATATCAGACAATGCCAAGCTACATTCTCCATGTGTTACAACAGTATGGCTTCATAGTAAAAGAGTATAAATACTAGACTGGCCTGTCAGCAGTCCAGACCTGTCTCCCATTGTAAATGTGTGGCGCGTTATGAAGCACAAATTACGACAATGGAGACTCTGGGCTGTTGACCGCCTAAAGTTGTATACATCATGCAAGAATGGGAAAGAGGTCCACCTACAAAGCTTCAACAATTAGTGTCCTCAGTTCCTAAACGCTTATTGAGTGTTGTTAAAAGGAAAGGTGTTAACACAGTGGTACACATTCCCCTGTCCTAGCTTCTTTTTTTTGTTATGTGTTGCAGGCACCAAATTCAAAATGAGGGAATATTTGCACACACAAAAAAGTTTATTCGTTTGAACATTAAATATCTTGTCTTTGTATTGTGTTCAATTTAATATACGTTGAAAAGGATTTGCAAATTATTGCTTTGTTTTATACAACGTCCCAGCTTCATTGGAATTGGGGTTTGTGTCAGAAAGAAAACACATCATTTAAATGTTTGTCAAATGTCACTCTTGATTCTTATTTCTACTTTCCACCATAAGCTTGACTTCGCTTGTCGTTTTTTTTTTTTTTATGTTTTGCATTAGCCTGACATACAATATATGAACTCTGGTTTATTTATTAGAAACAAAACACACCATTAAGATTTTGTTCAAATAGTAGTCTTGAGTCTTGATGTTTACTTTCTAGCATAAGCCAAACCTATTTTCATAGTCTTCTTACAAATGGCTCTTTTATCGAACTCTGGTTTATTTATTTGAAATAAAAAATTAAAAAAAAAAAACACCCTTAAGGCTATTTGTTCAAATGTCATTTAGCTTGGGTATTTTTTGCTGGTATGTAGGCCACTCGAGAGAACTGTATGAACAACCAAGCAATCAGGAGCTGCTTGTTTATTAGCTTATAGCGCCTCTCATAGGAAATTCCAGTTCCTACTTCTTGGACTTTGTGGAGTACAGTAACAGCAGGTTTTGACCAAACTATGTACCAAATTGAAAAGAAACAAAGTCACATTAACTGTCCAAATATTTAATGAAGGACTCAGTCTGGAAATTTGTATTGTGCATTTTATTTTAATGGTGCAAGCGAAATCATGACAGGCCTGTCATGTCTCAGGGAAACAGTATGCCAAGGGAGGGGCTGTTGGTTACACATTTACTGCCCAATAGCATAGAATGGAATATTTGATTGACATGTTCTTAGGCCATTGCTGATACTGTGCAGGGAGGCAAGAGAGGAAGGAGAAAGAGGGGGACTGAAAGTATAGCTAGAAAGTTAGTGAGGGACACAGTGTAATAGTTGACAGCAGATATTACAAGTTAAAGGCCACAACAGTGACTGGTGGTGCCATCTGCAGCCATGTCTGATTGCGAGGGGCTTCCAATGGGTAAGTCAGCACACGTCTTCACGGAATTGTGTGACTGAGCATGCACGGAATAGATGAAGTGCTTATCTTTTTAGACTTTTGCAAGTGTGTTTGCAGCTATTGTGAGCGTGTGGTTGAAGGGGGTGGAGCTATACTCTTGGGCCCAATCTGTTTTGGCACAGCTCCCCACTGGAAGCAAGTATTTAGCTGGTTTGGTTTGGGACCTTATATGGACACTTGGAGGCATTTCCCTAATGGAGATGGACTTTCCGCTTATTTACAGATGTTCATTACGCACTGTCTCACTACACCGTGAGGAATATTTACGCATACGACTTGGCTGCTCTTAGGCGATCTGTTTAGGAGAGAAGTGAGAAAAGATGACTTGCACTCGCAGGCGATTGCTCGTGTGCCTCAGCTGACCACAACTGAAGGTTAAATCCCTGCAAAGAGCAGCCAAGTTGAAATAGAGAGCTAAATCTCCTTGTGCCCTGCCTGACAGATTAACAGCAGCAATCATTTCGGAATCAAAACTTTCCCTTTCAGTTTATTGTTTCTCTCAGCCTAGTCCATTTATGGTCTGTCTTTTCCCCCACTTCCCCAGAACCTCCTTCTGAAACTATCTTTCTATCTGTCTATCTGTCTGTCTGTCTGTCTGTCTGTCTAACGTACATACCCACCAGTAATGCATTCAACGACTTAATTTGTTAGGGTTAAGCTATTTACTAGTGTGGAGTTCTTACTATCTGTCTACCAATCACTAACTGCCTGTTTAAATTAAAACTATCTTGTTGTATTTATACCTTTGTCACAGCAGTAAGATGATGGTAAAGCTATAAAATTGAAATTGAAAGTGCTTGAAAAGTAAATAAAATACATAAAATTTTGTAAAATCATAACAAAACAACAGCAATATTATATATACACTATGTGTTATTATGATGTCATTAAAAGCGCAGGTCACGTTGAGGCCGTCAGCCTATTTTGGAATTGGAGTTTCAGCAGCAGTTCACCAGTTTTCCTGCAGGTGGCACTGTGAGCCTAGTTTATGTGTGATTGTGCTGTGCGAGGAAGGGTTCATAAAGCGCGGTACATTCAGGAGAAGGAAACTTGACGCAAGAGTAGGGGTCATATTTAAAAGGCGTCACAAATAGATGACGAGAGAGTGGCTCGACGTGACTGAAATAGAAAAGGTAAGGAAACATACTTGGTTGGGATATGTGTGCTAGTTTGATTTAAAAACAACAAAAAAACAGTTTGCTTGAGGTTGTTACACATGAAGGCGTTTATGGCGAGCGGATTCAACATTTCATAAGTGGTGGGCAAGTGAAGCCTCATGAAGCACCTAGGCTTCCCTTAATAACTGTGTCGAAAAAGATTCAAAGCTTCAAAGGCTTCAGTGATGGGGACATCTGGTGGACAACTGATGCCATAGCAACCTCTAAGGAGCACGACTGAAGGATTGGCACTGTTTCCCATGACAGCAATAAAAGTTCAGAAAACTCTGTATGGTCATTCAAGTGTTTTGTTCATTTATACCAAATAATGATTATATCGTCATTACAATAACATATGCAAATGCTCTCCCCTCCATACTCTAAACATTGTGTATGGTGTTATTCAATATAAATGTCGACAATTCAGTTGCAGGTATCTGCTTGTGAATTACAGATGTCTGTACCTCCAGTTTGAGATATCTAAAACAGCCTTTTGATGAGTCATAATTCCAGTCATACATATCTACTACGTCATTTCGCCTAGTTAAAACTTGATTCAAGATGTCTGCAAGGGACATGTAGATAGCTTTAATTGAGGTGAATAAAATATATCTTGCTCTGGATTTATGACTAGTCAGATTTAAATTGTACGGTGTATATAAATTAGAAAGGTACAGCGGTAACTGAGCGTGCCCATCTTGTCATAAACCAAGGACCTTTTGTGATGCTAAAGCTGTTCCTCCCGACGACTAACTAGATGAAATGTGTGTGTAGGCTGCAGTGGAGGAGATGAATGGTTTTCACAGTAGTTTATTTTAGGATTTATTAATTTAAGGATCCACTTGCTCTGACTTTGAAAGGATCAAGAGGAGGAGAAACAGGGCAGGGTGCATAAAATCAAACAAAGGCTGCCTATTTATAACACAAAATGGAAAGCAATAGACAGTGCTGTGTGAGGACGTGTCTGTTTCAGCTTTTGCAGAAAGGAGGAGGAGAAAAAAAAGGTTGTTCAGGAAATAGGGGGGAGGGTGAACATGGATGTTTCAACAGCCAAGTCAGATGTGATTAATGTCACAGCATGAGAGAACAGTCTTGTACATTCCGCTATATACTGTATGTGTCCATACAGTTAAACACCTCCGATTAAAATGTTTCTTTATCCTTGTTATGAAAAGCACTGCTGCATTAATATTTTGTATAGATGTGGTGCAGAATTTAAGACATTGGTGTATTTATATTTATTTATTATGAGGAGAAAATGTATTAAAGGTTGACACTGATGTGTCACACAAGAAACCTTTGGACTGTTATCGGCAAGTAAATAAATGCTAGTCAGAAAATATGAATCAAATTCCGGCTCACGGTTTCCTGTTCTCTTGCTTTCTTTTGCTTTCAATCGAATCGGGTGCCCTTTGCCACATTCTGCTGCATAAGAAGGACAGCACTGCCCGTAAACTGTTTTCATACATGCCAGGGCTGGATGAAATGGCCTTAAAATAAAATCACACTCTTTTTTTTTTTTCTTAAAATCTGATTTCTGTTTTTAATTGATTACCCTTTTTGCCTATTGAAAAAGCAAATGAAAATGACTATTCAAAACTACTTTTGATCAACTGTCTTTATTCCCTTCTGAAGTTTGCTTGACTAGTCCTAGTCCATTTTTATCATTTCCCCCCCAGCATTAACTAGCATAAAATTCCACAGAAAGCATGTAAAAAAATATTTACTGAACAGATAATTTAAAAAAATGTACATGAGGTAAATTGCAATCCTTAAAAAAATGTTCCACGATTTAACATCGCAAATTTAGTCGTCTAACTGCGTGGCTTGTATGGTCCATATAATTATTAACATAATATTGTACCCTCTCCAGCTCATGTTGTGCAAGGCAACTTCTCCAAATTATTTGTGGCTTGATAGTACATTCCTTAGGTCAAACGTTTCAAACATGTCTTAAAATCACTGCTTTTGCAACGTCTAAATGGGCACCATGTATTATGGCACAATGTTCAGCATGATTGATTCCACGAGCCACGGGTCTTGTTTACTGTTATACAAAAAACGGTTCAGCTCATGTTATTTTTCTCAGCAGGGATTAAAATTGGTAGTCGCTTTTTCTTTTTTTTTAAAGAAATAGTCGTTCAAAGGGTTGAAAAAGTTGCCAAGTATATTGACAAAGTTCCTACTTTCGCCAACACTGAGTGTGCTTTTACAAACTAGCTCCGCTGTGTATGTGTCATTCGTAGAAGGAGTGCACGTCAGCCGGGATATGCTTTGTGCTTTGAACTATGGAAGCGGCAAAAGAATCGCCCTTCCTTAAAACAAACATTAGCACACAATTGTCTCACAGGTTTTGTCCAAATTCAATTTATATGGATCACTTAGGCCCCTGGTTGGATTAATTCATGGTGTAAACCCGCCAATAACCAGGACAGCACACAGATGGTGGCTGGATCATCCAGAGGATTGACCTTGTTCCCTCCTTCGTTCTGGATTTGGTTGTGTTTAATCCCAGCCCACTGGCAGACTGACTGATCATCTGTGGAATTTAAAGAATGTCTGCAATTTTTTCTTAAGAAAGCAAATAAATGAACAATCTGCTCAGTTTGATTTTGGCCTTCAATAGCCTCCTGGCCGATAACACTATATAAATAATAATTGATTTTCATTGCTATCCAGATATTTGCAGACACACGTCTTATTTCTTTACATCACCCAATTATTAGACCCAAAATTCAAATTCTAACCATTGTAATAGTAGAGCTGGTCATTATTCACTTTTTCAGACAGAACTCTTGCCCTTTCTTTGTGAACATTCATGCAGCTGATGTGGCTTCTCGCAAACCGTTACAGTGCTACCTTGAGTTACGAGTTTAATTCCTTTAAGATCGTAATTCAATTTATTCATCTCTTAAATCAGTTTTCCCTATTTAAAATTACATTCACTGCCATTGACGACTGTTGAATTCAAAAGTCTGTTAACATGGAGGACTGGCAGTGAGTGAGTGTTAATTTGAATGCTGATAACCCGTTTCAGCCCTCCAAAAAAAATAATTTTTTGTCTTACATGTTTTTAATCTAGAAAAATAGCATTGTACTGTATAACATTTAAGGTGCATGGCCTAGTGATTGCCGTCAGGAGTCGGAGTCTGTTTGTCTGCGTTGGTGGCCTACAGCAGCTCCTTGTGAATGTTCTCCTTGTATATTCGTGTGTTTGACTGTTCGTCCCGTTCAATAAACAGCTGGAAGTGCATCAGTGACTGTGGCTGTCCTTGCTCACATGCAAAGCATTTCAGCACCTTAATTGCTCAGTTTTCTTAACTCGAAGCAAACAAAAAAAAAAAATCGCCCAAGCGACGTAACTCGTAATTTGTAAAAACTTGTAAATAGGGACACCTATTACTGTCTGCGCAACCGTCTGCGGTGATGTACAAGCATCTCACCTCTGTCCTGGCATACCCTTACATACAGACACATTCCGCCTCTGTTACAGCTCTTACACTACCTCAGAAAGTGGATTATTAGGATGTGAACCTCCCCATTCCATGTTGTTGGGGTTTAGCGCTGCTACAATTAATTGAATGACTTGTATATTACAAAAAAGGGTTGAAGCAAAATCTCTGCCTTGACACTTCCAAGAATAGACAGCCACCGTTGGACTTTCAATCGCTTCATTGAATAAACAAAAACGTAATCTGCACATTCAATCACGATCTGCCATTGGCCACAGTTCCATCAGAATTACAACGTGCAGACTGGCTAACATATTAGCCAGTTACCAGCCAGACAGCTCTACGCTTTCATTCGCTGACACCATGTCACTCAAAAGGGCCAGGTCCTGCCTTTTAAAGGCGTACACACTCCCAAGTCACAGTGTGCAAAGAATTCTAGGAATGATGATGTAGAATTGAACTGTTGTAAAATTGTTATGTTGCTACCCACTTGCGAACAACTTTTATCGTCAGTGAAAAGAGTTTAAAATGCCATACTCCGCCGCTTTAGGATGCAATTTCCAATCAGGACGGAATACAAAAAAGGAGGTACACAGTCATAGCGTTCCAAAAAAAATAAAGTTGAGGAAACAGTGGGAGGATGTGGCTGGAGGAGTTGAGCTGCCAAAAGATCAGCGGTTGTTCGAAGCCTTTGATTGCCCCCAGCTCATGAGAGAGCTCACCGGTGTGTCTGGGTATAAACGACGGCTTAAATCCAATGCAGTGCCGACTATCTTTCCTCACAAGGAGCCTAAACGGCCGCGTGTGACAAGCGAAAGCCGAGCAAAAAGACGCAAAAGACAGGAGGCGCTGGCCGCTTACCTTGATCAGCTCACTTTAGCAGTAGCAGCTGTTGTAAACAAACCATCGCCACCGGACACTGAGTTAGCAGTGAAAAATGGTAAAATAGGTATGCATGTAACTTTACTCTGTTATCAATGAATACATTTATAACATCGGGCAAAACGAACAAGTACCATGGGCAGCGGCAGAAATGAAACGGAGTTCTTTACAACAGATACGCTTTCTCTGTCGGTATTGGCAGCAGTAGCTACAAATACACCACTGAAAATAACCAACTCGAGTTTCTCCACACCTGTCATCTTCATCCTCAATTCGTGTGTCTTCCTCACTCTCCTCATTTCCCTGATCACACTCTGGGTCGAACTGAAACGGCTGAACAGTGTTCATCGCTGCCAGGGGCTGCTACTGTGACTACTGCTAAAAACTTTGGGTGTCGGGCACGTCCCCATTTGAAGTCACTACCCAGAATGCACAGCGACGAAAAAACAATGGCGGCCAATAATGAAATTATGATATGGAAAAATATATAAATCTGGAAATGATTATTGAAAGTTGTATCTTATTATGTTACTCAAGTCGAAAGAGATCATATATACCCAACATTTCATTGCAATCGGAGTTCACTTGAAGATTTGATCCCAATCAAGTTTATTTGAATTATACACCAGCATTAAGAGAGATGAGATTTCTCAGTTTTTACTCACTATTTTTGTTTGTAGACATAATACAATGTGGATGAGCGCCGGGTTGGCGAAAGCAGAGATACAATGTTTGGTAACACAAGAACGTGTGGTGTTATAGCAGAGGTCTCAAATGCATCTTGTCTTCAATATAATTAAAAATGAATGGCTCTTGTTCTTCTGTGTTCATTACACGAGGGTGAAGCACTTCCATTATTTGTTACTAGAAGTGGATATCATCACACACGCTGTTTATTTTCCAAGTGTGTGTGTGAGTGTGTGTGTGCGTGCGTGCATGTGTGTGTGTGTGCGTGCGTGTGTGTGTGTGTGCGTGCGCGTGCGTGTGTGTGTGTGTGTGTGTGTGTGCGTGCGCGCGCGCGTGTGTGTGTGTATGATGGCCAGAGGAGAAACAGTTGGGAGGGTAGACCTTTTGAGAGGAGGGCCCGGAGCAGCCACGGTCCCACCACCTGCCACCCACTGTGTTGTTAGTGTCGGTTGAGGGACAAGCAGGGGTTATGGTGGTGGTGGTCTAGGGGATCGGGGGATGGGGTGGGGGGAGTAGATCAGATGCTTATCCTGATCCCAAATGTGTGCCAGAAAGAAATTTACAGTAATCTGATCCCCTTTAGACAAAACAGCTACATGGCTCGCACAACAAAAACCCAATAGCATATTTTTACTGTTGTATTTTGATCTGTCAAGAATTGCAATTGCATTAAATTCATTAAAGTCAAGATAAATACTACATTTATGGATGTTTAGAAACTAAAAAGCACATTTTATCAGAAATAACTTATTCCTCGATTTTTGTAGAGGCTACATTTGTCTGTTGTGCACGAATGTTGAAACGGTCAAGGTTTAATCCTGCTTTGCTTCATATGGATTCTCAAATGGAACACCCAACCTGAATTCCCAAAACCAAATGCAACAACTCACAAAGGATACCTTGTTTACCCCCCATAATCCCCTCTGACGCACAACTGAATAGATCTGCTGCTGCACGTCTGGATGACATTGTGTAATAACATACCGACCAGCCAGCTTTAGGACCACTTGTGTAATGTAATGGGATTAAATACAATGGTCCTACTGCAAATTCTTGATTAGAAATTTATGAAAAGTTTTCGAGAGGTGTTCATTTCACAATATGTTTATTGTTGTGGGTACAGTTTAATTACAGTTACGTTATACTGACAATTTTGGCAAATATTCAAACTCTTATATTGCTGTATGAGATAACAAAATGTTAGAAACATAGTGCAGTTGGACACTGCTGCAAACTACAACCACATGGGCCAGTCGGCATATGTGTGTGATTTCAAGTAAAAATGAGATGTGAGGCATTGAACCATGAAAACATGACTTCTCTAAGAGATGTTTGATTGCATCACCTAATTCTGACCAGCTCTGTGTTGGGCATTGGTAATTGATTCTATATACCTGTAATTGTTTGAAGATCAAAGTGGGAAGTTGAGTGACCTCCATGAAGAGTTCTACTATGGAAAGAGGAGTTCCGAACCTTCAGAGGATGGGAGAGAGAGAGAGAGAGAGAGAGAGAGAGAGAGAGAGAGTCTCCCATTCCATTTAAAAAATATATATTTGTACATTTATTTGAATAACTGATTGTCTATTTTCCTCATGGATGACCTAGACTAAATATGAACTTTGGTGTAGATTGCTTTCAAACCTGGAACCTTGGGATAACTGATTGATTGAAATGAAGGAATTAGGAAATTTCCACCCTAATCTGGTTGTATTTTAAGCATTTTTATAATAAAACCAGTCAAATGCTCTCTCAATCTGCAGCCATTAGAGCATTTCCTCCTGATAGGAAATTTATACAATGATCAATTAATTTCTGTGCATTCGTGTTGGAAGTGTCACGTGACTTGCTTAACACTGATTTGTGACCGATTAGATAGTTGTGTGTTTTTGTGGTTGAGGGGCTAGTTTCTGTTTGATTAAATCAGAGGATGACAAAGTGAGGCAAGACGATCTTCCCAGGTTAAGAGTAAATAAATAAAAGGTGGATTGATTATTTAAGTAATTTTATTCTTTTGTGTGATCCATCAGCAGCGTCCCGCAGTATAGCGTAAACGAGAATATAGGTCACAGACATTTGATTTTTTTTTTTTTCCAAGCAAGCTTGAATTATAAATAATGCAGGGCCCCCCTCTTATGTGCACACACAAACGATAAGAAGCACTCAGTTGAAACCCTTTTCCCCTCAATAAACTCCCTCCCTGCTCACTTTTTAATTTGCTCCTTCTCCCAACACCCTGCTCCCCCCAAGCCCTCGTTCTCTATTCCTTTTCTGCGCTCCCCTCCCCCTCTATCCCAGTTATTTCTCTGTCTTTTATCCCTCACTCTCCCTTTCACTCATCCCTGCCACCTCTTGTCCTTGTTTTAAGGATTCCTCAGTGTTAGTGGCGTCTGCCACAGCTGATAAGACACACAGACAGAGAACAGAATGGTAATCTCGTCGAGGCCGGGCGGCGACCCCGGAAATATAGTGCTTGAACATTTGGCTGCTGGTGCAATGTGACGTAGAGGCTTGCTGTGTTGTCCTCATGTGACTCTCAATCCCTTCAGCGTGGATGATGCTACGCTTATGTCTCTCCAACCATGTCCATACATGCATGGGTACATTTTCTAAAAACATATTTTCCTAGCTCTGGGGTGAAAAGATCTCCGTCCACTCCACACACTCGCTGTCCACATAGAAACACAATTTGTCGGCTCGCCAGCACAGTTTGGCCAATCAGAAGCCTAACTGGTCAGACTTTCTGATGTCTTCATTCCTACAGTAGATGTACGTCATGTTCAAAGTCGGCACTCGTCTGTACAGAGCCTGTGAGACAACATGAATGAATATGTTTTTAATATTAATAAGTGATTAGTTAGTAGTAGTTTGGATGTCTGTCATTGCATGAAATGAAATAAGCGTGTCGTTAGACCTACAGTGGGGACAGAAAGTATTCAGACCCCCTTAAATTTTTCACTTTGTTATATCGCAGCCATTTGCTAAAATCATTAAATTTCCACCCCCCCCCCCCCCCCTCATTAATGTACACACAGCACCCCATACTGACACAAGAAAACAGAATTGTTGGAATTTTTTGCAGATTTATTAAAGAAAAACTGAAATATAACAGCCATACGTATTCAGAAACTGCTCAGTCTTTAGTAGAAGAACCCTTTTGAGCTAATACAGCCATTAGTCTTTTAGGGAATGATGCAACACGTTTTTCACACCTGGATTTGTCATGAACGGAACAGAGAACAGGACCCAAAAATGCACGACTTCAAAACAAATGGACAGTTTAAAAAAGAGAGGTTTAATAAACGGGCAGAGGTCGGTACACAGGCAGGCAATCCAAAAAAGGCAACAGTATCAAAAAAACGTGAGGCAAAAAGGCGAGGTCGATAATCGGAAAAGGGTCTAGTCTTACTGTGAGTCTGCAACCAGAAAGAATGTGACACAAGGTTAAATGCAAGGGGTAATTAGGGTGAACGAGGCACAGGTGGGGAAGATGCTCTCAGAAGCAGGTGTGTACGAGAGAGGGGGAAAACAACAACCGGAACACACACCCATGACAGGATTTGGGGATTCTCTGCCAATCCTCCTCGGAGATCCTCTCCAGTTCTGTCAGGTCGGATGGTGAACATTGGTGGACAGCCATTTTCAGGTCTCTCCAGAGATGCTCAATTGGGTTTAAGTCAGGGCTCTGGCTGGGCCATTCAAAAACAGTCATGGAGTTTTCTGAAGCCACTCCTTTATTATTTTAGCTGTGTGCTTAGGGTCATTGTCTTGTTGGAAGGTGACCCTTAGGCGCAGTCTGAGGTCCTGAGCACTCAGGAGAAGTTTTTCATCCAGGATATCCCTGTACTTCGCCACATTCATCTTTCCTTGATTGCAACCAGTCGTCCTGTCCCTGCAGCTGAAAAACACGTTGTTTTTCAGCTGCAGCCACCACCATGCTTCACTGTTGGGACTGTATTGGACAGGTGATGACCAGTGCCTTGTTTTCTCCACACATACCACTTAGAATTAAGGCCAAAAAGTTATATGTTGGTCTTATCAGACCAGATAATCTTATTTCTCACAATCTTGGAGTCCTTCAGATTCTTTTTAGCAAACTCCATGTGGGCTTTCATGTGTCTTGCACTGAGGAGAGGCTTCCGTCTGACCACTCTGCCATAAAGCCCCGACTAGTGGAGGGCTGCAGTGATGGTTGACTTTCTAGAACTTTCTCCCCTCTCCTGACTGCATCTCTGGAGCTCAGCCACAGTGATCTTTGGGTTCTTCTTTACCTCTCTCACCAAGGCTCTTCTCCCCCGATTGCTCAGTTTGGCCGGACGGCCACCTCTAGGAAGGGTTCTGGTCGTCCCAAACGTCTTCCATTTAAGGATTATGGCGGCCACTGTGCTCTTAGAAACCTTTGTGAGCTGTAAGGACTTATATAGACAGGAGTGTGGCTTTCCTAATAAAGTCCAATCAGTATAATCAAACACAACTGGACTCCAATGAAGGTCTAGAACCAGCTCAAGGATGATCAGAAGAAATGGACAGCACCCGAGTTTAATATGAGTGTCACAGCAAAGGTTCTGAATACTTATGGCTGTGTGATATTTCAGTTTTTCTTTTTAGATAAATCTGCAAAAATTTCAACAATTCTGTTTTTTTCTGTCAATATGGGGTGCTGTGTGTACATTAATGAGGAAAAAAAATAACTTAAATTATTTTAGCAAATGGCTGCAATATAACAAAGAGTGAAAAATTTAAGGGGGTCTGAATACCATTCGTACCCACTGTAAATCCTTAATTTCTTTGCCATTGTTTACCACCGTTTACATTCGATATTGGCAGCTCGGTGGCTAGTGGTTAGCATGTCTGCCTCATTGAGTGGTCCTGGGTTCACACAATTTACTTTTGGTTTCTCTGAAGTTGAATACATAGACAAATAGAAAAAAAAACACAAACAAAATATCTTCCAAATGGATAAAAATCTGATACATAATGGATCTCTGCCAATGAGCCAAAGAGCAGATCGGCTATACCCAGTTAATGTGAGCTTGATGTAATTAAAATGTGAGGCAAAAAACTTCCAGTACTGGCGTAAAAAACAATATATTTCATATCCAAAGTACAATTTTCCCCTTCAAAGTAATCCCCCTGGAGTCCAACGCATATACCCATACTTCTACAACATGCCTTCATGCCCTGCTACAAGAGTTCTTCAGGAATCCTCCGCAGCTCTGTCATCACGGCCATCTTGATGTCATCCATGTCTTCAAAATGGGCCCCCTTGATGACCCTCTTGAGCTTCGGTCGGGTGATTCGGGAGGTTGCTTTAGCACGTAGGTGTTCTCTGCCAGGAACTGTCAGATGCCCAGGCATTGTGAGCAGGCGTGTTGTCATGGTTAAGCAGCCACTAGTTGTCACGCCACAGTTTTCACCTCTTCTCGCTGAGTTCAGTAAACGCCACATGATCTCTGTGTAGAGGAGCTGGTTGATTTTCTGGTCCACATTGAAGGGAAAAACTCATAGTTTGTAGTTTGGGTTTGAAATATGTGAATGCACCTGTCCATACAACACAAATAAACACATTGAAAAAACACCCACTGTAAATCTAAACTTCGGCACTGAAGTATGGTCTAAACATGTTAAATTATAGGTTATATAAATTATAATTAAAAAAGGAAAATCATTTCAGACTGTGGCCAGTGGAGTAATGTGACGGTTACCCTCATTTAAATCAATGGGCGGAAGAGTCAGCTATACGTGTAGCTTCCATTTCCCTCTTCTAATCGAATTTGGTCTCTTTCCCTTCCTCTTATCTGCTCTACCTTGCTCTGAACCACCAAGTAGAGGAGGACGAGCCATCCCATAAGCCCCACCCCCTGAGCTCTGACTAGACTGTGCTGTGTGACAGAGGGAAAGGCTGGGCTCTCCCTAGCATTATCTAAACACACGCATAAGCACGCAGCCACGCAGCAAACGTGTCTGCCCACTCAAATGCTCCTAAAGCTGTTTTTCTGCTGGAACGAGAGCCAACAGCTGTTGAGGACAGACGAGAGGAACAGAGGGGAAGAGGAGGAGGTGGAAGAAGAAAAACCTCTTAAACTTCTGTCAGTCCAGTTCAGTCAGTCTTCAGGGTGAGAGCCTTCTCTTGGAGTATTTTTTTTTTTAAATTCTCCTATTTGACACAAGGTGGAGGAAGAAGACGAAGAAGAGGGAACTGGAGTTCATACAAGTGAATGGGTTGCCATGGTTACTCACCCAGGGAGCCTGACCCGTGCAGAGTGAATGGAGGGAGCGCCAAGTGAAACGATAAACTAGGCAAAGGGAGTCATTGGAGAAAAAGAGAGAGAGAGAAGAGAGGAGAGGTGCTGGATAGCAGAGAAAGTGGAGCAGAGTCTGAGAATGGAGGACGGCTTTTCCAGCTACAGCAGCTTGTATGACACCTCGTCGCTGCTGCAGTTCTGCAATGGTAAACAATCTCCCACTTTTTGCATGATGTTTCTCTGGGCTTAACACGTCATAGCAGGGGTGAGCTTCATTGACCTCTCCTAAGAAAAAACATTCTAAAGGAAATTTCTCGAGGGGCCGTGTTCATGTCAAGTCCGAGCTAAGCAGTAATCAACAAAGTGCGTGTTGGATAGCAATGATGTGTCCACTGGGTGGAGGTTGTTGGGTGGTAGCCGGTGACTCAGCAGCATGACGCATTAATATGACATCATTTTGACAAAGATTTAGTCCCCAGAAAGCTGCAAGTTGTGAAAAGTTGAGGCTCAGCTATGGCTGACTGCTTGAGATAATTAAAGATGACAGAAGCAGTCAAGGATGTATTTGAGTGCTGGTGCAGCACATGCACAAAGGGGATTATCCCCAACAAACTGAGGTACTTTTGTAGCAGATGGACTTAAATCTGCTGTTGTTTTGATGACTCATTCTTCGCTTACATCTTTATCCTTTTCATGTGGAACCTTCGCTCAACTCCTTTTAATGTGGCTAATTTTATGTTTGCTAATTAGATCCCCTAATTACAAAATGTCAGTCTCCCCTCCTACAACATTGAAATGCATGTTATGGATGGGGTGTTGCTATGGCGATATCACACATGCACAACATTGGCGTGAGTAGGATCAGTTCTGATTTATTGGCAAACCCAATTGACATTGCTGGATCATGAAACCGTCAATAGTGTTTACTACACAGTATTAGGCACCACCAGTGAGGGGATTAGGGCTTAATCCTGTCTATGGGCGCAAGTCATGGACGAGCAATCTTCATCTTAAATCCATCTTTTACTAGTAGTAACTAGCAGAGGTGGACAGTCAGGGCCAGCTGGCCTAACATAACATTTTGTAAAGGCATAGAAAGAGATGGACAGATACATTGACTGGCCACAACGTTTGAACAACATCGTGCACAATCTAATGAGACCCAGCTCCTTATTCAGGACCGAAACATAAGAATACTTCTTTTGAAAGAGATTATTTTTGATACAGTTGTAGTACCTCATATTTTAGCATGTGCGCATGTACTTGGACACGGAAGTGACTGACAGAGGTTGTATGCTATCGTCTAAGCATCTCAGACATTTGATAATGTTTGTCCTCTGCTCACATATTTGTGTATGTAATGGGCAATGTAAGAACATTTTCAAGTACACTATTTTAAGTGTGTCGATTGACCATAAATCCAGATGTAATGTTAGAATAGTTTGATGTTGAGATTTAAGTAAATGACTGCCTGAACTTCACTGCAAATTACAGTGGAGCGGGCAGGAAGTACTTCTATTTTGTAGCAATATAATTGGCTTAGAGGCTCAGTGGTTTGGTGACAGGTGAAAAGGTTGTGGTGCCAAAGTTAGTACAGTATGTTGTCTAAGGCATTTTGGACAATTTTATGCTAGTGCCAGCTTTGTGATAAATGTTTGATGAAGGTGCCTTTTTTAGTTCCATTATGAAGAAGCCCATCAACCCACCCTTGGGATGAACTATAATATCTCAATAGCGTTGTCTGTAATATGGTTTATTTTATAATGTCACGTTTAATCTACTAGATGCATGAAAATAGGCTGTTCAGGTACTGCTGTAAAGTAACTGCTTCCATTCTCACACATACCATGCAAGAACAAAGACACAAACTCCCAATTTTCAACTTCACTACAAAGGGGAGTTGCTCCTTATTTGTTATTCTGGCTTCTTAATGTATCGCAGGTCTGTTTGAGTAAGCCTGTGTGTCAGTGTTGGGCCTCCAGGCCAGAGTGACATCATTGCGCCATTTGGACCCGACCAAAATGCAATGATGTCATCCACTCCCTTCTCTGCAGCTCCATGTGTTGTGGAGCATCCAACCACACTAATGTTGAGAGACTAGGTCAGCTAAACTGCAGGAACACACGCAGGCTGCACGTTTTGTCCTCAGGAGGTCAGATCTATCTTACGCCAAGGGAAAATTAGCCTCATTACACACTCAGGCACACAACACTGATTTCATCTCATGGACTAAGTTAGTCATTTAGTGATTTTTCTTTCTGGTTTTTATGTTCGGCTCGAAAAGATTGTTGTTGTAATTATGTGGTAATAGGAGTGTGATTTCAGGTCCCCTGCCATCAAAATTTTTGTCCTATTATCAGGTTTGCAAGATAATTTGGGTTGCAAATACCCAGGAGGCCCTTTTTCGAGCTATTTTAGTTTATTTTTTACGCCTGGCAATTGAGCCGGCCGGATTTCTCATTCATATTTGATATTCAAATAAGCTTTGCTCTCATTGGATCACTGTTATTCTAAATTTAAATATAGAAAACAGCTTTGGTCTTTGGTGATATCCTGGGAGAGCACCGTGGCAAACGAGACACCACGGTCCCCTCGTTCGGTTAAAGCCCGGAAATGCCCTGTTGCCGTTCTGCTAAGTTCACTGGGTGGGGACGAACTATGAAGTGGGCAAGTACTTGAATATTTAATAACTATCAACGTCACAGACACACAGAAATCTGATTCGGTTGTTTTGCAAGCCTCATGCCGTTTATTGCCTTTTGCATTCCATCGACAAACCACATCTCAAACTTAAATGATGTCCGGGACTCATTTTGACCTATGTTATTCATAGACAGTAGAAAAAAATAGATTTTGATGGCATGGGACCTTTAGTCTTCTCCTCAACTTTTTACATTTAAAGCTCAAATATCCATTCATCCATTTTCTGTACCGCTTATACTGACTCGGGTTGCGGGTGAGCGCGGCACGGTGAGGACTGGTTAGAGCGTCTGCCTCACAGTTCTGAGGACCGGGGTTCAATTCCCGGCCCCGCCTGTGTGGAGTTTGCATGTTCTCTCTGTGCCTGCATGGGTTTTCTCCGGGCACTCCGGTTTCCTCCCACATCCCCAAAACATGCGTGGTAGGTTGATTGAAGAATTTAAAATTGCCCATATTATACTGACTCGGGTTGCGGGTGAGGGCGGCACGGTGGAGACTGGTTAGAGCATCTGCCTCACAGTTCTGAGGACCGGGGTTCAATTCCTGGCCCCGCCTGTATGGAGTTTGCATGCTCTCTCTGTGCCTGCATGGGTTTTCTCCGGGCACTCCGGTTTCCTCCCACATCCCAAAAACATGCGTGGTAGGTTGATTGAAGACTCTAAAATTGCCCATAGGTGTCAATGTGAGTGCGAATGGTTGTTTATTTATGTGTGCCCTGCGATTGGCTGGCAACCAGTTCAGGGTGTACCCCACCTCCTGCCCGAAGATAGCTGGGATAGGCTCCAGCACTCCCGCAAGTCAAAGCACTCCTTGCTTTGACTTGCGAGCACAAATTTGAGGTACCAGCACTGTTTGGGATTAGATGACTCAACTCACTTCACAACAAGTGAGAGTTTGGCAGATATGATTAATAAATATTCTTCAAAAAAGACACTTCAAGCTATTTATTGACACACCCAACTGAAGGTTACTGTCAAGCTAAACATCAAACAAAGAGAATGACACACAGTGTATTTAAAGCAACCACAAAGCCTCAGTTACCTGAATGCTAACATTCAATGGGAAACCCCATAAGCACATGGTCTAACAATTAGCGTCTATGTAGACAACACATGTAGACAGACCATATAACAATACTCACCGGCATATATTATTATCTGTGAAGAACGACTAATATAACTTTTGTATTGAAAAGCTGAGCGAAGAACTGAGTCTCCAGTACATTATAACTGAGTCTCCAGTACATTATATCCGTATGTCTGTCTCTTATACTACCAACTAGGTGGCCACGGTGCGCACACCAGAATGAGCAACACAATTGAAGGAGAAAGTGTGACAAAAACTGTCTCATTCTTTTTAGTTCCATTTAATTATGCCATGATTGTATGTTTTTTATTTTTTATTTTTTTATATAAAATATTGTGTTAAAGAGTGCTTTTTCTCTCATTTAAAAACACTACTTTTTTTTGTTTTTTTTTTTTACTTCTTTCGGTCACGAGCTGTGGGTCGTGACCGAAAGGTGAGGGTAGGAACGTATATCGGCCAGTAAATTGAGAGCTTCGCCTTTCGGTTTAGCTCCTTCTTTACCACAACGGACCGATACAAAGTCCGCATCACTGCAGGCGCTGCACCGATCCGCCTGTCGATCTCCCGTTCCATTCTTCCCTCACTCGTGAACAAGACCCCAAGATACTTGAACTCATCCACTTGGGGCAGGATCTCATCCCCGACCTGGAGAGGGCACGCCACCCTTTTCCGACTGAGGACCATGGTCTCAGATTTGGAGGTGCTGATTCTCATCCCAGCCGCTTCACACACTGATGCGAAGTGCTCCAGTGAGAGTTGGAGATCACGGCTTGATGAAGCCAACAGAACCACATCATTCTCACCATAACAGTTAAATTTCCTATTGAAGTGAACTTTAAACAGCCTAATTCAGTTTGAATCGTACAAATATCCATCAAAGCCATTGTGAAAAAACACATATATGATCCATTACATTTTGTACTTGTTGACCTGTGTGCAGCCTTCCTTTTCATTCAATTGTAAATCCCTTGGTATACATTTCATATCTTATTTGGAGAGAAAGACAAGGCAGCATTGCACAAATCCACTCCCCCTCCTTCATCCAGTTCACTTTTTCAGCAAAGAATGTGTCCCTAAATGTGGATCAGACATCCATTTATCTCTATGCTCCATGCAGTTAGTTCACCCACAGGCACAGTGCCCCCCCCAACCTCCCACTATTGAAACATGGGGATAGTTTGACACACTCCATCTTGCAATCCTTCTTGGGCTTCGGTCCAAAAAGCATGTCTGATAATGGCACGTGTACATGGATTAGGATTAAATCCCCCCCACCCTCACGCTACCAAAGGCGGTAGCCAATTGGCCCCGGCAGGGAGGAGGTGGACTGGATATTTTGCCAGCAAATGACCCAAAGGAGTTGGACACCCAAGTTTAGCATCCATTGTCGTATAATATCTGCTCTTTGGAGCCAAAGTGTCACTCTGGCCCTCATAGCCGTTCCTTTTATTTCTGGCAAAATTTATCTTTTCAAAGTGAAATCATTAAAGAGAGCAGATGAGTTAAAGTTCCTCCTCATCGCCGCTCTTCATTATTCTTTTAGAGTTAAGCTTTAATCAAACACAATCTGTTCTGGGATGCAAGTTTCGGTGTGTGTACTTCTTGTTGAGGCTGGTCCTTCTAATTGACTAAATTTGGTATTTTGTGCAATTTGTCTCGTAAAAATTATACAACCTCAGGATGGGTGTTTAACATTTGTGGTAATACTGTCTATTAATGTCGCACAAACTCCACTCAGAAGCTGACCCACTGTGCTTACTGTATTTCTTCAGGTGTCCTCTCAAATAAGATTGCAAAATAAATATGAGGGATGAAAATATATCAACAGCTGAGAGTTCTACAAGATTGTCTCTCTCTGACATTATTCATCTGTAAAATGTACCAGAGCAGCAGTCTGATGCATATCGACTTGATCCGGCATATTTCCTCCAGTACCGCTGATTCAGTCAACGTCTGACATCGATTTTCTGGAGTCCAGCGTCTGTGAGTGCTTACACCACTCTCTGTTTATTTTTAGCTGTCTGCAGCCACTGTCACACCAGTAATTTTCTCAGGATTCCTTCAAATTTTCATACTTTTTCTTATCAGCCCTTAATTTACTTAAGTTCCCAGGCATCTTTTTCTTCTCATGTTCCCTTCACGCTCATTCTCACTCTCTCACACTCTGTGCTTGGTCTTGGGAAAATGCTAGCATAAAGTCCTGCATAATTTTTAATACCTCCAAAAAGGCGGTCTGTTATAGATCTGATCAGTTTGGCCCTGTCTACGGTGGTACCCCGAAGGTAGCATTCACTACCCACAATCTGCTCCATGATGCTGGTCGAACTTCAGTTTGGATTTTCCATTGAATAAAATACATTTGGAATGATTCTTTCTGGATCCAAAACTTTTGCCATGATAAAACCATTATTAAGTCTTCTGGCAAAATTTTAGGTGAGATCTGACATCTTCGCTCAGTGCTCTGTCTTGTCCAGTAGCACAAACACACACAAATTCATTAAACCAGTCACAGAAGATCCAAATCTGAATCTTTTGTTCACAAAAAGCTGGTCTGTACTGGCTGCAATTCGAACAAAAATAATGTAGAAATCTACCAAATTAAAACCACTAGGGTGTCACTTAAACAAGTAGGCTCCTAAGTATTGCTTAATAGAACCTACCTTTGTTTAACAGCTGTTAGTGATACTGACATGGTGAACATAAGTACTTGGACATCGTCAGTCTTTTCTGCTTGTTGCAAGAATCCAAACTGCTTTGATGTTGACTGAAATGAGGACTAGTGAGATTAGGTGACAGCTCCTGTGATATGCTAACATCAAGCATAGTTCCATGTCCAAAATGTAAACATGAAATGCATATGTTTGCTGGAAATGCTGGTGCAAAATTTTACAAGCTTTACAATGTTCGACTTTGGAGCCGCGATTCTACCCGCACTACTCCACCCACTCTCTTATCTCGCTCTGCTCTGTTTTGGCTCCTGATAAGAGTTCACCCTGCACTCTCTCTTTTGTGGTAGCAAGCCAAAGTGTTCACACTTACACAGAGTGACAATGTGTTCTCATTAAAGGTGCACACGATGCAGCTTGTGGTATGTCCGAGGTCAGGTGGAGCAAGCTGGCCTGTGTTATGATGATGTTGGGACTGTAAATTTGTAAGCCTGGCAATTGGATGGTCATTGAAAGGTGCTTCTTGGTGAGCAGGTGCTTTGCAGAGGAAGCCATTTGTTGTTTCTCCTTCTCTAATCTCATCATTCTGTCTCTCTCACTCTCTCCTTTTCATGCGCTGACACACATTCGTGCAGCCTTATCCTCTGACCTACTAAACAATCATGCATGCAAAGTAGCAATGTTGAAGCTCCTGCATTCAAATACAGCAAATGGCACAACTATCTGTATGTTTTGTGTCTGTGTCTGTGTGTGTGTGTGTGAGACCAAAGCTTTAAGTTCGATGTGTGTGTCTGCGTGTGTAGGGCAATAAGCTCATGAGTCCTTGAGCAGGTTGTCATGCATGCATAAAAATATCATGAAGGAGCCAGAAAAAGAAAGCACTGCAGTGTCGTCTTGTACCTGTGGTGGGGTGAGGCTCTGAGTAATAAACCAGTCGACAGAATTCCAAAGAGATGCCATTATTTTTAGTCACTGTTCGTAGTCCCTTTTATACTGCCTGTAGAGGTCATCGTCTTTCCTCCTTTTTATACAGAACAATGGAATGTAGGGCAATTTTCCATCTTTGGAGTTGTAACTTAGGTAGAATGACAACTGTGTGGAAGGGAATTCCACAATGCCAGTTAATGGGTCTGAAGAACACGACCCTGTTGTGTTAAAGGGGACATATTTTGCCAAACCAGCTTCTTTTAGTATTTGGGATTTAATATTGTCTCTATGGTGCCTCAGTAAACGTGTGAAATATGAATTAAAATCGTCCACGCATTCCTGAGCTCCAGACGTTTTTCTTCCGAGAGGCCGGAAATCCGGTAATACGAATTTCTCAAGCTTATCTATGTCACTACCGAAGATCTCCGCCTTCCCTTTCTGCTCCCAACACGTGTGCTTTCACAAGTGGGTCTTCTACACGGAGGCAACCAATCAGGGGAAATGGGGTGTTCTTAGGCAAATATGAACAAAGCAGATACAAAAATGGGTCAAACAGAAGTAGCTTTCAGGGGGGCCTTTTCTGGACACTTGTATGACAAAACCATGATGTTTTTTTAATTGTAATTGACACTTTTATACTAAGTCCATGTTAGAGAGTCATTCCGTGGAGGTCTAAATAGCCAAAATATGGGACCTTTAAAATAAATTGTCTCTATCCAGGTATTTATTTTACATCACACCAGATGCTAGCAATGAAATTGTCGCATGTAATTGTCTGATTTGTGAAAGAGCACACAGTGGCAGTAATGTTTGGCGAATAAATGCCAGTTCTGTTATGTTCAGATACGGCAATTTTACGGCTATCCATTTAAAAAGGGTACAGTTCTGATTCTGAATATGTACTGTAAGTGAATATCAAGCATATCACTTTCCAGTTACAACAGACCACCATCTTTCATGGAAAAAAAACAACAACCTTGAAAATTGAAAAACAGCTACAGTAATACTGGACATCCTCTGGACTGGGGCACGCCATAATGGTCGCTGGCAAGGACTGTTCGACGTACTTGTACTGGATTTCCGCCTTGTACTGCACAGCAAAGCAGAGCGTTTACTGATAGTCTTCAGATGATGTGCTATAACAGTGCAATCTGTGTAGAAATGTTCCAATTAGAAATCCACAAGAGAGGGTTGCAAAATCTAAACATCGTTATGGAGGGGGTGTACTGTATTCAAATTTGTTTCAAATTCTAATGCAAATTAATGTACTTTGTAAGCACATATTTCAGTTATTAATGTCTAAAATGGTCTCTTATGGACTTCTTTTAATTAAAAATGAATTAGAAACTTTGCATGATAAATCCGCTTTGGAGCAAATACTTGAAAATAGGTCTGTTTTTTAAAACACCAGAGTATAGTATTACATTTTTTTTTCGGATAATAGCAAAAGTTAATAATGTTTCTTCTTTGCATTCAGTCACAATGACCAAGTGAGTCGGTTTGGTTCTATTCATGCTAATCGTCTTCATCATCATATACTGTATACTTGCCTTTGCTGAGGTTAAAGTCATAGCCTATAAAATTTCTCTCTGCACCTCTCCAGGTTGTGCCCAGCAGATCAGTTGTAATGCAAACAGATTCAATTAACCGCTGTGTGCCCACAGTGCAGCTCCCAGAAGCTGCTCCTGCACCCTAATTGGTCTCTAACATCAGGAATGAGGGAACCTCCTGATCCAAGTGCATGTCTGGTTGCATGTGTTCAGCCTGTGTCCAACATATGGAGAGGGGGGAAAGGAAATGGTCCCATTTAGAAAGTCCATTAAAAATAGATTAATCAATAACACAGGTGCAGAGATGCGAGTGAGGAAGACGTGCCTAATTGGGTCATGAGGTATAATGAAATTATGAATGAACAGTTGCAGTGTTGCTCTCTTCAGTTGGCTCATTTTATTTACAGGCTTTTATTTCAGACTGGATGGTCACCCATGCAGCTATCTAGGTGTAAATGATGTAAATAGTATTTTCCATTTTATTAAGATGTGTAAATTAGGCTGGTCGATGATAGCTGGGATAGGCTCCAGCACGCCCCCGAGACCCGAGCGAGGAGAAGCGGCTCAGAAAATGGATGGATGGATGAAAACGATCCCAGAGCAATCGCTCCCTAAACATCATCACTGAATGATGATTGCAATATGGCTGCAACATCTGTGACTTTTTGTATTTATGGTTGACATAAATATACTTTTTTTGGCAATGGAAACCCCTTATTTCTTATGGTTGATTTTTTTTTGTTCCTCTTTTAAATGAGCTCAGTCAGCCTGCTCTGATAATCTCCTCCAGCTGAAAACAAGTGAATCGTGAGTGTTTTGGATGATCACACAACAGAATAATACTTCAAATCCATCCATCCATCGATTTTCTGTACCGCTTATCAAATCCGTTAAAACAAATACATTTTGTACTCTTGGACATTGGACTGCCAAATAAATTCCTACACTTTTAAATCAGCCGTTTAGCTGCCAGATGACAGTCGACTATCAGTCTGTTCAAAGCAAATCTCTTGAATTTGGACTAAGCTGGCAGTTTTGTATTTTGTTGTGTAAGAGGGGTGTCTGCACTCAGCAGCACCACTGTATGTTCTCAACCTTCCAGATGGTGGAAGTACTGCTGGCTGATGTTCAGTGTGCTGACAGTGTCTGGCACTGGAAGCGTTTCCCATAACAACAGTGAAAGTGAACAAAACAAACACTAGTCCACACAAACGCTGGATGGAACAAATGTCTCGTCTCTTGTTTTTGGTTGTTTGTTACTTGGGGACAAAGGCTTGTTTCAAGTGAGCAAAAGGTTGAGTTTGACAGAGACATTTTTGTTGGTGCCTGGAACCACGCTGCCAAGCTTGACCTATGCCTCTGTGGTCTGAATCACCTCTTAAATGGCCACACAGCAGTAAGACCAGTGTCTCTTGTTTGTTCCCACCTTGTCATGCTTTCCTCCAACAAGTAAGAAAGCAAGGGGTACAGACTGTTGTGATGTTTGTTAGGTGGCTGGATTGCCAAAAACTACGTAGCCTATTTCCATGAAACGTTCTGGGGGGGGGGCACATGCAGCAAGGAAGACTCAAGCACATATTGGTGTGAAGCCATATAAAATGGCAGATAGAGGAATTATATCTTTTAACTGTTTGAGTCACAATAGAATTATTTTCCCCCTGCCCCTGAGTTCAAACGAGAGCCCTGTCTTATGTCATTCGCCACAAAGCAGAAAGTAGCCTGCTATCTAACACACAGACACACAAACATAACTATGGCACTCAATTTTTACACTTTTGTAAAGTTACAGGCCAAGAGCACCACTATTTGTTTTCCACAGTTCAACCTTGGTGGAGATCTGCGCTCTACAGAGTGACATTCTAGTTATGTAAATGTAATGATAACAGTCTGTTTGCCACCAACTGGAAGGTAGCCTTAGCTCATGGTCTAACCTATCTAGATTATGCACAGCATCCCAATAGAAAGGAATTACTAACACATTGCTGCCTTATTTTCCCCTTCCAGAGACAGAATAGTTTTAAAATCCATCCATCCATTCTCAATACCACTTATCCTGTTCAAGGTCATGGGGCGCTGGAGCCTATCCCCGCTGACTTTGAGTGAAAGGCAGACTACACCCTTAACTGGTCGCCAGGCAGTCGCCCGGCACATATAGACACGGACAACCGTTCGTACTCACATTCACACCGCCACTGAATGGGAACTGAACCTACGCTGCCCGCACCAAAGGCAGGCGAGTGTACCACTAAATCATCAGTGACCCTTAGCTTTAAAATGCACCTGAATTTCATTTCAAAGACCAAAGGAAGAAGAACAAATAATCCCAACCCTAAATATTTGAAACAATTTTACTCTCTTCAATTCTTGTTTTGCTCTCTCCATTTTTTTCCGAGTGGTGAAACAGAGAAAATTCCACTCCAAGCTGCTGTTCGCCCCCAAAGTCCCAAAAAAATTGGTATCACTCGCAAAGTACTGTTTGGCGTATCCTGCATTGCTGAGCGAATCCCCTCGGCCTGTGCGCAGTGTCACAGTCAAGATGTTATTTAGCTACAGTTGTCTGTGCAGCTCTTGTTTCACTTGTTAACCTTTCTTCACTTCTTTTGGCTCTTAACTAACTCTAACACTAACCTCCTTATTAAACTCAAGATTTCTGTAGCTTCACATCAAAGCTTAAGGCCTTAAGTGACTTACTCTTACTACTTACAAAAGGCAAAGCGGATACAGGCTGTATCTTCTTCTGTTAAGTTTCTCATGCGCCCATTTTGAAAGATCTTTGTTTTCGTGTGCTGTTGTTTGGGAGCGGCAAGGTGGGGCAGTTGCTGTCAGTTTGCCCTTAGTCTGACCCCAGGAAGGATGCAGCCAGTGGAAGGAAGGGAGGCTTTAACAAGGTCTGAGAAGGTCAGTATAGGATGCCACATGGGAGTCATTTGGCCTACTTTCATGCTCTACTCTCTTTATGATCTCTACATCCACTTGTCTACATCCCCACATATGGTTCTGACATGAAAACAAGCTTCAGACACCACCATCTCCATTGCCTTGTTTTTCAATGCCCACCAAGGTCCCATGTTGTGACTTTGCTTCTTGTGGGCCACCTCTTGTCTATGAATAGCTATTGATCCTCTGTCCATCAAGAGTCGTCACGAAGCTCATAAAACCAGCTGTCAATTGACCGGTTGATTTAGCTAATACACTTCTGCTGGGTCATCCCCACAATAAACATGACTTGATGAATGAGCAGGGGAAATGCACACATATAACACTCTATCCTGTGATCACATGTGACAAGCATATGGCAGCTAGCCAGTTGGGAGTGAGAAGCTTCATTCAGCGCTTCTTCTTGACACACCTCACAAACAGATGGACTCAAGTACACAACGCTACAGACAATCCAAATCAAAGGCATTTGTTTGCAAAAGTTAGCCAATATCAGCTCCATCTGCAAGTCCAATCAAGCACACTAGTATGGGAACAAAAGCATGAAATAGGTACCTAGTAAAATAAAGGCAGTAACAGTGCCAAACATCGCTTGTGGTCAGAATAATGCCACAAAAAGCCAGAGGAAAAACACTGTGCCGCGGTCATTTAATGCTGGGCGAAATGACGTCTAGTGAGATGCGTTGGCAGCTCACGTGATATGCTGATGTCATGCATTATAGCAGCTTGATATTCAAAATGTGGACTCTTAAGGCATATTCTCCCCCAAAATGTAGGCTCAAAATTCTTTGTGGTCTTGCTTTCTTGTGAAAATATCATCAAGTCCAGACTTCAATCAGTAATCCGGCCAATGTAATTATGAATTACTGATCTCTAATTATTATACAGTGTCAGAAGTAAGGGAGAATTCTAGAAGAGGATTTCAGTGCCTTCCTGTAACTGCAAAACAGAATTACTGTCTTCATGTTTTCACAGGCTGTTTCCCATGGCCTCACTCTCTATTTGTCTTCCAATTATTGTAGAAAGTCTTCCCAGAAAAAATGGAAGCTATTATATCTGAGGGTGGGAAGCGTGTAGTACATATTTTCTTGGATTTTCGGTTGCTGTAATAACCAGGTGCCCCATGATACCACGAGTATAGACCAAAATGTGAAAGTGCCTTCTGTGCGTTACCACAGCATTTAGCTACTAAGACATTGTAGTCCTTTGTTGTTGATACTGAGTGCTAAAAGGGGAAATGGATCAGAACACATGTGCATTCTCCACAATTTAATTATTGATGAGAGTGAGGTCAGTGCATGACTCAGGAAAGTGCTTCTTTGTTCAGTGATGGGAAGATGGATGTGCCAAGTGCTTGTTCACATTTTCCTCCATCATTTTATCCAGAGAGATAATGTAAAGTATTACAATGTGTGCCATATCAAATAATGATGCAAATAATACAGTTTAGGATGTGTACCCTGGCCTCATTGTGACCTGAAAATGAGGCAAGAAAAGATATAAAAGAGAGAGAAACGATTTAATTGAAGCAGCACCGCGGTGAGCCTGGTTGGGTGTGGTGCAATAATGTGGGTTCATTGGATTGAAAGAGAGACAGTGGTGTCCCAGGGTGTGCATGCTGATGGATTTTTTGTTAAATGTAAAGTGACACATCACTGATAGCGACTCGCTGCACAGATATTTATATATTTGGCTTGAACCTTTGGAACATGTGTCCAATTCCTTACATTGGATTCTGTCACGTGACTGTGTGTCATGTTTTAAGGTTTCCTGTAAAGACGGCAGGTGTCAGGCGTTGATGCTAGCGGAATGGTTTGTGTGACAATCCATCTTTGTACTCCTCCACCAGTGATGCCATTGTCTGTCTTTGCTGGGAGCAGACGGGGACAGATGCTCATCAGATAGTAGGAGCTTTATCTTGCGATAGTCATATTTACAAATTAGCATGAAGAACCGCTGCTTTAAAGAACGCCCCTCAGGTGAGCACATTTCATTTTTAGCAAAGAAGGATGACTGGAAGAGAGAATTTCTGCATGTCCTTTGAGTGAAAATTCATCTATGAATCTGAGTTTATAGATTGACAATGGTCTGTAATCATCTATCGTCAAGTTTGGGTCTCTGGGATAATTTTGACAGTCATCCAGAAATGTAGCTGATTTTTAAAGTATTTACAATATCCTCTTTAGTTTCTGTATTTTTTAACTTTGACATTAATGAGTTAGCCATTTCTCAATTTGGATGCTTCACAAGTTTGAAATACACAAAATACACACATTGCCTAACCTAGAGGTCCTCAATATAACGTCTGCCTGCATCAGGACCTTGACACCAAGTCATATAAATTTAGACCAGCTTTATTAGTCTAGCAAGTGGGTGGGTGTGCAGGGCAGATATGCTGTGAGGAGAGAAATAATAGTCTGGTATTTAATAACACAGTATTAATATTTAATTAATTTTCAGGGTAGCATATAGAGCTAGTGGTTAGCATGTCTGCCTCACAGTTCTGAAGTCCAGGGTTTGAAACCTATGCTCTAGCTTTTCTGTGTGGAGTTTGCACATTCTCCCCACTCTTGTGTGGATTCTCTCCGGCTTTTCCAGCTTCCTCCCACATTCGAAAAACCTGCATATTAGGTTAATTGAATACTATAAAAATGGGGAATGTGAATGCTTGTTTGTCTGTATGTGCCGTTTGATTGACTGGTGGCGCTTCTCGCCCAAAATCAGCTCATGACCCTAAGGACAAGCGCTATTGAAAATGGATGGATGGATACCGTAATCCATTTTAGTCACTTCAGGATGACTTGATAAAAGCACTGTATTTTTTAAAAGCAAACTTTATTCAAAATACTTTTAAGAAATTTGACTTACATGAATTCTTCCACTTCAATCTGAAATCAACAATAAATATATTTGGTAAGAAAGTAAGTTGGTGACCTAAATTATGCATGCTATAAATGTTCTGAATGTCTTACTCTTACTTACCCCTTGTCGAAACTACGCTGTAAGCTGCAACTAAGTTGAGTTCAACTGTAATTGAATTTATTGAGCCATTAATATCTATGAGTTAGATGTTTGCTCTTCTAATTAATTTTTTTAAATGATTTGCGTGTTATGTGATTGGCTGGTGACGAGTCCAGGGTGTACCGCACCTCTCGCCCCAAGTCAGCTAGGATAGGCTGCAGTGTACCCACGGCCCTAATGAGTTAAAGCTACAGTATTATAGAGAATGGATCTGCGTGGAATAACATCAGATCTGCATAGTATCGGGGTTTCTTTTCTTTAGCACAACAATATTTTATTTAAGTGTTTGACAACATTATTTACCCAAGTCAAGAGCTCCCATGCATTCCCATTATCTGTGCAGGCGGTCTGGTTGAAAGGCAAATCCACAGAGGGCGCACACACCGCAGATGTCCGATGCATTATTCATCTGATTGTTATTGCAAGTCTGCTGGGAAAACATAGCACTGATTTACATGTATATTTGATCAACGTCATCGTGTGTGTGCACATGAGTGCATGTGTGTGCATTGATGAAGTGGAGTGTCTCCTATTAGTGAGTCAGAGGTGGCAATTGTCTATAATAGCTGTTTAAATGTAAAAAAAAAATATATATATGTCTTGTTTCTTTTACCCCCATTGCTCTTTTGGCTTGTTTTCATTTTCATCAACCAAATATAAGATATTAATATTAGTGTTCCCCCACTATATCGCGGTTCACCTGTTGCGACCCCTGCTACATTGTATTACATTGGTTGTTTTTGTTGAGTGTATCCACTTGTCTATCACCAAAATTCTCGCTATATCGCGGGTGGTTCATAGCAATCAGTTTACATGTTTTTACATTGTACTCACTTACTGTAATGCCTATAATAATATACATATAATATAATATTGTAATTTTAAAAAAAGGTTTTATTTTTGTCTCTCTATTGAGGGTTTTCACTATACTGTGGGGTCTCTGAAACTATATCTCACAATAAAGGGGGAATAGTTGTGCTACTGACTTAGAATATTGTATATACTGTCATCCACTCTGAGTGTCTCTGACAGCAGCTCACCGTGTTTTCTCAGATGACAGCGCGTCAGCATCCAGCAGCATGGAGGTCACCGACCGCATCGCCTCCCTGGAGCAGAGGGTCCAGATGCAGGAGGACGAGATCCAGCTGCTCAAGTCTGCTCTGGCCGACGTGGTCCGCCGGCTGAACGTGTCTGAGGAGCAGCAGGCCATGAGCTTACGTCGAGGGCCCACCAAAGGTGAACAGATACGCAGCACTAGGCTGAAGGATGTCTACTCTGTGTTAGGGTTGGGTGATTCATTTGAGTTTGCTTGTCGGGAATTTTTTTTTCTTTTGTCTATTCCTTAGAGGTCGTTTCCGTAGTTTAGAGATCCTCCAATTAGTGACTTCTCCAAATATGTTTTTTTAAAAAGTAACTAGTGAATTGCATTCCTGCTAAGAAACAAACACCGTAAGCAGAATCATTTCCACATTGTTTTCCGTATGACAAGGAGCCTGTGCTCCGGAAGGCAGTCAGGGAATCAATTGCTCTGAACGTTGCCAAGACAGTTTTCCTATTAATACCTTGCGAAAGCAGCAATTTGTCTACATGTTGAAATTTTTACCTGAGCTATGTGCATCCAAGTCGCAAATATTTTGCAGAAATCTAATATACATGAGAAAATACTGTGAGAGAACTGGAGTGTGTGCAATGTTACTCTTCAATCATTTGATTATGTTAAGTTGTTGAACATTTGAAATGTTAATTTATCAAGGCGGGTTTTACATATGTTTTGACAAAAAATTTTTTTTTTTTTTACAGGAGGAAAACTTTTTTCATATGAAAATAAAAAATATTTCAATTATTTCTGTTGAATGTAATGCTGGCAAAAAAAATCTTGCTGGAAATAAAAATTCAAAACTTGTTTGGTATCAGGAAACATAAATCAAATCCCAGAAGGGAAACATTTCATTTTTGCATTTTCTAGAAAAAGTCGATTAAACGCGGAAAAGTCTTGGCAAAAAAATTTGGTATTTTATTTTAAGGACATATCGCCCAGCCCTATTCTCGGCTTGTCTCTCTCCTTCCACTGGACTGAGTTGTGTTGTCGTATTTATTGTGCGTAGAACCTGCTTTGATGAGAAAGTCTCCCTCGGCAGACAGCCATGTTGGGAAGTCAGGTAGGCCGATTGTCTGTGCCGATTAGGCCTGGTGGCATTTGTATGGGCGAGCACATTTCTATCACTGCCTGCTCGAACAGTGTCATATTTCGTTCACTTCGATAAACACACTTTTGTCTCACACTGTGTGATGCATTGTGACTTGAATTGTGTCATTTCTGAGTGTCAGCTAACTGTAGAAGGGTTAGGGTTAGCCCTCTGTAATGATCTCAGTTCGTAGATACAATATGACGTCACTGATACAAACATTAGATTTCACATGACTGATCAAATATCGATTACTGAAACATGACTATGCTTTGTTTATTCACAGCCTGTTCCCTCACACATCACATTAGCTAGAGATAAACTGTAACAGAAAAAGGTGCATGGTGATAATTTGCTACATTTTGATTTCTAGCTGGTTTTGTCCTACAAGATGACTGATGGGGAGAGTATCCATTTGGATTTAGACCTGCTGGATGACTCAGGGCTTTTTTTTTTCAGCTGCAGCACACCGAGCAGCAGATGGACGCAACGCAGTGACCTACCTGAAACACAAAAACACACTCGCTTTCTTTAACGTACTAGAAAATTACAACTCCCTGTATACCCCTGCTGTGCAATTACTGCATGAAAGACGATAACGGTAGGAGTGTAAGTGTCTGCCCCATGAAACTATCTATTAAATATTTATCACTGCAGAAAAAGCTGCATCGTGGCTTTTAAATTCTGGCCTTGACTTCTAGCACGCGTGAGTTTGTGTGTGCATGCCTGTTTTGTGTTGTTGTTGCCACTTACAAATTGTCCAAGCACACAGTTTATGCTGAATGTTCATGGACCATTTGTTGCACTTGCTTGACAAAGAACCGTGTTCTGAAAAGTAAATAGGTCTTTTTTTTTTTGTAATGATCTCCTTAGATCAGCAGTTCACCATGGAGCAGTTTCATGGAAAGCAATAATTTGACGGAGTGGCACATAAAAAAAAAATTAAAAAATTAAAGTACAGCGGAACCTCAATTTAACAGATTAATAGGGAGAGGGTTCATCCGTTAAAGCCATTTGTATGTTCATTTGAAGCACTTTTTGTGAAAACATCCAGTACAGTACAAAATTATTGTAAGTAAATGTATAAAAAATTATTTTAAAAAAGCTTTTTAAAGATGACCTCGACTTACCTTTAAACATTAATGTGATTGTCTAATAATGTCGTGAAAGTGCCGTGATCGCTGGTGCTTGGGAGGGGTGATAAAATGGCGTGCAGCTATTGGGTGAAAGTGAAGATTTTGGAGTGCCCTAGTGAAAGAGTCCGTACTTGAATCCAATGTAAATGCTGTGGCATAAACTCAAAAAGCCGTTCATGCTCAAAAATACTCCAGTGCTCCTGAATTTAAAAAATTCTGAAAGGAAGAGTAGGCCAAAATATCGCCACAGAGATGTGAAAGACTCATTGCCAGTTATAGAAAATGCTTGATTTCAGTTGTTGCTGTGGAGGTTGGCCCAACCAGTTGTTACTGTATTTTTAGGGGGCCATTACTTTTTCTCACTGGGCCAAGTAGCTTTGATCATTTTTTTTCTTCCCCTGAATAAATAAATTAAATAATAAATAAAATCACCATTTAAAAACTGCATTTTACGTTCAATTGCCCTCAATTTGTTTGACGATCTTAAATCATAATGTGGGGAAACGATGCAAAAAAAAAACCACCAAAAAAAAGAACTTGAGAAGGGGGCAAATACGTTTTCACGGCACCGTATACAGTGGACCCCCTCATATTCGTGACTCGACACCTGCGGATTCACCTATTCACAGATTATTTTATTTTTTCCCAATTTTTTTTTTTTTCTTCAATTAAATTTTGGCGGAGGGGCTACCGACCAACCCCAAAAACGCTTATCGGCGGTTAGGGCTTATTCGAGATTTTTTGGGGGTTAGAAAATTTATATATATATCCATCCTTTTTCTGAGCCGCTTCTCCTCATTAGGGTCGCGGGCGTGCTGGAGCCTATCCCAGCTATCATTGGGCAGGAGGCGGGGTACACCCTAAACTGGTTGCCAGCCAATCGCAGGGCACATACAAACAAACAATCATTCACACATTCACACCTACGGGCAATTTAGAGTTGTCAATTAACCTACCATACATGTTTTTGGGATGTGGGAGGTTGAACCCCGGTCCTCAGAACTGTGAGACAGACTCTCTAACCAGTCGTCCACCGTGCCGCCTTATATATATATATATATATATATATATATATATATATATATATATATATATATATTTTTTTTTTTATGCAATTATAATGGATCTCAGTTATTTGTGTATTTTCACTCTGTGTGCAGCGTTTGTAGTTTTCACTTAAATGTCGCTTTTTCCACTAAACCAACTATTCTCTTTCGTTTAATCTTGTTTGTTTTTATACATTTACGCTAAACAGTGACCAAATGTTGTCCGTTGTAACTAATTGACGCTTGTTGGTTTATTCATAGCTTAGCTGGCTAACGTGGCACATTACACATTATACTCGAAGCGCTTTTACGTTCTCCAATGTGAGACAGACCAGTACCGGTCTGCGGACCGGTTGTTGGGAACCACTGCATTAGATGACAAAGAAAGGAAGTATTAGCCAACTTCACTGTCATAAAGGAACACAATCTCAGTGAATAATTAATGTAGTTATGATCTAAAAAAAGCGTGTGTAATGTTCTTTTATTCCGATTTGTTTCCCAGCCCGGCCAATGATAGCCACCTTGCCGTTAAGACCCTCAGTCAACAACGGGACTATTCTACCAAAGAAAGGCGGTGGCACTCTGCCCTCTCCGTCTGGATCTGGATCCAGGAAGGACACCAGCACAGCATCCACCAGGAGGTGAGCAAATGAAAAAGGATATCAATCAAATTCACTAGGGAATTGTGATGGTGAATTTGACTGGCTGTAGAGGGGCCCCTTTACCAGGTCAAAGGATCGTGTTTTACTTGTCTCGTCATGTCTGATAATTCCTACCATCAATCCTCACCTCTTGCTTTGTCAGCCGAAGCCACTGACATTTTACAGGGCTCATAAACCTAAAGAGTGTGTTTCTGTGCAAGGACACTATGTGTGTGTGTTCATGCATAATTGTGGTGCAAATGTTATCAGGGGAACAATAAGCGTCTCCCATCCCTGGATGTCATTTCCATAATAAAATGAACTTTAGCGCACAGCAGTGACCAGTCCAACTAGATCTAACCCTCTTGCTATTTTTTCCCTTTTTGTACTTTTATTTCATAAACCAAGTTAACTAGTGGGTCTTTGAAATGTATTAAATCTCACTCTGAGATTTACAGAAAATGACATGATTGAACTATGGCTATTAACTCTATGAAAGGAATTTCTGCTTTTTCCACCGTATTGCTTATTACCAAGACAGTTTTGATTTATGTTTGTTTTCACCAATTCCTCTACCAAACTTTGTGGAGGGGAGCATGGGAATATCTATTATATTTTGGTGCAAATCCTGTCAAATGTAAATATTCTGTATTGCTTCGTCATATAATAGAATTTTAATTACGAATTTCAAACAAAGGCTGGAGAAGTTCTATGAAAGTGTACAATTTATTGGTGAGCCAATAAGGATTGTCAGGTCTTGGTGGAAGTCAATAGAGCTGTTTTTGTCTCTCAAAATGTTCACAAATTTTGGGGTATTTCATTCTTTTACTATTTTACTTCACTATCTTTGACACAGAATTGGCTCATAAGTGTTTTACTTAAAGATAGGGTTAAATATTTTACAATACAATAATATTTTACTTACAATAAATATTTTTTACACACTAAAAATTTAAAGAGTGCAACCAAAAAAGTCTGGGGAAAAAATGCCTTAAATGATATACATGTTAAGCATGGAACTGTCATATTGCGTGACTTCAGCAACACTGGACCTCGTTTCAGCAGCATCAACAGATACATGTGTTTTTATTTGTATTTTTTTTTTCAATATCAGAAAACTGCAGCTATGCCCAAGTACTTTTGTGCAGTGTTACTGTACTACATCTTGTGTTGTGTTTCCCACACCCTGTTTTCCCCATCCTTGTGAGCTTGATAGACTCTCAGTCCGAGCTCTCAGCCAGAGCTGATATTTACCAGCTCTTTGTTAGCAAACGGATTGTGTTCAACTTTGCAGGTTACACTGTACATAGTTTTTTGTTTGTTTGTTTGTTTTTTGTTTTCCTCCCAAACTATAGTTAATGGCTAAAAGGGGGCAGTGTCATAAAGTTGAGATTTATCTTAAGATGAGGGTGAAAAACTTGACTTCACTCACCAATGGGAGCTTTGGGGAATGCCTAAAATACTTGCTGGAAGGAGATGCTTAATCAAACGTTTTACTGCAGCTCCACTTCAGTGGCTCATGGTTGTCTCTTGAGGGAATAAGACTTACCAGACAAGATTTTTAATTATACCAAATTTGTGAACGGTTAATTTTAATTCTCGGTCGTTTACGTCCATTCCCTGCCATTTGTCTTTCCCATTGTTCCCATTCTGTGACTCGCCAAATGTCATGCAGCCAATGTACGTCTTGTCTCCTTATAATAAGATGTGCAGTTTGTCTCCTTTGTCTCTGCCAACCAGAATTCTTTCTTTGCGGCTCAGGTGAGCATGACACCGTGTTACTCTCAGTCTAACCTAACCGCTATGGTGACATCAATCTCCAGTCATGGCAATAACGTACTTTTAATGCTTCATTTTTCATTCACAAGTTCCATACACTGGTAATATTCACATGTAATCAGTGTCATAATTGTGCAGTACTTGAAATGAATAAACAACACTACACCAACAGTATCCTATATCTTGCGGTCCGATTAGTGTGATTCCTCTCTGGCTTATGCACCCGACAGCAGCTTCTCTCCATCTTTTTAATTCTGTTCAGTAGCAAACAAATCACAACTAAAAGGACTGACCATTTTTTAATGTGAATGGGGTGGATTAGGTGATGACTGGGCCGACTGGCCAGTGGACTGCTGATGGAGCCTTTTTATTGTATTGAACAAGCCGGCTGTCAAGCGGCCCAATTGATCAGGTTTAGCTGGTGCAAGACCATCTACTGGGGAGTAAAAAAGCCAACTTTTGAACCCCTGTTATTTTTGGCTTTCACACCTTTTGTTGTTGTACTATGAATGAGAATATGTTGCATCTCTATCCAACTTAAAGTCTTGATTAAATAGATATGTTTGAGACTAGGAAATAAACCTGCAATAAACGTGTAGTGTAGTTAACTTAAAAACTTCAAAACTTGACCCAAAATTGATTTGACACATCTAACTGCAAGTCATGAAAACCAAGATAATAAAAAAATGAAAATTTGTGATTCCATATAATGAATGAAAGGTATATCATAAATTTCATGGCATACGTTTTACTCAAATATAACACTTTCTAGAGGAACAACTTATCATTTCTCACATAAACTGCATGGTTTACTGTCTTGCCACACATTTGACTTAAATGTAGCCTGTCACACAAGGTCATTTTAGGTCTCATATAAAACTGTGACAGGACAACTGAAGTGATACCTTATCACACCATCGCTTACTTCACTTTACTCTGGACTGTGTATTAAAAAAGTAAGAGTTATTTTTTTGAAGTGTATTATGTATTAGCTTGAGAAATGCCACAGTTATGCAACTATTGGCGGCGCAATCAAAGTAACCAACTGCATTAATATGTTTTTGACAGTTTCACTGTATAGGTCTATGTGTACTTAGACCTGCATGGATTAATCTTTGAGATAAGCCTATGTTACCGGCAGTATCAACAAGGTAGCCTCCAGGGCCTGGTAAAGTGGTATCGGTGTCATAGTATCCGAGCGTTTTTATGAGTATAAGTACTCTGTATCTGTGTATCCCGAGCGTTTATCCTTATTAGGGTCACAGATGAACTGGAGCCAATTCTATCTGACTTTGGGTGAGAGGCAGGGTACACACAGGACTGGTCGTCAGCCAACCGCAGGGCAGTATAATAAATAAGTATAATAAAATAGTAAGAAGACCTCTCAGATATTTTAGGGGTTCTGGAAATTGCTTGAAAATATGACTGAGTATTTTTATGGCTCTCCTTTAATGTAATGTAAATAACATAAATGTAAATTTGGTCAAGCCATAATATCATCTCAAAGCTAGAAAATTGAGCTTGAAAGTGCTTGAATTTGATACAGTGTATAATCACTGAATAAAATCTAACCCCTCTTCTCACTGTCCATCTGTCGTCGACCTCCAGCACGGTGAGGAGAGCCAACTCCAATGAGCACGTGGGGTCTCTCACGCGGAAAGATTCGGGTGACTCCAAAGGCAACCGAACTCGTGCTGGGTCCACAGGCAGCAATTCCAGTGGCAAAAGAAGTGACAGGTAACAAATGTCTTTGACAAATGAGCGAGCGCTCTTTACTGTGACCTTCATCCAAATCAACAAGATGTCTATGCTGAAGGTGTGCAGGGACCGACGCTGATTGACAGTTTGCTCGTTTACTTTGCAGCAAGCAGAGGGACCCAGTGTTCAACGCAGGTAAGAGCTGTATTTTTGTGACTCTGTTTATAGCACCGTGACATAATCTGATAATGGCTATTATACACATTCTGTCATGTAGATTAAATGATCCTTTTGCAATGCACATTTCTTGTTACTTTTTAGTAATTTCTTCTTGCATCATCATTCATGTTTCCATTTTCATCATTCATGTTGTCTTTTTGATGCACTTTTTTCAACATTGTTTAGTTAAACATTATTATAGAAACATTTGCCGAGGTTTTTCATTGAAAATACTTGCTGTAGTTGTACATTGCTATTCTGAAGGGGAAAAAAAGCACATGATGAGCATCTTGTTTATTGTTTTGGCCTTTAAACAGCAGCAGAAAACACAGGACAAACTACAAAAATGGAACTGAATATCAAATAAGAAGTGTATTGATCACACCTTCCAACTCCAGCATGCTATTGATCTTTGTGTAAATTGAACTGCAGCACCTAACAAAGCACGTCGACCAAGGTTGGCCAAACCTTTGTCCCCGAGGGTCTCGTTTGCTTTTTAAAGGGGACAGATGGGCCTGTCATTTGTAGATGATAAGGTTAAAAGTTTAAAAGTGTACGTAAAATAGTTTTTTTCATTATAAAAAATCAAGTGTTACTATTTATATTTATTCATTAACATTTGTAGTAATTTTTTTATTTTTATTTTTCCATTGTTTTAAATGTTTAAAGTACAGAAATAAACACATTATTTACGCTGCAAAATCTTACGTAGTGAATTTATCTTATTTCTAGTGAAAACATCTTACTCTACTTAAGACAGTTTTCACTTTTTTCAAAATCTAATTTTTTCACTTATTTTTGGGGCACTATTTCTTGTTTTAAATGAAAACAATCTGCCAATGGAAATAGTATGACTTGACTTTTATATTGTATCTTAAAACAAGTCTTTGTCTTGCTGAAAATTTTGAAAGGAAAAACTGTCTTAAAATAAATACAGTAAGATGCAAGATATATTTTAATTCACCAATTTTAGGAAAAAACAGATAAATGCATGCAACAAGTATTATAGGACTCTCAAGAATTTTGCGATGTTGGGCTTTGGGGTGACACTTTAGAATTAAAGGTGAACTTTTGCCCTTCATGTCCTTGTTAGACAACGGCACCTTTTACAAGAGTTACTATAGTACTGCACAGTTGGACATGTGCATTAAAAAGTTTAGAGAAGATCAAATTAAGCTCACCTATAAAGGTTTGCACATTTTAGGTTCATCCTGAAATATTACCCATTATAATAATAACTTTTTAGTGTTATGCGTTCATTTGTAACAGTTCGTCTTAAAAATTAAGGCAATCAAGTGAAGCTCATTGTGGCACAGTTTGTTTATGAAGTATTACAGTGTTATATATGCCTATAGCCAAAACAGAGGCGCTGGTATCAGAAACAGGACTAAATAGTATATCAATCCTAAATTCATAATTATATGCAAAACATTTAACTGGCTTCAGTGTACTCCGGCACCACTGTTTATTCAAATTATGATAAACGGGCCACATGTGGATAGATTGACTGAGTGGGACGCCATCACCACAGCATACAAGTTGTGTTGGTAAACACAAGAGTCAGAACATGCGCTTACATGTTGTGACAGACCAGGAAGTGAGGAAGCCATGACATCCCTCACCTGGTACTTGTGTCTCTCTCTGTGACCTTTACAAGGGATGCGACGTGTGACACACTGCAAAGGTATGCTCCTCCCCCTAACGGACCCCCAGATACCCCTCACCTTCCCTCACTTCCCCCTGGGACTTCACAGCTCTCTGGACTCTGCTGATCACTTCATTCACGCATAATGGCATACTTAGTCTAAAAATTCTCTGTGATCAGAGAGCTGTCAAGACAGGAGCGGGACTGGTTTACTAAACTGTGACTGTGTTAGCTTTATTGTTTTGAGAGCATATTAACAAATGCACAAGCAGACACTCTATCTAACCTGCACTCACTGTGTCCCACCGTGACCAGACTCACTCGAAGGCCTCACTTCTGTTCCACTTCAGACGATGCTGCAGTGTTTGTCTGCCTCGTGTTCACTCTGTCGCCATAGTAACCACACAGATTTCACACACAGACACACGCAAACACGCTCAGGCACTCTTGCCTGAGGTTTGTGATCACGCCACAGCTCAGAGCTTTTAGATCGGCCACTGCTCCAGTTACCGCACAATAAATATTTGCATTGCAAACAAGCTGCTTTTTGTTTGCTTATGCTTTTATGATTTGTATTTTTATTTATTTATAAAAAAAAATTGTCTGAAGTCAACCTTCAGTTAAGGATTCAGTTACCAAATATGCCAAATACATTTAAAAGATATATGTATTAATTACTACATGTTACTGCATTGTTTGAGGAACATACAGTAATTTAATTTAAAGCTTGTAACAACTCTCAGAATGATGAAAGCTGTCTGTGTTTATAAAATGGTTTGTTCCACCCAAACCAAGGGTTCCCAACCTGGGCTCAAGGGTTTCCAAACAGGGCCACTAAAGCAATGCAAACCAAATGTATTTATATAGCGCATTTCATCCACAAGGTAACTCAATGTGCTTTATATGATCAAAAGCATTTTCAAAATAAAGAAAAAATAAAAAGCAGCTTAAAAACAAATAAAATTAAGCACAATGTACAGTGCAGGAAAGATCATTTAAAGGTGGAAATGTTCTGAAAAGGCATGAGAAAAAAGAAGTATTTAACCTGCACCTAAAGCTCGTACTCTTTTTCAAATTAATTATTGAAGTTTAAAGCTGATGCACTCAAAACAGTAACATATATCTTAATGGGGCAGCACAACGTACGAGTAGTTAGCACATCTGCTGCAGTCGAGAGGGTCTGGGTTTGAAACTTGGCTCAGGCCTTGCTATGTGGAGTTTGCATGGTCTCCGGGTATTTTGGCTTCGAACCAAATTCCAAAGACATGCATATTATGTTAACCGAAGACTCTAAATTGTCCATAGGTGTGAATGTGAGTGCGACTGATTGTTTGTCTGTATTTGGCTTGCGATTGTCTGGCGACCAGTCCAGGGTGGGCCCCGCCTCTCCCCCAAAGTTAAATGGTATTGGCTCCGGCTCACCTGTGACCCTAATGAGGATAATCGCTAGGGATGCAGAGATACCGAGTGTTCGTACTAGTAAAAATGCTCCGATACTACGACACCAATATCACTTTACCAGGCCCCGGAGGCATAGTCGGCTGGTATTGGCTCCAGCTCACCCGTCATCCTAATGATCTGTGTGTGTGTGTGTGTGTGGGTGTGTGGGTGTGTGGGTGTGTGGGTGTGTGTGTGTGTGGGTGGGTGGGTGGGTGGGTGGGTGTGTGAATACATATATGAGTTTCACATTTCTGAAACAAATGTTTCTATGATATTCAAATCTATTGAGATGCATCTCTATTTGAATGGCTACTTTTTGGTTCACCGTGCAAACTAGTGATCAACTCTCGAAAGATTTGTTTGTGAGACTGCAAAGTGTATGGACAACATGGTCGGGGGGGAAGTTCATAAAATAGCAAAACCTGTCCCTTTAATGATGTGTTGTCCAACTCAGTTACTGGGAGTTAGTCAGGAGACGCAGGGGTTAACTCCCTTCTCCCGTTGCACAGCTGAGCCTGAGACCCTTAGCGAGGCCTCAAACCTCAGGTTGGAAACCATAAAGTTTACCCAGTGGAATTTACAATGATTTATTCAAAATGTTACTTTGTTACAAGCCCCCCCACTCCCCGATTGTCGAATGGCGGTAATCAAAAATGTCTTTTATAGTAGAAGTCCACACCCTCTGCTTTCTTTTTGTGTTTTCATGTTGCTTTGATTAGCCCCACGATGACAGGAGCTGTCTAATGTATTTTACTGACCTCCTCCAAACCCTTCCCTGGCACCCTCTTGGCCCCTGTTCCACCCACCCCCTCACCATGACCCCCACGGCCCATCCACACTAGTCACAGTCCAGATTTACCTCAGCCGCTCCGCCGCACCGACGGGGACCAGTGGCAGCGTGACAGCTTCGGCCGTAATGGCGCGTTCGGCTGCGAGCCCCTGCCAATTCCCAAACAGCGTCAAGGCCAGCCAGGCCAGAAAGAGAGCTGCTGCCAGGGTGCCACCAGTCAGAAAGACTCCAAGTGTTAGTTTCCAGTTGCGCAGGGCTGGGAATCAGTCGACACACTATGGCCTCAACACACCAAGTTACAGCAGCCCCGTAAAATCCACCAGCCAGTACTTCCAGATTTGTTATTAACCACAGGCCCCTTGAGTAACCAGAGCACAGCCCCAATTTTGGTTACATTATTCTACTCAAGTATAGTAGTACAATATTGATTTATACCAATTACACTACCGATTAACTGCAGTACTTACATTGCACATCCTCTTAAATCAAAGAAAGTTGGCTTCTATTCAATCTTCCAGCAAACATAAAAATATCATTATGATCATTAATGTTTCAATTGGTTTGTTTTGGTATTTATTGCATGAATAACTTTTCAGTTTTAGCATCAATCTTTCCATAACATTTCACTCTGCTTTTGTCTGCATTTTTATGTTGGTTAACCTCTGCTGTTAGCCAAATACAGTATCTCCACATTATAACATTGTTTTCTTTTTAAATGTTTTTCCTGTCTTGTTCCAAGAATGTGTTTGATAAAGTCGATTTAAACGTTAATAAACTTGATTTAAAAGCTAATAAAGTTGATTTAAAATCTCATTTGTTTGTGTTTTGGAGCTTATGTCATTCATCCCCTTACATTAATAAATGTAATAGTAGACAAATAAATCACAATCTTTTCCACATCATCAACCCTGTTCATACATCACCGCAACAAAACCATTCACTCACACAAAAACCATCAATCATTAACAAAATGACATAATCTTACCAGTCTGTATCGCATTCATCAAACTGATCCTCTTTGTTTCTTTTTCCAGAGGAAGGGTATGTGAAAATGTATTTGAAGGGCCGTCCAATCACCATGTTCATGCCCAAAGACCAAGTGGATGGGTACTGTCTGGAAGCCAGAGCCGACCTTCCGGCCAACAAGCTCAAACTGGACTGGGTGTATCCTTCCCCCCCCCACACCGCCTTTTTCCCGCAACATGAAGGAGAATTATGAGGTTGCACTGAAAGTTGGAATCTAGAAGCACGGAGCTGGTCAACTGAAGCATAACTTCCTTCTTGTGCTGCTTTTTTTAGGTCATTTTTGATTCGATAAAGTGGTGTGGAATAATCCCTGAGGCGGAAAACAGATGAAGAGCTGTGAAGGCAATTTCTTCAATGTGTTACAAAAAATATATATATTCTACTACATGTCCTCAAATGATGCACTCTGCTCTGATAGACCAACTCAATTAATCATCCACTTAAAGCAATAAAATGCCTCACTTTAAATAAATGGCTCAAGAAAGCAATGGGTGGTGACACTAAGTAGCTGTCATTACTTTGCTCTAACATTTGAGACCACTGTGTATCAAGCTAGACGTCTTTACCAAAATCACATGCTACCTGCAGAGTGGACAGGGCATCTGTAAAGCTGCAATCTATGGTAGACTTTTAAGAGAAACTGCTACTCATTGTAAAAGCTGCTAAACATTTCAACATTGACCTGAAAATAATTAGGGATTGAGGGGGAAAAAAATGTCCGTTTACAAGATCATACATAATTTTTAGTACTATATTATTTTATTTTTTGTTTTTTGTTGAAAAAATACTTCAGGGAAAACATGAAATAATATTGAATAATATAAGAATAAACCTTATAAATTTCTACTGTTTTGTCATACTCTATCTAATATAATATGATTTAATTTGAGGAGTCCCCAGTGTAGTAGTGGCTAGCAAGTTTGCCTCACAGTCAGGAGATCAGGGTTCAAATCTACATTGAAGCATCTGTGAGTGGAGTTTGTTTGTTCTTTCCGTCCTTGCGTGGGTTTTTTTCTGGGTACTGTGCTTTTTTGCCACATCCCACAATCACGCTTCATAGGTTAGTCAAACACTATAAATTGTCCTTAGGTTTAAATGTGAGTGTTGATGGTTGTTTATCTCTATGTTCCCTACGCTTGACAGTTATTACCTGTGGAATATTATTGCTCCTGTTTTATTTTCGTGACCTTAAGCATGACCAGCTATGGCTACCGTGGTCGAGACTGCCGCTCAAATCTTTACTTGTTGCCCACTGGAGAAACCGTGTACTTCATTGCCTCCGTGGTTGTCCTGTTCAACGTGGACGAGCAGCTGCAGAGACACTACACTGGACACACGGATGACATTAAATGGTACACACGATACAGCTCTGATTAAACTACTGCTGAAATGGGAAATTTTCTAATTTCACTCAGTTGGTTAGAAAATTATCTATTGTATTTACTACAAAAAAAGATGTATTTGTTCATCTGCCTTTGCCGGTGATGTATAGTGACAGGCAGAACATATTTATCTTCTTCCACTAGATGGCAGAAGGTACAAATACCCTGTGTTATCCAGCTGTTGTCATTTATACAACAATAATAGCTTTGTGTTCAACTAAACAGGCCCAGATTTCACACCGAGTTAGTAAATTTGTTCCTGAATTGAGATAAAATCGTTATTTACTTTATGTGACAGATCTTTCTAATGTGAAATGTCTGCCTTCGCTCAAATCTTGGGAGACACTAGCTTAAACATACTGACATTTTGGGTACTTGACCTGGCAACTGTTGTTTCTGGGATATTGATAGATAAGAGATGGTAATTATGTCCCCAGTTAACCTTCTGTTCCCTTTTTACTGGTTCTTAGTGATAACAATGTCTCAGAAAGTATTCTAAATCAACATTGCACCCACAGAAAGCAGCGTGACATCTTTCGATTATCCCTGTTCACTGCTGCAGAATAACTGAATCAAACTGTGTTTGGCCTCATTCAGATCTCTTGTGTTGTGTGATGAACGGCGTCATGATTTTGATATTACATTTCAGGGTTAATCAGAGTTCCGATAAATCCTCCACAGTTTGGATGCGTTTGAAGTTTCTCCAAACCACCAGCAATAGTCAAAGAGCGATTAATGTATCATCAGCTTCATTTTGCCCACCTAACTGCATATAGAAATAAAATGTAGCCATCGCTCTTTCATATTCTGCTGGCATCTTTATTCAAACGCTTGTGTTGATGAATTGATGCTGAAAAGCTTTTTCACAGTTTTCATGTCCGTTTTCACATCTTCAGCTTGGCAGTCCACCCTGATAAAATCACCATAGCAACCGGGCAGGTGGCCGGCACCTCTTTAGAGGGTAAAGTAAGTCACATTTAGTCTAGTGCTCTTCTCTTATCACAAGGAGAAATTGTTTACACCTTTCTGTGTGTGTGTTTTTGTCTTGCAGTTGGCTCCACATATTCGCGTGTGGGACTCAGTCAGCCTCAACACCCTCCATGTTCTGGGAGCCGCTTACTTTGAGCGAGCCCTTGTCTGCTTGGCTTTCTCCAAGTCGGTGAGGAAAGCTCGCAAGGACATTCGTCATCTAAAAGGCAACATTTGACATTTTTATCAAAAATGACACGACTTTGACTGTTTGTTTTTGGTATGTTAGAATGGAGGAAACACACTGTGTGTTGTTGACGACTCTAATGACCACGTGTTGTCTGTTTGGGACTGGCAGCGAGAAGACAGACTGGCTGAGGTTAAGGTGGGTATTGTGTGTGTGTGCGCGTGTGCGTGAATCTTTCTGTGGCCAAATATGGCCTGCTGGCAGCGTGTGGCTCGTTCCGTTCTAAAATCCATCCCACCATGCATTTACATTATAAGGACTCCTGTTATATTCGTTGCATTAATCACAGTTTTCCCTAAAATTGGTTAATCAAAATGTTTTTTCATTTTGATTATTTTATGCAATTAGTAATTGCTTAGTGCACTTATTGTAGATGATAAAAATATTGCAATGAACACTTTTAGGTATACTATAGATTTAACATTTACATATACATTTGAACTTTAAAAATTTTTTTTTTTTTTACCTCATTTACAAAAGAGCTGGTGCATCTGTTGGTTTTAAAAATAAAATGTATAAGCACAAAGGTTTACCCACCCATAGCAGATGACTGGATATACTGTATAATGAAATTGAAACATGTCTTTAAACTTAATGTACATAGCACATATCCTCATTGATATGCATTGCTTCACAAGATGTACCTAAAAAATCTGTTCAGTTGTACTGCTGGTCCTGACAGGCTTGTTTTGCTGACATGATAATGGACAATATGGTTGCAAACGAATTAATGCTTTTGTCTTTTTTTACTTATGATTTTGATTATTATAGCTTACAAATAAAGAAATCCCACAATTCACCATTTCTTTAGTGCTCTGTTCCACTCGGACAGAAATTGGGATTTGGGCTTGTGGGTACTCTGCACCATCAGCCTGGGATCTGTTGCAGAAGGACTTAAATATCAAGGAACTGGTGTCCTGAAATGTTTTTAAATCTATAATGAAAGACACTGTTAAATAAAGGTTCAAGTAAATTAAAATAAAATAATAAATGAAGTAGAATATCCATCCATCCATTCTCTGCACCGCTTGTCCTATTCAGGGTCGTGGGGTGCTGGAGCCTCTCTTCAGTTTACTTCGGGCGAAAACTCGTCGCCAGTCAGTCGCAGCGCGCATATAGGACAGACAACCATTCAGACTCACATTCACACCGTCACTGCGTGGGAACTGAACCCATGCTGCCTGCACCGAAGTCAGCCGAATGTACACCATCAGCAATGAATTAAAATATATAAATTTTTAATATAGAAAGTAGGTAGAAATTGGCCTTCTGGATAGTAGTTTCCCATGTGCTTAATTAATCTGTGTTGTAAGTTTTGCCCTTTAAATTAATTATTGACACTTTTTTTTTCCATGGTATTCTAATTTATTGAAATGCACCTGTATATGATGACATTATCTGGGTTCTCAGAAGATGTTGTACATGGCTGCTGTAACAAGTAAAGACCATAAGGGACTTACGTGTTTTGCATCTCTTAGCAGGCCTAACATTTCGATCTGCCTGTCAACTCATATCCACTTGACTCCTCTCTTTACAGATCAAGACTATCTAAATAGGATATAATAGATTATGTGCATGAAAATAACTCGTTTCACATTCCTTTAACATTTTACGTTATCTGCCTACGAAATATGTCGTATGACACATTTTCAGCTACAATGCTGGATTCCTGACTCTTAAATCTCAATGTACAGGGTAATTGTTAAGGTCCAAGGTTCATACAGGCCTTGCTGTGGCTATCGGGTTAGGTGTGCCACTTAACCACGCAATCTCACGTCTTTGGTTTTCAGACGTCCAACGACACAGTGTTTGCTGCAGATTTTCACCCGACTGACAGCAACATCATGGTGACCTGTGGCAAGTCACATCTCCATTTTTGGAACCTGGAAAAAGGCATGCTGGTCAAGAAGCAAGGACTTTTTGAGGTAAAACCTCACACATCCATTTTCTATTCTTCGATTATTCTATTCTGTTCTTCTAGTCTAGCCAAACATGCACTTGGGGAAAACCCATGCAAGCACTGGGAAAACATGCAAACTCCACACAGAAAGGCCAGAGCTGAGATTCAAACCCCAAACCTTAGAACTGTGTTGAAGAGATGCTCAGCACTAGGTTCATCATGATGTTTGTAAATTGCCTCTACAGTATTACTGTAATTTCTCGTGTATAATGCGCATTTCTTTCCCCTAAAAATTGTCAAAAGTCAATAGTGCACATTATACATAGGTCTAGGGGCAAATGGGAAAAAAACGTTCAGATTTTATAAATGTATGCCGGTAGAAGCAAAATCATGCATTGTAAAAATGCATTATAGATAGGTAGAAGTTTTTTCCAGAATTTTGAGGTCAACTTTGGTGGTGCGTATTATACATGGGTGCGCATTATACACGACAAATTACGGTAAATATTTAAATTTTGAATATACAACAAACTAAGATCCCAAAACAGTTTATCAGTCAAATTAATTTTACAATATTACTCTTTAAAATGGCTTGCAATTTTTTTTTTTGTTAAAATGCACTCAACATGCACCTGTACATACACATGTGGCAAAGACTCCATAAATTCTTCCTATAACAACCCAGGCTAAACGTATCTCCAGCACAGAATTCAAAGCTTGTCTCTCATTCGAGATGTATCACTTCAGTATAGTGCAGCAACAATGTACTACTTTCCTATTAAACAGAGCTTCGGTGCCATCTTGTTGCATCTTAGAGCATTTCAGAGTGAAAGCACGAAAAAAGGGAATAGGTGACTTTTTCAGCTAATAGCTGAGGATAGGTTCCACAGAAAAAAAACATGAACAGTGGACAATCATAACTATGCCGTAGTTTAGTATAATTTAAATCAGGACATGCTTATTTGTTTGTGTTTTACAGAAACAAGAGAAGCCCAAGTTCGTTTTATGTGTGACCTTTGCAGAAAATGGAGATACCATCACTGGAGACTCAAGTGGGAACATCTTGGTGTGGGGAAAAGGTATATAACACTTTTAGATTTATGTGGTTGTGTGAAGGCTTCCAGGAAATCCAGTTGGTCAATATATTTATCATTCTAAACATTTTATTAGCTGAAAAGTTGCCTATTTGTAAAAGAATGGGGTCATCCTAGGGACGTTACAAAGAAGAGACCTTCCCACATAATCTCTCACTGATCCACTCTATTGAACTGTCTGACTGTTGGCCATTTACTAACCCGCCTCCAGCAGGCCGACTTTCTCTGGGCTAAAAGCCTCTCGTCCATCTTACCCTGTCTCTGTCACGCAGGCACTAATCGCATCAGCCACGTCATCCACGGAGCTCACGAGGGCAGCATCTTTGCCCTGTGCATGCTGAGGAACGGCACTCTGGTGTCTGGAGGCAAAGACTGCCGCCTCATCTCTTGGGACAGCGGCTACCAGCAAATCCAAGCAGTGGAGGTGAGAAGTGGACCTCCGCTAAACAGTAATGAATGTAAACACAGTCATATCGTATATGTGTCTATAAATGTACGTGGAAATAGACAGTCGAGAAAAATGCACACCAATAAATTGACGCCCCCCCTAATTGTTTTTATAATTACATTTATCAATCATAGAATAATTTAAGCCATAAATACACCACAAACTATAATTCCAAAACAGTTTGATATTGTTTCAAATTCATCTGACAACATTACCCTTAAAAAGACATGGCTTATAAATGTTTTAATTTTGGAAAAAAAATGCACCTTACGTGCGGGTGTCATGTACATGAACATACGGTGAAACTTTCAGTAACTTCCACTAACAACCCAGGCTAAACTTAGTTATTCTAATCCATACAAAACTTGTCTCTCACTTGAGAAGCATCATTTCAGGATTCCTACCCTACTTTCCTATTTAGACAGGCCATTACACAAACAACACAAATAGTTGGATTTTTCAATGAAAATCTTGGAATAGGTTACACAGAAAAATTAATAGGTGAGTTCCAAATAGTGAACTGCAAATATGCATGGGATTACTTAACTTGATTATTCTGCTTCTATACATAAATGTAAAAAGTTTTGCTGTTGAGCATCTCATTTTTGGACTAAGAGCTATCTGAATACTGTGATAATAAATGTGTGTGTGTGTGTGTGTGTGTGTGTGTGTGTGTGCGTGCGTGCGTGCGTGTGTGCGTGCGTGCGTGCGTGTGAAGAACTATGCTGCTTACTTTGCAAGAAGCAGCACTCCTGCCAGCAGCAGGTTTCGCACTTCATAAATAAAACAGATGATGTCTTGCTACTGAGCAAGATAGTCCTTTGCAGTAAAAAACGAATGAGACTGATGACAATCCAAATAAACAGAGCGTGTACATGGTTTGTTTTAACGCCTTGGTCGCAGGTGCCTGATTTGTTTGGTCCCATCCGGACTGTAGCAGAAGGCAGAGGGGACACCGTTCTAATCGGAACCACAAAAAACTTTGTTTTGCAAGGCAGCTTAGACGGAGAGTTTGTTCCCATTACTCAGGTTAGTCACTTTTCCACTCTTAACATTTCTGCCTAAGAGAAGGCACTGCAAAATGTCAAATCTCTGTTCTTTCATTTGTTCTGGTTTTAGGGTCATACTGATGAGTTGTGGGGTCTGGCTGTGCATCCCTGTAAGCCCCACTTTCTCACCTGTGGCTATGACAGGCATGTCTGTCTGTGGGATTCCAGTTCACATCAGCTCATCTGGAGTAAAAATATGGACGTAAGTCAAGTCAACACTGCCCCTTAGAGGCCATAAATAGAATTATATCTAATAGATCTAAATTTAATGTCTCGTTTGTGCTGTTTCAGTTTTTATTTTGACATTTGTCTGCACTTTATAATTTTTTCGCTGATGTTAAACTTTAAACAATACTTACAGGATACTGCCCAGTCAGCAGCCTTCCACCCGTCTGGAGCTGTTGTTGCGATAGGAAGCCAGATTGGAAGGTAGGTAGGGAAAACCCTCCTTGACAGAGACACTGTGTTAAATATTTGATGGTACACAGATAAATCTGTTTTTCTTTTGTGTGGTTGGCCCTGCAGGTGGCTGGTACTGGACACTGACTCAAAGGATTTAGTCACAGTGCACACAGATGGGAATGAACAGCTTTCTGTTATGAGCTTTGGCCCAGGTTTGCACTTTTTACATCGCTGTTATGCCAAAATATTTGCAATTTGTAATAGTGTATGTTGTTAACAGGAATCTGTTTTCATTAGTTTATTACAATTTATACCAAAAATAATGCACTGTATTACTGTCATTTTTGCTTATTTTTTGGTGTAATTCCCTGCTAAATTTATACTACAGCATTTTGTTGACAGCAATGTTGGTTACATTTTCACCTTGTTTACCTTTTGAAAACTGTTTTAGATGGCAACTTCCTGGCCATCGGCTCTCATGACAGCTACATCTACGTCTACGCCGTGGCAGAAAATGGCAGGAAGTACAGCAGAGTCGGGAAGTGCTCAGTGAGTGCCTGCTGTTTTGTCATCCCTCCATGTTATTACGTTGTATTCAAATTCGAAGTCAGATATAGCGTAGGAATTGTATTTTTATTTTTTAATTGAAATCTTTTTCCAGGGTCACTCCAGTTTCATCACCCACCTGGACTGGTCAGTGGACTCCCAGTATCTGGTGTCTAACTCAGGAGACTACGAGATACTGTACTGTAAGTGCTGCATCATGCAAGTGTCTACATGTTGACCAAAAACATGCAATTTTACTCCGTCTAACACACGGGTTATCAAACCTTTTTGGGTCGAGGGACCCATTACAGCAGAGAAAGTTTTCCAATTACCTCCTAAATATTCAGGACCTGTTGAAAGGAAAGGAACTTAACCAAATCAAACTTATATAAATGTTATATTTATCCTTCATCACTAGCTAGAAATGTTGCGCACATATTTATGTGAAGACAGGTCACAGTAATATCAGAGCTTTGATTTGGCCCAAAGCTAAAGTAAGGAGGTGCAATTGGTTCATTATGTTTTCTTTTATTGGTGTCACCATATGTAGGTATGCACTTTTTTAAATGATACGATAAAATAATTTATTGCAAATTGTTTTGTGGACCCCTGTGGTCCGGGGACTTGCGGGCACTGGTCTAAGGGACCATGCACATGCATTTACATTTAAAGAAGGAGAACGAGACACACTAAAACTACAGCCACTGCTTGATTTTTATAAGGAGGATTGGTGTTAGTGTTGATTGTTCTGTGCACTTGTGATTATTATTCTGTAGATCAGTGATTCTCAAATGGTGGGTCGGGACCCAAAAGTGGGTCGCGGACCTGTTTTGAGTGTGCAATGAACAGCTAGTAAAAAAAAAATATTGATCATACTTCTGAATGTTTTTTTGTTCCTTCCAGTAAAGTACAGAGCCATACCAAGATCCCACATGGAACATATTAGATAAGTGACAGGAAATAATTACGCACTTGTTTACTTCATAAACAAGTGCGTAATTATTATATATATAATTATCATGACTGCAACAATAAGAAAATACGGGTCCCAGGGTGACAACAGTTTAGAATCACTGCTGTAGATTATATGGCCACAAGTATTGTGACACACCTTCTTTTCACTTCATTAAAAATATTGCTGGTTGAACTTTCCTATATGTTCCCCCCAAATCTTAATTCTCCATCTTACTAAGACATATCGGACCAATCTACAGTATGATTCCAACTTTATGGAAACACATTTGCACAGACACCCAGAGCATAAAGCATGGTCCAGTATGCTTTGCAGAGTTTGGTGTGGAAGAACTTGACTGGTAGAAGCTGTTCTACAGCAGCTGCAAGGGGAAAATAACTCCATCTTTTCAATTCTTCTTCCTGAAGATGCCATTGCCAAAAAACTGTCCCAGTACTTCTCCATGTGGTGCACCAAGAAGTACCTGCAGACAAAAAGACTGCATAACGGTGTGTGTGAGTGTGTGTGTGTGTGTGTGTGTGTGTGTGTGTGTGTGTGTGTGTGTGTGTTTGCAGGGATCCCCTCTGTGTGCAAACAGGTGGTCAGCATGGAGACCATTAGAGATATTGAATGGGCCACTCACTCCTGCACTCTTGGCTTTCAGGTTTTCGGTGGGTTTCTTTTTCTCTAGCTCTCTTCTTCCCTTATTGTTGGGGAGTAAGTTAGTGTTAATATATTACCTTTCCGTCAGGCATGTGGTCTGATGGCTCAGACGGCACCGACATCAATGCTGGCAGCAGGTCCAATGATAAGAGCCTGCTTGCTACCGGGGATGACTTTGGGAAGGTCCACCTCTTCTCCTTCCCCTGTTCTCAGTTCAGGGTAATGTTCTGCACTTTGATATGTTAACGGTTCAGTGGTGCGATATAATGAAATACTGCTACTTAGTTACTGTACATGAAGACCCTGTAAAATGAATTCAAATATTTGTTTCTAAATACATTATAGGTTTGAAGATAATTGCTGAAAATTTGCGCAAAGTTTGAGAGCTATGTAGTACTGCATTGTGGCGATATAGCGTTCAACTGTTTTTCACCATTTTTGTTTTAGTGATGTATTTGACATAGGAAAGATGCTAGACAAAGTAGGATACATTTTTACAGGTCGTAGTAGTGGTATTTGATTGACAGATTTTACAGTAGAACATGGCTTGGTTTCAGCGCATTCAGCGGACACGCCCACAGAGTCTGAGAGCAGAGAGAATGAATGGCTTGATTTTTCACGATTTTGAAGCCTTATTTTATATACTTCACTTTACAGGGAATTTATTTCAGGTACCTACACTTCCGTTATGTTCTACCGTTACCTTGTCCAAATAGACTTGATACTTTTTTTCTTGAGCGTAAAAAAAGGTGTAAATAGGGACAAATAAAGCGAACTTATTTGATAGCTTGATTGAAAGGTGGCTAATTTTAAAACATCTTGGCTATGTTGATCATTTCAGGCTCCCAGCCATGTTTACGGTGGCCACAGCAGCCACGTGACCAACGTGACCTTCCTGTATAACGACAGCTGCCTGGTGTCGACCGGAGGGAAGGACATGAGTGTGATGCAATGGAGGATAGTCTGAGCGGCAAGACTTGGAAACATGAACTTTGCTCTGCAACTGGTCACTCCAAGCAGAAGCAAAACCCAACTGCACTACGACGAAACCAAGTGAAATGCTTAAAAATGTGGATCTGAACTGAGGTGAATTAACAAAGGGTTTTCTTTGCGGGTCTGCTTTCAGGTCCCTGATCAAATGAACTGGTGAGGTGTGATGTGTTGCTTAGTGTTTTTCCCTTTTTTTCTTCTTCATTCAATCACACTACATGTAAAATCCCTCCAACATACTGTAGCGCAGTGTTTCCCAACCTTAACTGAGCCATGGCACATATTTTATATTCGAAAAAATCTCACAGCACACTACCAAACAAAAATGTCACAAATAGTGTCCGCACAGGACAATATATTGTATCTTCTGCCATCTAGAGGAAGAGCGTTAAATTGTTCTGACTGTCACTATACATTGTTGGCATGGATAGAGGAACAAGCATACATTATTTGTAGTAAATAATGTTGTACCAATTAAGTGAAATTGGATAAATTTCCACAGCACACTTGATGACCTCAACCGGCACACTTTTTGGAAAACACTGCTGTAGTCTACTCACATGAGATGCAGAATCCAAATTAAAAAAGAACCAAAGGCTCTTTATGACACAATTTGTGCAATTTTGCACTCTCCTGTCACAGCTTAAGGACTGAACTTTTTTATTTTTGACTGACATTACACTAATCAAGTGAAAGGCGAAAGAGTATTGGAAGGAAAACTTTGCATGGAAAGTTTTTTTTTTATTCGTTTATTTTCTATTGTATTAAACCACTCAGGAAACCCCCTGGCAAAGTACAACCCTTCTCATAACAACAACAGATACATTACACACATCCCCTTAACAGCTAAATTCCTTTTAACTATCAGGGGGCACTTTCAATCGTCAAAGGGCCATCGATCAAACAAATGTTATTTTATGAGCTTTTGTGGGTTAAATGTCTGTGGGCTTTTTATAGCAGTTCTTCTGAGGCTATATTTATTTTGAGAATTGCATGGCGGCCTCATTCAAATGCTCTTGCGGGGCCGTAGGTTCCCCACCCCCTAGCGTAAACACATCTTGCTAAGTTGCACTTGATTTATATGTATGAATTTACAAACTGTGTATTTTAGATATTTAACTTAGAAGACATTAACACCTCAAATACAAACATTAACTGGTGAGTTGTTTGTGCTTCCAAATGTCCAAAAAGACACCTTATAAAAAAAAAAATAAAAAAAAAATGTCTTTATATAAAAGGAAAAAAGAGGCTTGTCTAATTTGAGGTGAAAATGGGTGAATTGAGGCTGTGTGTCTTTTTGGGTGTAAATGCCACCTGCAAGGGGAATCCATAACAAGCTTTTTGTTGGGTTCTTCAATGAACGGTATCTTTCTATTGCTGACTGCAGCCATTGAGTGGAAGGATGAGACCGTATCACTGTAACTGCCTGATGTGCTCCTCCATGGTGTGCACTTGGTCAAGGCAACAAATCTTTAATTAAACTTAGTTGTTGTTGTTTTTTTTTTTTTTTGTAATTCTATAATGGATGAAAAGACTCATTCAGTCTATTAAGAGAGGGACAGCATATTGAGGCTTAATTGAGCTTTCCGGGAACCAGTAATGTTTTCTTTCCACCCTGTGATCTGTGAACCATCTACTGTGCTGTACAGGTACATTTCACACTCAAAACATTGCTTTGATTTGGAGTCAAAAGGATATCGGTTTGATAAGGCGCATGCTGTAAACTGGAATTTGTCTTCCCATGATGCACCTGGACCCGCAATTACCACGAAACATTTAACATTTGTCTGCCAGATAAAACCAAATAAAACTCCTAGGATTTTGTGTCCAAACTGAACGCCTTTGACTCGTTTGTTTAAAACATCACTCAATGTCTGTAATTGTTTGCGTATACAGTGAACCTTTGCTAATGGCGCGGGAGTGGGACCGAGCCTCGCCACAAATAGCGAAACAAAAACTTGAGTAGTTAATACCCGCAATCTATACTGTATTGTAATTGCCGATAGATGCCACAAACGAGCAACAAATGACTAGTTTAGTCTAAATGCACCAAGATGCCACCTAATGGTTCTAAATCAATACTGTTATTGCTTTGGTTTGAGTACTAAAACGGCGGATAGGTGAGTTTTTCAGCAAATAACTCAGGATAGGCTCGCAAAAAAATCCACGACTAGGCAAATTTTGAAAGCCAACCTCGCCTTCCTCTACTGGAATCTTGCATCACTCTGCTGTTTGCTGCTGTTACTCCGCTAAAATGATGCCTCAGAAGGAATAGGGGATTTGGGTGGTATCTTAAGGCGATTGAGAAAGCGTTAAGGCCCACGTTTACGGCTAATAAATAGTTTTCAATGAACCTAACATGCATGTTTATGGGCTACCCGGAGAAAACAAGTACAGAGAAAATATGCTAATTTCAAACCCAATGGTAAAGACCAGAGCCGGATTCGAACCCACAACTTCAGAACTGTGCTAACCACTTGTCCTTGTGCCACCGATCATAGTCCCTCAATGTGAAATGTATCTTAGACTCTGCTGCAGAAACCTGTGCACCACAAGCAGATCACACATGGAGGGAAGCAAGGAGAGATGTCAAAATGAAATAAGTGTGTAAATAATGCTGCACCTCTTAATCTGGGAGGGGGTGCCTTGCTCAAGGGTGTCTCAATAGCAGCCAGGAAGCAGACAAGCATCTCTTCAACAACTAGCTGCAATTTTGGCCACAGCGGGACTTAAACTGTCACATTCCGGTCCTTATAAATCAGCTGTAGGTTTGAGAGAGACACTATTTTGTGCACAAACTATGTTTCTTTAATATAGCTGTATCAAAAGGTTAGAATGTACTTTTATTGTCAATTCTTCAATATGTGTAACATACAGAGCATTGAAATTACGGAACTCAAGGGCCTGCGGTGCTACAAAAGACAGTACAAATGATGTCAATCTAAACGCTAAATAAACTATAGTATATAGAGTATAAAAAGTATTAATTGAATGTACAAATATCAAAGGTCAGGTGATGTGTGCAAAATAGTCATGGTCAGAGAACCAAGCCAAATAAGACATTTATAAATTAGATGACAAAACCCCAATGCTGCTAAAGTGGCTAGTGCAACCCTGAGTCTGGTGTGAGTGTGCGCATGCATCTACATGTTTGCGGGGTGTCAAGAGTTCAGGTGGGCAGAGGACAGAAGACGCAGACCGGCCTAACCGTACCACACAGTGATACAGTTGGTCAAGATGCTCTCTATGGTCCCTCTGTAGAACGAGCGCATGATGGCGGTCAGGGTTCTGGGTCTTCTCAGCTTGCACAGGATGTAGAGATGCTGGTGAGCTTTCTTGGCCAGTGATGAGGTGTTGCTGGTCCAGGAGAGGCTCTTGGTGATGTGCATCCCCAGGAACTTGGTGCTGCGCACCCTCTCCACCGCAGCACCGTTGATGTTCAGGGGAGCATGGTGGGAGTGCGCTCTCCTGAAGCCCACAACAATCTCCTTGTTTTTTTTTTTTTTTTCACGTTCAGGGAGAGATTGTTGTCTGTGCACCACCCGGCCAGACGGCTCACCTCACTCCTGTAGTCTGTCTCGTCCCCGTTGCTGATGAGACCCACCGCAGTTGTGTCATCTGCAAACATGAAGAGGTTGTAGCTGTATGTCGGTGTGCAGTCATCAGTCAGCAGGCTGAAAACGAGGGGGCTCAACACACAACCTTGAAGGGCACCCGTGTTCAGAGTGATGGTGCTGGACGTGTTGCTGCCGACCTGTGCTGCCTGCGCTCTCCCTGTCAGAAAGTCCAGCTTCCAGTTGCACAGCCCGAGCTGGTGCAGTTTGTAGATCAGTTGTTTAGGGATGATGGTATTGAATGCTGAGCTGAAGTCTATGAACAGCATTCTGGCATATGAGTCCCAGAGTTCAGGTGTGTGATTGCAGAGTGGAGGGTGGTGGAGACTGCGTCATCGGTTGACCAGTTGGACCAATATGCAAACTGGAAGGGTTCCAAGGAGGAGGGGAGAGAGGACTTGACGTGGTGCATGACTCGCCGCTTGAAGCACTTCATCAGGATGGGAGTGAGCGCTACCGGACGGTAGTCATTGAGGCAGGAGGTAGACCAGTTCTTCTTCGGAACCGGGCTTTGAAGCACGTGGGGACAACACTCTGACTCAAGGAGGTGTTGAAGATGTCCGTGAAGACATCTGTGAATTCAGCTGCACAGTCCCTGAGGACAGGACCAGGTATGATTTCTGGGCCCAGGGCTTTCGTGAGGTGATCCTATCGAGAGATCTTTTCATGCTGTCCCAGGTCAGTGTCAGCAATTGGTCACCAAGAGGGGGTGGAGCCTTGTGTGCAGGGGTGCTCTCTCTCTCTCTCTCTCTCTCTAATTTTATGGCAATTCAATCTGTACTTCTGCTTTTCGTTTTCACACAACTAGCTGTACTTAAGTACAGAGTACTTTGGCCTCATGTTAGGTTTGACAGAAATGGCGAATCGCTAATATGCGGGGGTTTACTGTCATACCCCACTGCACGGCTTTCTATGGGGCGGGCTCAATGCCTGCCTGCAGTTGTGGGTCTTCGCCACCGGCGGGCAGCATGGAGCCGACTCCTCCGCACGCCGCATTGTAACCTCGTCAAAGCTCTCCGCCTCGCTCTTCTGACCAACCAACAACACTCCGAATGGGAAGAAAATATGGCGTGAAGGAGGAGGGTGCCGCTGACGACCACTGTTACCCGCCCGGTAGCTCGCTTCCAATTGAATAGAGGGAGAAGAGAAGACAAAGAAAACATGGATGTAGCGACACGCCGCGGCGCGCGCGTGCAGCCGAGACGCCGGAGCACAAAGCGGATGGGAGAGACAGCCTGAGCCGCAGCACGCCTCATCACATAGCCCCTTCAAAAACACGCCTTTTACAGGTCCACGAGGCTTCTTCGACTCCTTATATTGTTGTTTAAAAAAAAATAAACGGAAAAGCACGTCCATTGGCTTCCTCGTCGTCGTCGTCGTGTGAAGAAAAGACGGCGACATGAGGTAAGCTAATCCCACGCGCCCTATTTGACGCGTCATGACAGATGTACACTGACTCCACATCTACATTGTCACGCTTAACATCAAATATTTTGTGAGAACAAGCCCGTGGGATGTATTGCTTTATCAACATTAACGAACTACAGCATCTTGTGCCGTGATGAATTGGGGGGTGGGGAGGGAGCTGTCTTCCATCTCTTCAATCTATTTTGGCTGTTTCCTCTCATTTAGTAGCCTTCTATTGTCACGGTGGGGCCCCGCCCCGATTGTTACAGGTACAGCTTTAAAAGCTTAGAGTTGTCATGGCAACGACAGCATCATTGACTATGCACCAGGTGGTACGGTGGTATCTGCAGGGGAGTGAGAAGCACGCATGCAGTGAAGAAGACCAAGAACAAGATGAACGAGGAGGAGGCGGTGTTTATTCTGGTGGTTGCCAGGCAGGTTAAGCAGTCCCCCAACCCCCCTTGCTTTTTTCCTTCCCGATGACACACACTTACCTAAACTCATCTCCTCGTCTGCCTCCATCAATCCATAGTCTATATTTGAGCAAATGCTTAGTGCTCAGCAGCCGCTTGCTCGCTTATGTTGGTATGCAGACTGAAGCAGGAGGCCCAAAACCTCCAGCCCAAGTCCCTGGGCCTTCTATTTACAGTATATGAGCCTCCCGCCTGAAGTTTGACTCGTGCTGTTGGTCTCTGTACATCAGAGGTAGCCAAAGTACTCACACTCGGTACTTAAGTAGAAGTACAGAGACTTGTGTAAAAATAAGATGGTGGTAAAAGTAGAAGTACTTGCTCTGTAAGTAAAAGGGGAAAAAAATATAATACAGGCTCTGAAATGTACTGTTCAAAAGTACAAATGTCCTTTTGATTGACAAAACTCATGTTGGTAACAGCACAGTGAAAACAATACTTCTCTGCAGAGGTGGGTCTTACTCCAGTAAGAGGACTGTTTCTTTAGAATAATACCTCAATGAGTTATGTAAGCCGGCACGGTGACCGACTGGTTAGCAAATATGCCTCACAGTTCTGAGGAGGCGGGTTCAAATCCGGCCTCACCTGTGTGGAGTTTGCATGTTCTCCCCATGCCTGTGTGGGTTTTCTCTGGGTACTACGGTTTCCTCCCACATCCGAAAAACATGCATAGTAGGTTAATTGAATACTCTAAATTGTCCATAGGTGTGAATGTGAGTGCCAATGTTTGTTTGTTTATACAGTATATGCCCTGCGATCGGCTCGCAACCATTTCAGGGTGTACCCTGCTTCTCGCCCAAAGATAGCTGGGATAGACTCCCGCATGACCACAACCCTAGTGAAGATAAGTGGTACGGAAGATGAATGATTGAATGACTTATGTAAAAGTAAAAAGTAGTCCTCCAAGCCCAAATAAGTACTTGAATAAGTAGTCAGTGAAAATACGGAAAAAAATGAGAATATGAAAATTCAAATATTGCCCAATGATCTATCAATTTTCTGAGCCGATTCTCCTCACTAGGGTCGCGGGCGTGCTGGAGCCCATCCCAGCTATCATCGGGCAGGAGGCGGGGTACACCCTGAACTGGTTGCCAGCCAATCGCAGGGCACATACAAACAAACAACCATTTGCACTCACATTCACACCTACGTGTAATTTAGAGTCCAATGATGTCACTTTAAAACATTTGAAATGAAATAACCAACTAAGGGCGGCACGGTGGTCGACTGGTGAGAGCGCCTGCCTTGCAGTTCTGAGGAGTGGGGTTCAATCCCCGGTCCCGCCTGTGTGGAGTTTGCATGTTCTCCCCGTGCCTGTGTGGGTTTTCTCCGGGCACTCCGGTTTCCTCCCACATCCCAAAAACATGCATTCATTGGAGACTCTAAATTGCCCGTAGGTGTGAATGTGTGTGCGGATGGTTGTCTGTTTGTATGTGCCCTGCGATTGGCTGGCAACCAGTTCAGGGTGTACCCCGCCTCCTGCCCGATGATAGCTGGGATAGGCTCCAGCACGCCCGCGACCCTAGTGAGGAGAATCGGCTCAGAAAATGGATGGATGGATAGATAACCAACTAAGCTAAATTCAGGCACAAGCAATGGTCTTAAATTAACTTTCTTTGTTTACCCAAAGTTCGACAGGTGGGTTCACCAAAATAATGTTCAGTTCTGCCAACTTAAATGTTTATCTTTGGCGGGGGAAAAAAGCATGTCTTATGTTGTCATTTTAAACGAAGAGCTAACTCGCATTGTCTAAAACAAAATGTTCCCATTGCGCTGCAAACATGACAGAAAAAAAATTCAAAATGAGCGCATGATAGGAACTGAAAAAAATGCACTGTATGTACTGTATGTGTTGTTTTTTTCCCAGAGTAGACAGAATTTTTGGACATCAGAAACTGGTCGTTTTTAGGCTGGTACAAAACAACACTTCACCACAAATCATTTTTGTAGCTGATAACATCAAACAACTCTCTTGGATAAGGCCATGGGTAGCAAATATCTTCCTTCTTAGAATCTGTTGCATCATCGTTGTTAATCCTCCCTCGTTCACTGCTTTCCCCTTTTTGTTCATAAGACCCCCAAGATCTCAATCAATCAATCAAGAGCTTAACCGCAGCTGACTTAACCTTTCTCTATTTGTCGTCTTTACATAGTGTCGTCATTAGGTTGAAAAAAAATAACTAAACCATTTTGACAAAGTACAAAATATACTGAAGAGATCTGTTTTCAAATGTAGGGAGTAAAAATAAAAGGGTCATCAGAAACTAAATGCTAAAGTAAAGTACAGATACATAAAATATCCACTTAAATACAGTAACAAAGTATTTAAAAATACTTTGTCATTTTTTTAAATTTTGTATTTAAAAATACTTTGTTACAGTACAGTACAAAATTATAAAACCACAGTACAGTACAAAATTATATAACTAAATTAGAGCTGCAACTAAAGATTATTTTAATAATATATTCATCTGTTGATTGTTTTTTTTTTGATTAATCGATGAATTGGATAAAAATACATTTTTAATTTGCTTTTCTTGATTCAAAAACAGAACCATCCATCCATCCATTTTCTGAGCCGCTTCTCCTCACTAGGGTCGCGGGCGTGCTGGAGCCTATCCCAGCTGTCATCGGGCAGGAGGCGGGGCACACCCTGAACTGGTTGCCAGCCAATCGCAGAGCACATACAAACAAACAACCATTCGCACTCACAGTCACACCTACGGGCAATTTAGAGTCTCCAATTTATGCATGTTTTTGGGATGTGGGAGGAAACCGGAGTGCCCGGTGAAAACCCACGCAGGCACGGGGAGAACATGCAAACTCCACACAGTCGGGGCCGGGGATTGAACCCGCGTCCTCAGAACTGTGAGGCTGACGCTCTAACCAGTCGTCCACCGTGCCGCCCAAAAACAGAACATTATTTCAAATTGACAGTGCAGAAAATGCACAAACAAAAATCGGTTTGGATAAAGGTACTGGTTTGATCCGTAACATGTCAGAAAATAGGAAAAAATGTTGATCATTGTTTTCCAAAGTTAAAGCAGATGTTTGCGAATGTTTTGTTTTGATTAAACACAAAGATAATCCGTCTGCTTTCGTGGAGGACTTCAGATATCTGAGAATATTTACTGCCATTTTACTGTTGCGACTAGGCTGCAATTCTGACGATTTGGACAATTTTAAAGTTAAACAAGGTCGAAATGATTAATCGATTATCAATATAGTTGTTGATTACTTTGATAATAGATTTGTTTTCGATTAATCGATTTATTGTTCCTCTAAAAATGAATGTAAAAAAGTTTGAAAATGTTTGATACGTTTTTAAGTTGACCTACTTACCCCTCAACATTGCTGTGATTGTCTGGTACTTCCGTGAAAGTGCCATAATCACTGGTGCTAGGGAGGGGTGATATAATGGTGTGCAGCTGGTGGGAGACGGTCGTTGTGGTGGTGGTGGAGAGTCGAGAGTCGCTTTCATGAGCCACAAGGTTAGCGTGCTTCCTTTTCCCAGCTCCTTTATGACTGGATGTCATAGAGAAGGGCTTGACATGAAACAACTGTAAACTTTACCGAAATCATATTTGAGAAACTTATACACGACGAGCTCCTGAGTAAACAACAGCGGCACAAACCGGAAATATGGGTACCAGTCTCTGTCTGTTGATTGCACCAGTAAGCAACAGCAGCCAGTTCTGTAACTAACAGACTTTGTCCGCTACAACGGGGCATTTTGAGTACCAACCGGACACTAAGGTCTACTTCTATAGATGGCAAACTAGTTGAGACTGAATCAACAGTGCCTCTGCTGGTTGTGACCAAGTAATGCACATCATTTTGCCTCCACTGCTAGACAGAACTGTTTGGTGATGATGGTGACTCTCCCGACATCGGCACGTCGCACACCATAACAATTTAAGCCTGTAACAAATCGACATGGCTGCTTCCTTTGTAACATCGATGCAAGTGTTCATGCACAAGAGTTATTTTTAGGCAGAGTGCTTTTTATTGTGCCGTGGCGGTTCTCTGTTCTTGTCAGACTGACTGCTTTCATTCGCTTGGCTACGTGCGTCTATATGTGTGTGATTGCGGCTGCGAAACGGGTGCAAGAGGCTAAAATGCGAGGCGTCCGTCCTGTTCTGTTAATGCAGGCTGACCGCTGAGGTGACTCGCAGTAGGAAAAGGTAGAAGTGCCAGCGAGATGTAAAACACTGACTCATGAGTCTCTCCTCCGGATGCTGTGTCATCAACAGAGCCAACCTGCCCCAGTCCCCCTCTATTTTCATTGACAAAGGTTCAATATTAGTTCAAGCTGGCATTCCAAGAGGAAGAAATGTCTTTGAAATGTACTAATTAGTGAATGGGACTTTTGTGACCATTCCTGCTCTGTATTTTAGATTAGGAACAGTTCCAACCAAATTCATTGGAATGCATTTAAAGTAAATTTCACTATTAAATGATGACGAACAGGGACTTTTTTTTTATACGAAAAAAGTTTGGACCACCAATTGCTTTAGTAAGCTACACACAAGAAAAGCAGTAAGTACTCTTTCTTACTTTTATTAATCCTTTTATGTTGTTATGAATGACACAAACTTAACGTATCAGGATTCATTATACAATTTTACATCTGATGTAATTTACACGACATTAACTCTAGCACAGGGGTTCTCAAAATTGTTGGGGGCAGGGATCCCTTACGGAGGAGGTTTTTCCAAAGACCACCTCATAATCATAACACCAATTAAACAAAACCTATATGTGCAACTCAAAATTATTTATTTTTTTGAAAAGCATTTTAACCTAAATATTTATGACCTGTTTTACAGAAAGGAACATTTTAGATTTAGCCATCATCGCTAGCTATCATGCACTGCTTACACTAACAACATGACTAGAGAAGAGACTAGAGAAGCTAGTTTACAAAAGCACACTTTGTGTTGCCAATTTAGTGATTTGGTTCCTATATTTAGCCACTTTCCCAAACACTCTTAGGGTCATTTTTCTAAAAAAAAAAAAAACTTGTGATTTTAGTTTCCGCTAAAAAACAGACAACACGAGGAGAATCGTTTTCATATTGTTTTCCATTTGAAAAGAAAGGAGCCCAGTGGAAGGCAATCGCAGAGTCAGTAGTGTTGAACATTGCCAGAGACATGATGCCCATTTCTACATTGCAAAAGCAGTGACTTATCCACAGGTTGGATTTTGCTGAGGTAGCCTTGCCTTACCAGTACAACTCTACATGGGGAATTTTTTTTTCGAGAGCTAGAAATGCTGCACAGATGCAGGGTTGCCAGTTTTATGTGATTAATCATTTTCATATCAGAGATTTTAATTTGCCTAAAGTTAAGGTTGGGAGAAGTAAGTGGATTAGTATGTTTGTTTTATTGACACACCAGCCCCCATATGCACTTTTTTTTTTTTTAATGAGAAGACATAACTAGTAATAACTGAAAATTGTGTTGTGGACCCCCAGGCTATGGTTCACAGACACCTGGGTTTCCCAGCAGATGCAAAAATGTTCATTAACAGAATGGATCGGTTTCTTTAATCTACTTGTCACTTGTTTCTAGGCAGAATTTGTGGAGCAGAATCATCGCTCAAACTAGGGTCTGGTAGACAGACGCACACGAGGGTAATTACTGCAAAAACAGTTTATTTATTAAGTTTATTCTATTCAGTTTAACAGTGTAAGAGACGGAATGACTACAGTAATGTCTCGTAGAGTGGCCAATTTTGCACCAAGTTCTAAAATATGTGCAGTTATGTGTGTTTCAGGCCTGTTCTGGCTTTGTTGTTTCAGTCACCTTTACTATGATTACAAAAAAAACAGCCTTTCAGATTTACATTACACTTTATAGTAGGATGGTATATGTGCTAAGGAAGATGTTCCATTTTGGTGGCTCTGGGTAAAGGTGCAGACGCAGTCATTTATTACTATTATTATTATTATTATTATTATTATTAGTCAATATTACATCAGTGACACAGTCTACCCTCCAGAATTATAACCCTTCTGTTAGTATCGTCCATGAACAAGAACACAGCCTGCTGACTATCTAACAGATGTACAAACATTTATTCGTCACTCCACGATTTGTTTTCCCAATGTTAACAGTTCAGCCTTGGGCAATGAAGGTCTGGGACATTCTATATGGTCATTACGAAACGCAGACAAGAAATCTAAGACTTTTCTACTCAACTGCACATTATTTATATTTCAACTGTAAATCCCCTGGGCCACATTTTTTACCCATGTTTCTGACAATGATCTAATTGTGCATTCTAGTAATCTTATAGTGGACTCGATGGTTTGTAGTATCCGCACGTCATCTCGTCAGCAAAGAAGCTTAATTTTCTAAGTTTGCCTCAGACAGATGGACCCCTGCTGAACCTAAAGCCTGATAAAGCCACTAAACCACAAATGCTGCACCCTATTTTGTTTTTATACAATTGCCTATTTTAATAGTTTAAACTATAACTATACCAGCAGCTATGATCCCAAAACAATTTTAATACATTTTCAAACTCTTTTTAAACCTTACACGTAAGAGTAAATGTCTTCCAGATTTTTTTTATTTAGAAAAAAAATGCACCGGAAGGGCACACGTAGATGCACATGCGGCGAAGACTCTCCGTAACTTTCACAAACAACCCTGGCTAAACTTAGCTCCCGAATTCACTTTACAGGGTCTTTATCTGTGGCAGGTCCCCTCTGTTGTGGAAAATTAACATAAAAGCAGACCGGAATGACCATTTCAAGGATTATTTATCAGATGACAGTAATTTTTAAGGATGAACGTTAACATATGTTAAATTGTAGTCAGTTTCTCAGCCAGAGACAAAGCATGATTATGTTTTAATCTATTTAGATTTTTAGTCACCCCCTACAACATTAGATATACCTTCACAATCTAGTGAAATCCTGCTCAGGAGCTGCATCAAATAGTCAGCCTTACTTAGACTTGTTAAATCGAGTTTATTTGTATAGCCCTTAATCACAAGAGAGTCTCAAAGGTCTTCTCAGGCTCAGAGTTGACAAAGATCGGTGACATCCCCTGATCTAAACCCCCCAGTGGCTTCACTATTGAACAACACCAAAATATCCCCGCTTATTCAAGAAACGTTCGGGTTAAAAATATATATATATATTTTTTCAATGCCGTTACAATGGGCGTCAATTATCTGTGGATTTTCGGCATTCGCGGTCAGGCCGGGTCCCAATCTCCACTGTATTGAGATCGCCCATGCTGAGTGGTATTAAATGTGGCTTCCTTAAACCTGCAGATACCCTGTGCACGCTATAGAAAAGCAGTCGTGTGTGATATAATGGATATAAGCTCTGTAGCTGTTACATGTATCTAGCATGTATGATTCCCTGGAGGCTGAAAGACAGCCTTCTTCTCAAACGAACGGAAGGAGGTGACTGGTCTTTGCCGGTCACATGTTCCCTCCCTCTCTCTCTTTCTCCCTCCCTCCAATTCTTTCTCTCTCTCTCTCTCTCTCTCTCTCTCTCTCTCTCTCTCTCTCTCTCTCTCTCTCGCTCTCTCTGTCTTGCATTCCCTTACTCTTGTTGCATTCATCCTCTAGCAGCATCTCAGGCTCACTCTACTCTTTGAAAGATGTGAAGAAGGGAAGGTTTGATGCCGGCAGCATGCGTGTCGCTCTCTCCTCTCAGATTAACACTTCAGCCTCTCCTCTGTAATCTCTTCCTTTACACCTCCCTCCATTATTTGCCTTAAGGACTGGACGGTTGGCAACATGTATTCCTTGGATGATTTCGGGTAGGACAACCTAATCTTTGCTTCAGTGTTTTGTTGGCGTGAGTGTGATAGAAGATGGCTTTGGAATGTTTCTGTTGGCTCCTCTTTCTTTAAACTGTGTGACCACAAAATGTTCCCTCACTCTCCAGCCTTGGATTGGAAAAAAAATCCTGCTTGTTTTCCTGCCTTTTTCTTTCCAATCTCACTCGACTGTGTTTCTTTTCTTCAGCCAAGCTCCATTTTGTTTTATTGGCTCATTCTTTTCCCTGAGTAGAATGACTTACCTCCGTCAGCTGTTTGGAGAGCCTCGCGGGATCTCTCCCATCTGAGTTGCATGTGAGTGTGAGAAAGTCAGGACAGGAAGAGCGGGATAGAGAGCACTTAATCGCTCGGCGGCGGAATGAGCGGGCCTATCGGGAGCCAGATGACAGCGTGATAACGGGACCTTGGCAGATTACGATGTGATTGGTTGACGCTCAAAATACAGATGTGTGGGATGGCATGACATTATTCCCACTTCATGCTTGACTGCATGCACTCTAGTAATCTGCTGTCAAGTCTGGCAACATGTTCGTTTACACTGTGGCAACAACTGTCTCTTTTTTAAATAAAAAAATGGAACCTTGTGTTACTCCATAAACCCAACCAGGAGCAACAACATTTTCTCTAAAATGACTTTGACCAAGTGGTTAGCACGCCTGCCTCACACGTCTGAGGTTCGGGGCTTGAATCTCGGCTCAGGCCTTCCTGTGTGGAGTTTGCTTGCCTCATGTTTGTGTATGTTTTCTGTGGTTACTGTGGCCTTCTTCCACTTTCCAAAAACATGCACGTTAGGTTCATTGAAGACTAAATTGTCAATAGGTGGGAATGTGAGCTTGAATGGTTGTTTGTCTATATTTGCCCTGTGCTTGGCTGGTGAGCAGTCCAGGGTTTACCCCGTCTCTCACCCAAAGTTGGCTGGGATAGGTTCCAGCTCACCCGCAACCCTATTGAGGACAAGCACTATGGAAAATGGATGGATGGACTTCGCATGAGCTTTGCAATAGATGTTATCGTGGATGTATTTTCTTCCCGGAAAGGAAACAGCCTATCTCTTTAAGGATCAGGATTAGTGTGCTGAGTGGAGAGTGAAGAAGACAAGGTGAGGGGGAGGGTTGCTTGTGTCAATATACACTGCATGTGTCCATAACAATCATCCAATGTGATATGAATGATTGCTTGTCAATATAAGGGTCAACATTCTGGGATGAGTCATTGTGTTTCCTTGTGTTTACTGTATGCCATTAAAGCAACCATTTGTAATAATTTTACACACTCAACATTTGGACAGTGGTAATGACAATAGTGTTGCTGTTCTTCCCAGAGTGACTTCGTCACACTACTGTATTAGCTCATATAGTGGTCAGGGGTGTTTATATCCTCAGCTGCAGAGAGTACCAGACGTTTATTGGGGTAAGGCAGGGGTGGGAACTGGAACGTTAGTCAAAGGCCACCCAACAGCTTCTATTTGTGTTGATATGGTCCGAAACCGAAAATGCACATTTGGGACATTTTTGGCCAAACTATTTAGGTGGCCGAAATTATGGTGCATCACTATCTACGAGGGGCGATCAGAGACTGTGGACGGGCAGTGCTTTGCCCAGGTCGGGGTAATGTGCTTTTATGCAGAAGAGCAAAAAGTGTAAAATTTCCACAAATAAATACTACTCCTTAATTCAAATTATAGACATTACAATAGAAGATGTTTGGCAGCTTGGTGGTGTAGCTGTTTGCACATATGCCTCAAAGTTCTGCAGTTTGGATCTCGATTCTGGTGTGGGTTTGCCACACATTCCTTCCACATCCCGAAAACATGCATGTTAGGTTCAGTGAGGACACAAAATTGTCCATACTGTATGTCTGAATGTGAGTGTGGATGTTTGTTGGTCTATATGTGCCCTGCGATTGACTCCGATTGTACTCCGCCTCTTGGCCAAAAGTCAGCTGGGACAGGCTCCAGCTCACCTGCAATATAGATAGAACCATGAGAGAAAACATATACAACTTCCATCCGTCAATGGCAGCTCTCTTTCTTATCGTTTATCTGGACACTGCTCCACTACTAATAAATCCACCCTTAAGACTTTTTGTCTAACTCTTTGCTAACTTGGTGTACCTCACCTCTCACCCAAAGTCAGCTGCTAACCCGTAAACCTAGGATAACCAGTATAGAAAATGGATGGATGGGAATAAAGATGCTGTCTTTTTGAGGAAAGGTGTTAATTTTTTCAAGTGGAAAATGCAAGCTGTGAGTAATTAGGTCACGGTGTCTATTAAAGTGGGGACCACTGTTTGACAACTATTGTTGATTTTTGTTCACAACACTGCCTTTAAAGTAAATTGCTCTCTTTCCAACTATCAGGCATGCTGGAGCAGTCAGACGGATAAACATTAGTTTGGTATGACCGCTATGATTCAGATTTTTAGTTTTGTTGGATATTTTAGACGTAGCATGTGAAAGACAAGGTAGTGTATGAAGTTTTTCTGTTTGAACATATTTTTGTCATGCCCTGGTGTCTTAAGGGCAGACACAACAAACGGTCTTTTCCTATTCCTTGTTTCCTATTCTTTTAAAGTTGACCTGGTTTGTCCATTTGCAAAAGAATTTCCCTGAGCATAAATAACATACAGTATCTACCTAACCTGAAAGTTTTTCAAGAAACACTGTCCTCCAAAATTTAACACTCATGGGGATGTGCAGGATGCTCCCTCAGGCAGTTTAGCTGTAAACATTTTGTAAAGGTTAGCAGGCGGTCCGTGCTTTCAGGGCACAACCTCATCGTAAAAGATGGAGCGTGTTCACATTTAGCCGGTCTGCCACACAAATGTTCCCCAGGACAGCTGGACCCCCTTTGGGCCATAGATTAGCCATTAGCAACTTAGTGCTGAAAACTACATTTTAAATTGTTTTGTCGCACATCAAAGCATGGCAGTTCCAGCAGCTACAAATTTCAGTCAATTGAGAAAGAGAAGAGAAAATAACAACACAAGACGCTACATTTAAAACAATAAAAGAAGTCAGGATCAGACTATTGAGAATGTCCCGCCTCTATGTTTCAATCAGCCAATCATTACATTGCAAGTGGAAGACCTTAATTGAGTCAGAAAGGTAATCAATTACCACTGCATGTGCATGAACAATTAGCACACTGCCTCTCCTACCCTACAACTGACATCTGAGGTCCAGGCCATGCCAGTCAATAGGACCTTGTTCGGAATAGGCTTAATTGAAGGTCACTATGGCAACATGGATTGTTGATTGCGTGTAATTCATTGTTCATTAATCATGTCGTCAAGCAATTGAGACAAAATACTACAGATTTGCGACCAGCAGACCCTTTTATTGATTCACTCTCAACTAATTTGTAAAGAAGACAGAGGAATAGATAGAAGAAGTTTAGCTCCAGCCACGTAGACCTCCACTTTGGCACTACTCCGTTTGGAAGCATTGTTCTGCTCAATATGACACTGGCATGGATACAGGAGTACAAATCATTCTGAGGTATTTTCACATTTGAGGTTGTACAACAAAATGTATTGCATCATTATTTGGCCATACAGCATCATATAGTATAAACCAACATATACAGTTTCACACCTAACACAGTTTTACTTTGTATTGTGACGTGTGTTGTGTTCTTATAAAATAGACAATCTTCTTTTCCTTTAAGCTTTTCCCTTTAGGGGTCGCCACAGCGCGTTATCCTTTTCCATGTAAGCCTATCTCCTTCATCCTCCTCTCGAACACCAACTGCCCTCATGTCTTCCTTCACGACATCCATCAACCTTCTCTTTGGTCTTCCTCGAGCTCTCTTGCCTGGCAGCTCCATCCTCATCTTCCTTCTACCAATATACTCATTATTTCTCCTCTGGATGTGTCCAAACCATCAAACTTTGTCTCGAAAACATCAAACCTTGGCTGTCCCTCTGATGAGCTCATTTCTAATTTTATCCAACCCGGTCACTCCGAGAGCGAACCTCAACATCTTCATTTCCGCCACCTCCAGCTCTGCTTCCTGTTGTCTCTTCAGTGCCACTGTCTCTAATCCGTACATCATGGCTGGCCTCAGCACTGTTTTATAAACTTTGCCCTTCATCCTAGCAGAGACTCTTCTGTCACATAACACACCTGACACCTTCCTCCACCCGGTCCAACCTGCTTGGATCAGTTTCGTCACTTCCTGACCACACTCACCATTGCTCTGGACGGTTGACCCCAAGTATTTAAAGTCCTCCACCCTCGCTATCTCTTCTCCCTTTAGCCTCACTCTTCCCCCACCACCCCTCTCATTCATGCACATATATTATGTCTTACTGATCTTCATTCCTCTGCTTTCCATTGCATGCCTCCATCTTTCTAACTGTTCCTCCACCTGCTCCCTGCTTTCACTGCAGATCACAATGTCATCTGCAAACATCATGGTCCACGGGGATTCCAGTCTAACCTCATCTGTCAGCCTATCCATCACCACTGCAAACAGGAAGGGGCTCAGGGGTGATGATCCCTGATGCAGTCCCACCTCCACCTAAAATTCGTCTGTCACACCTACAGCACACCTCACCACTGTTCTGCTGCCCTCGTACATGTCCTGTATTATTCTATCATACTTCTCTGCCACTCCAGACTTCCGCATGCAATACCACAGTTCCTCTCTGGGTACTCTGTCATAGGCTTGCTCTAGATCTAAAAAGACACAATGTAGCTCCTTCTGACCTTCTCTGTACTTTTCCATCAACATCCTCAAGGCAAATAATGCATCTGTGGTACTTTTTCTAGGCATGAAACCATACTGTTGCTCGCAAATACTCACTTCTGTCCTGAGTTTAGCCTCCACTACTCTTTCCCATAACTTCATTGTTTGGCTCATGAACTTTATTCCTCTATAGTTCCCACAGCTTTGCACATCACCCCTGTTCTTAAAAATGGGCACCAGCACACTTTTCCTCCATTCCTCAGGCATCTTCTCACGTGCTTGAATTCTATTGAACTAGCTGGTCAAAAACTCCACAGCCACCTCTCCTAGATGCTTCCATACCTCCACAGGAATGTCATCAGGACCAACTGCCTTTCCATTTTTCATCCTCTTTAATGCCTTTCTAACTTCCCGCTTACTAATCATTGCCACTTCCTGGTCCACCACACTTGCCTCTTCTACTCTCCCTTCTCTCTCATTTTCCTCATTCATCAACTCCTCGACGTATTCTTTCCATCTAGCTAGCACACTGCTGGCACCAGTCAACATATTTCCATCTCTATCCTTAATCACCCGAAACTGCTGCAGATCCTTCCCATCTCTATCCCTCTGTCTGGCCATCCTGTATAGATCCTTTTCTCCTTCTTTAGTGTCCAACCTGGCATACATGTCATCATATGTTTGGCCTTTGCCACCTCTACCTTTGCCCTATGTCGCATCTCAATATATTCCTTTCGCCTCTCAGTGTCCCACTTCTTCTAAGCTAACCTTTTTCCTTATATGATTTCCTATACTGTGAGGTTCCACCTCCAAGTCTTCTTCTCTCCTTTCCTGCCAGAAGATACACCAAGTACTCTCCTGCCTGCCTCTCTGATCACCTTGGCTGCAGTGGTCTTCTGGAAGCTCCTCCTGTCCACCAAGAGCCTGTTTCACTTCTTCCCAAAAAGCTGCACAACACTCGTCCTGTCTCAGCTTCCACCAAATGGTTCTCTGCTCTGCCTTTCCTTCCTAATCTTCCTCTCCACACCAGAGTCATCTTACACACCACCATCCTATGCTGTCCAGCCACACTCTCCCCTACCACTACCTTAGAGTCGGTAACCTCCTTCAGATTACATCGTCTGCACAAGATGTAATCCACCTGCGTGCTTCTACCTCCACTCTTGTAGGTCACCCTATGTTCCTGCCTCTTCTGGAAAAAAGTGTTCACTACAGCCATTTGCATCCTTTTTGCAAAGTCTACCACCATCTGTCCCTACAAGTTCCTTTCCTGGATGCCATACTTACCCATCACTTCTTCATCACCCCTATTTCTTTCACCAACATGTCCATTACAATCTGCACCAATCACGAATCTCTCTCTGTCTGCGATGCTCAGAACTACTTCGTCTAGCTCCTTCCAGAATTTCTCTTTCACCTCGAGGTCACATCCTACCTGTGAGGCATAATCACATTATACATAACACCCTCAATTTCAAGTTTCAGCTTCATCACTCGATCTGATAATCTTTTCACCTCCAAGCCATTCTTAGCCAACTCTTCTTTTAAAACAACCCCGACTCCATTTCTCTTCCCATCTACACCATGGTAAAATAATTTAAACCCTGCCCCTAAACCTCTAGCCTTACTGCCTTTCCACCTGGTCTCCTGGACACACAATATATCAACCTTTCTCCTAATCATCATGTCAACCAACTCCCAAGATTTTCCTGTCATAGTCCCAACATTCAAAGTCCCCACATTCAGTTCTAGGCTCTGTGCTTTCCTCTTCTCTTTCTCCCGAAGAACCCGCTTTCCACCTCTTTGACTTCGACCCACAGTAGCTGAATTTCCACTGGCGCCCTGCAGGTTGACGGCGCCGGTGGCGGACGTTGTTGACCCGGGCTACGACCAATCCGGTATGGAATTCTTTGGAGGAACGCTCATATTTGTTTGCAAAGTTTTAAGCCGGATGCCCTTCCTGACGCAACCCTCTGCATTTATCCGGGCTTGGAACCGGCCTACAGTTTGCACTGTACCATAGGGCTGCATTTTATAAAATAAACAATAATTGGGCAAATTGTCTTTTCATTGGATGAGAAAAGTATTTCTGGTATAGAGGCATTAATTTCATCAAATGCAGATGGAGAAAGCATTTTAAGAATAATAGTAAAATTACAGGTATAATTGTGATGCACCGAAATGAAAATTTTGGGCCAAAACCAAAAAGGAAAAATGGGTAAGCCAAGGCACTGAAAAGATGAAAGAACACCGAAATAAATAATTATGCCACTTATAAGTAAAACTGCATATATGGCTATGACTGTGTAACTAAAAATTCTATCACAATACTTTTTTTCCCATATCACTGCGTATTTGGCGCATCACTAATTACAATATAGTTTATGTCAAGTCAAATAAACTGGTGTTTGAAACGAAATTAAGAAGACTATTTTTGAGCAATAGAAAAGCACAAGAAACATTAAGAAAAAAAAGCTCTCAGGAACATAAACATGGATGCACACAACATTGTGGACCGTCCACACTCCAATGGACTAAAGCAGTAGTATCGTTAATCATTTGTGGCAAGTCTCCCTATCTATCAATCGATCGAGCGGTCTGTCTGTCTTTCTATCCATCTATCTACCCAGCTATCCATGTGCAAGGAAATGTTTGCTTGATATCATTGACATTGTGATGTAGAGTATATGATACCCCATCCATTGCGGGGAGTTACGTTCCATCCCCACCGACGTTAGATGAATATTTGCAAAATGAGGAGATATTTTAAAAAATATATTTTTTTTTAATATAGTTTAAACTTTAAAATACGCATCCCACATGCTTTAAACACATTTAACTTACTAAGTGAAACGTAAATTTTAACAGAAAAATCTTTGGTGATGAGTGAACCACAATATAGCGTTGTATTGTTGTTTTATCACATAATTAATGTGACAGAGATACCGTATTATCATTGGCAAAATATTGTGATCGTATCCTATCATGAGTTACTCTGTGATTCCCGCCATCCATCTGCCATCCCCTTAAAAAAAAAATTATAGTGTAATGAAATGTCCATCCCTTGTGTGGATGCGAGGGGGGCGGGCATTAGGAGCTGTTTGAGATGGATATGAGGTAATCTCCCCTGGGTTAGCACTATGACAATAACACTGAGGTTCAATGACACACGCTCACATACATACACACACACACACACACACACACACACACTGTCATCTGTTTTTAGAGCGACATCAGGCTGGTCAATGACTTCATCTGCACCGCCTGTCCGTCCCTCATCTCTTTGTTGCCGCATGGACATTCATCACTCTCATTGTGAATGCTTCACTTGAACAATTCTAGTGTTTTTGTCATTTTATATTTACATTGTAGGCTTTCTAGCAGAGGATTAGCATGCTTTCAATGAGATTTGTAATAGAGTAAAACAACCAGCGAGGTTGCATCACATAAAGCCGTTGACCAAAATGGACATCCAGGGGGTGCGGGTGCTACGTTACGGCCTCCCTCAGAGCGTCAGTGACTCCGGGCTGTTTTACAACCACATCTCCGGCAGGTTGGTGCCAGCACTTTGTTTTTGCGCGTACGCTTGCTGTGATTGATGTCCAAGTCGGCGACATGGAAATAGCTTTGTTGCCATTCAGATTATGTGCAGTTTTGAGGCAAAAAGTGTGTGCGAAGAGAAGTATTGTGATCAGCCAACAGCACAGAAGGCAGATCTTTCCTTTTTGAATTTAATCAGATCTGAAATACTAATCTATAATCTTAATCTGACAAACTGTTGTTTCGCCAAAGAATTGAGATTATTTTGGATTTGCATTTGTGTCCGTAGATCATTTTCTTCCAAAACTGCATTTTTGTAGTCTAGTGTTAGTTTACAGTTTATACCTTTAGGTTTCCACTCGGTGTTGGTGTCGCATCCTTTCTTCAAGATGCAGCCTGAGTAATGGAGCCACTCCACCAAGCATCTTCTTTATCCCAAACACTAGAGCATGTCTTAATGGCCAGGCTCTTCATACATTTTTAATTCACACACTTATTGAACTCAGCATGGCTTCCAGCTATAGCAGCAGCATTGTGAGCCAGTGTCCTTTTGCTTTATCTTGTGCTTTTTCTTCAAGCAGCCGTCGTAGTCACCACAATACGCAGAATGGGGGATGTAATTGTAATATATGCAAATCACCAAGACAGGCAAAATGTTATTTAGGTCACACGTTTGACTGTGACTGTGCGGTGTGTGATTTCTTTCTTCTTTTTTTTCGGACTTGAGTATATGTAGGAGCATTGCAAACGGATGCCGCCTGAGTTTTTTCACATATATCACAACACAACGGGATGTTTAGCTAAGAACATAAGCACATTAATGATGGCATTAATGCCATTAAGGCCTCAGTACTCTGCTCACACACACACACACACACACAAGAGGGCTTAGTTGCAGCCTATTCCGCAGGGTTACACTGCACTTTATGTATCAGCATTTAGATAAAAACACTATTGTGGAGCTCAGAGGTCACAATCCGGTCATCACCAGGACTTGAAAGGCTTTGGTGACGGTATGTAGATTATGGCGTGCTAAAGCGCTATGTATCAGTATGTGCGTTTTAGATGAGGCATTAGTACAGGAAATGTTGCGCCAGTGTGTGGAAATCCTCAAAGTGATCTAGTCACTTCAGCGCAAATTTTTTTAAATGTGTATTGTTCTGTTTGGTAGCACCCGCATCATCCAGTCTTAAAGCTAAACTAAGCAGACGTTAAGATAAAAGCCTGATTTCTTCCTGTAACATATTTATGGTCGGTGGCAATTGCCTCGACGGGCTCATTTGACACACAAATCTGCAATTATCTGCCTGTTTTGCGACTTTTAAATGACAATTTCGACCAGAAATAATGTGAATTGAGTCAAACTGTCGCCATCATAAAACCTCTAACAACCTTTTTACATTCTTTACTGCCACACAAGTGTAAAAAGAACCTAATATCTGGTGGTAAAACTTGCAATAACTTTTAGCGATTTAATCGTTACATCGGATTTTTGGGGTCATAATGATTTTTATTTTATTTTTTTTATTTTTTTTAGTTTTTACCTTAGCGGCTTCCATAGCTTGCTGATGCACACTGTTTAACTGATGACAGAGAGGACGTTTATTGAAGAGGCACAGTTTCGTGAATCACTTGGAATTGGTTCGGGTTTGCAGCGTCAGGCAATTACAACAAACTGTCCGCTGCAAAGTATCTTTAAGGGCTGTTGATTGGTAAATGAGCTTTCACTTGTACAGTGGTTTTCTACAGTGCCGTGAAAAAGTATTGGCCCCCTTCTCCAATTCTTATATTTTTGCATACAGCATTTTCCCCACTATGTTTAAGATCATCAAACAAATGTAAATATCAGATAAATATTACCCAGGTGAACTTAAAATGCTGTTTTTAAATGGTGATTTCATTTATTAAGGAAAAAAACTATTATTATGATTATTATTATTACACCTTGCAGAATTGTTTGAACGGCGGTAATACTTTTTTATGGCACTGTACCTAACTTCTTTCCACCTAATTATTTCCGCATTGGAAACTGAGAAACGCAGCAGCAAATGTTGCTCCATGCGCATGACATGGAAGGGAATGTACCCGCTAAGAAACAGACGACGGAATCATTTTCACATTATTTTACGTAGGACAAGTAATGAGCTTGTGGAAGGAAATCACTGAGTTGATCATACGGAACATTATTAAAGACATGGTGCTCATTTATACGTTACAAAAGAAGTCATTTATCCACATGCTGATACTGATCCACTTCAATGGTGGTTGCAGCTGTTGTGATAAACTACATACAATGTGTCCTATGAGAGTTTATCCAAATGAATTACACATTTCACTTGAGTTTTATTTACTAGTACAGTACGTGTGTTTTATTCGTCAAGACAGAGTGTATCACGTTTTACCCGACTGCTTCCGGTGGTCTGACTTCACAATGAGAGGTTACAGCAGCATGAAAGAAACTTCCAAGAGCTGAATAATATGGGCTAGAAATACCTTTCTAGCCCTAAATGCTCCATCAGAGAGGATTTCAGTGTAGGAGTGACATCGCAACATGTAACAGGGCATGCCTAAAGCCTCTTGTTGTAGATGGGCTTAATTTTCTTGCCGAAAAATATTTCTTAAAACTAGGCAACCTGCCTGGCATGCACCTGGAGTGCTATATACTGTATGCAAGATTGTGTTTACATTTTTAGGTATAAAGCTTAATTTTGTTTGGATGTTATATCCAGTGGCAGTTTTGTTGTTACATATTAATCCCAAAGGGAATATTTGTTAATTTATTTATGTTAAATTGTCCAAAAAAAATAGTTGATTTTGTTTTAAGGCCACACTGGCCCGTTGTATTGTGGTGTACTTTTAATTCTTCTTTTATTAAGCACTACTGTTGCTATGCTATTGGTACTTCACTCCATTTCCTGGTCTATAGCGAGGATAAAACGGTACAGAAAATGGATGGATGGATGGATATCATCATTCTTTTCCTCTTTTCCATAACTGGTGCCCTTCTGTGGTGGCATCACAATAAAAACACAAAAGCAAAACACACTCGTGCAGTTAATTTTGTTGATGAGAAAGAGAGCGTAAGAGATGAAGTTTTGCTGACGTCTTGTGTGAATTTTGAAAGTTGAAAGTTATTCACAGAAAACTCCTGTTTGAACTACAATTTATTTGATAGTTGTCCTCCATTTTGAATGTTCCACTATATACAGTATCTACTAATTGATGTAATGACGGCACCACTTCTGTTGATGCACTACCACCATATCGCAACAAGTTCCATTTCCTGTCATTTTTGTTTTTGTTTGTGTTCAAGTTCAATTTCCTGTTCTATGGATGTCGTTGTTGGAATTTGTCGTTCTCTGTACCCTCATGTTGTGGCATTACAAGACAACAGAAAAAAAGCAAATTGAAGTTTTTACTGTGTATGTGATCTCGGGTTAGTTTACATCAGTGTTCTGCATCATGTGCATCAGCATCCTAAAATCTGCCATCTGTGCTGCATCTCGGTGTTTGTTTTAAACAAGGGAGCAGTTTGTTCTCTTACAAAGGTGCAGGCTTCGCACTGATTTCTCAGAAATAATGTTGGCTTGTGCTGTTTTTAGCTCCTGAGGGCATCCTGAAGCACTACTTTCCCCCTTGAGCAGATTAGAGGTCTTGTATGAGAGTTAAATCCTGGTTAATTTAGATTTAAGACTGCAGTGAGGTAATGATCGGCCTGCCACGCGCCATCTCTAATCCTGCCTGTCAGACGGACCTCCCTCCCTTTTCTGTAAGAAGGAACACACACACGCACAAACATGGGCATCCATACTGTGACTGAATACTCCCCCACCCATGCCACACACAGGCGGTGCCCCCCAAAAGGTCCAGTTAACTTTAGAGGCTATAATCCCTATGGTAATGCTTAACTCAATCAATGCACAGTAACCACTAAATGTGTGTGACATTTTGAAATCATGCACATATTGTACAGCCACCATAATATTGCCTAATGTAAAATTTTGTTAAACCACTTAAAGTGCAACCAAGCAGATGCACGCTATACTGGTCGAACTGGGTGAAGTTATTCATGAACAAGGAAGTGCAATTCCGCCAAATGGCCACTGCATGGAATAAGGGCGCTTGGTGTTTATATTGTGGAGTACACGCCCCAGCCCCGTGACGTCATAGGGCTAGTTTTTAGCCCTGCCCACAAAATCAGTAAATATTGAAGGTGTGAAAGAGTTTTCAGCCGAATCTCAACAATTCGGTACTATATGGTTCTTAGTCTTTACACGTTTTCAGCACTTATCTTCAAACAATGTTAATGTATTTAGAACAAAGAAAAAGGAAAATGAGTTTGGTTGCACTTTAAATAAGAGTTGCAGAGCGTCACTTAGCCACAACTTCAGTAGACTCTGATGACTGTGGAAGGAGCACTTTTATCTCACCGAAGCCCACTGAGATGTTTGAATAGCAAGAAAGCTGAGAGTGCCATTGTTTACCTTGCTCGCCCCTGATTGTACATCTCGATTAGCTTTAACAGCAAGCAGGATGTTTTAAAGTGCCTAATTACATCCCGTGCTGCCCAGGAAGTCTCCCCGGTTGCTGTCATTGCCCTCAGCTGGTTGATTATTGTACTGGAGGTTATGATTTATTGAAGATAATTGATTATAATTAATAATGTAACATGCCCTACAATTGGCTGGCAACCAGTTCAGGGTGTACCCCGCCTCCTGCCCGCTGATAGTTGGGATAGGCTCAAGCACGCCCGCGACCCTAGTGAGGAGAAGCGGCTCAGAAAATGGATGGATGGATGGATAATAATGTAACAGTCTGCTAGAATAATGACATGTTAGGTCCCTGTTCTCCAATTACTTCAGGGCTCTGTCCTCACTTCGTTAGGCATCCTCCTTAGCTTGGCAAAGTTTGGCAGTGAAGCACGGCTTGTTGTTATTGAATGTGCGGAATGTCTTTGTCAGTACACACATGTCTTCACAAAAGCTGATATAGAATATCATGATGTCCGTATATTCATCCGAGCTGCCAGTTGGTGTTTCAAAGACACGAAAATCTGTGCATTCCTAACAGTTCTGTAGATCCATCTTTACTTCATTGGTCCACTTCTTCACTGTTTTTACCACAGGATTTGCACATTTAAGTTTGTGCCTTTATGTTGGTGTTATGTGGATTAAACAGTGATCAGATGAACCTAAAGCTGCAGGGGTGACAGAGCGATATGCGTCTTTAAGCGTGATATAGCAGTGGTCCACATTGTTATTTTCCTTGATGGTACAGTCGATGTGCTGCTTATATTTAGGAATTCATAGTTGACTTTCTCTCTGTTAAATTACCTAAGAATAATGAGGCGCGAATCTGCGTGTTTTTGTTCAAGTTCGTTTACTTGTTCAGCCAGCGTTTGCAGCGTGACATTTGTGTTAGCCTGAGGTGGAATGTAAACACCGGCGAGCATCAAGGAGGATAACTCGCCCAGTGAACAGAATGACAAACAATTCAAAAACAGTGTCTCCAATTCCGGGCTGCAGAATATGTTGAGTGACATCAGGGCACCATTTTTCGTTCATGTAGAAGCATATTCCGCCACTTTAAGTTTTTCCGAGAGCTCCGTGTCGAGGGCCTCTCAGTGGAGTTGGAAGCCGAGCAGTTGTATCGCGCCGTCGAAGATGCGTTCACTAAGCCAAGTTTCAGTAAAACAGAACATACTGTAGTATAGAGTGTAGTGCGCCTTTTGAATGGAGTTGCTTCTTTAACAGTTCAGCGGGTCCCTTACATACAAGACATACGGGGATTTCAGATTAAAAATGGCGCACAAGGAACTAGTTTGCGCAGCTGTGAAAGAATACATTGTCATATGGCACAAGAAGGCATGCTCAGTAGGGCTTGGAAATGTGTCATCACGCCGCGTTGCATCATGGGCGTAATCGCCATTTCCGGGGCTACGGTATTTTGTTTACAATTGAAGACATCCTCTGTCGCAGTGTGACCTAACTGTTAACTCATATTTTGTCCTTCGAATTTAAGTATGGTGAGATGCTCCTGTGTTACATGGTGCAGCACCTCGTCACATGATCGCAACGCGAAAAAAGTCAACAACGAACTTCATTTTTACAGCTTTCCTGCTTGGCAGCAAGAAAGAGGGAGGCCCAGTAGTTTCGGAGCTCATAAAGAGACGTCGAATGGCTTTGATGTCAGCTGTAAGATGAAAAAAAAATCAAACCGACAATATCACGACAACAATGAGAGTGTGCTCCTTACATTTTCACTACGGTAAGTAAAAAAATATATAATATCTGCATCCAGTTTTTTTTTTTTTTTTTTTACATGCAGCAAAGCATGTGGCATGTGTCGTTATCTGACAGTTGCCTCTATTGACATCGTTATATCAGTCATTCGAGCAGGTAGCTGCCACCCCTAATAAATGCCTTCAGTTGCCACCCCTGTCGGTAATCTATCAATAATAAATGACTCAATTTAAAATTTGAGTATGTGATCATGATATTGTCTCCCACATTTTAATCACCAGTGTTACGGGTGTTGCTGGACATGGACGTGACAGGGAGCTCAGTGTGTGAGTGAGCAACGGCGCATGCGTCGTGCAAAGGCGCACTGCTCAGAGCGAGTTCATGTGAGAGGTGCGAGCGTGTGTGTTTTGGCGGAGGTGTAGAGACGGCGACCGGGACAGTTTTGCAAGCAAAATGCTCACTGGAACTAACATGCAGTAGAGTCAATAAAACCCTTTCCTGCAGCATATCTGTGCCTCTGTACTTTTCTGCCTGCCTCTGCCTCACTCACTTTCCTTTTTATTTTGAAAATAACACTTTGACAGGCATGCGTCAGAGATGTACATAGTACAAAGATTTAAGTGAAATTTGTGGTTTTTTTTGTGCAATAGTGATCATTTATTTTTACAATGCTCATTTCTGTTCATGCAGTTGTCGGTTTCTTAATAAGGTATTCTGAAAGGCACTTAGTTTGAACATGTAAGCGTGTGTAGTTTGAGACTTTGCGCCTTGTTTGTGAACGGCCCCGCTCTTTTTGAGGGGGCAGTGTAGACCCTGATGACTCATCCAAAGTTTCGACAATTTCGTCTGCGAACCAGCAGGATAGAACAATTAGCTGCAACGACTAATTGGCACTGTGACAGAAGTATGGTAATCGGGTGGGAGCCAGGCAAGGCCTCTTGCACCCCTAAGAAAACCTTTTGCCTGGCCAGCTATTGCTCGCTAACACTAAAATTGTGTTTCTGTTATGCATAGTTTGGTCTAGTCTTAATGTTGATGCAGGAGGGGAAGCATATGTCAAGCCATGTGTGCAAGCTTTTCTTTATTCAAAAGCCTGCCTGGCATCATGGCCTCCTTTTCCCTACCCGAGGCCTATTTGACACAAGGAAGCACTCAGTGTGGCAGAAGGCTTTGTGTCGTTGCTTTATTGGTTTTTATTTCCATCCTCCCTGGAATTTTCTCTTTCAGTTTTCATCTTTGTCTTCTCATGTCCTCCTCATCTTCACGCCTCTCTCTCATCTTTTAGCCTCGCTCCTGGAACCTGTTTACTTCCATGCATTTAAAAGGATACATTTTTGTGCTCATCATATTTGTCATGCGGTACAGGAAACAAATTGTACTGGGGTTTTTTTTTTTTTTTTTTTTTGCTCCCCAGGCGGTTAGGAGGAAGCTGTTATGCATATTTACAGTTGCAAGCCACCTTATAGGAAACGAGAGACATTTTCATCTTGGCTCATTTTTAAGATGGACTGAATTTGTGGATTGCCTCCCACTCTTTGGTGTTTGAGCCATGTTTGGATTGTTGCTTTTAACTCTTGCACCACTGTAGTCAATATAGCCATAGCCCATACACATATTTCCTCAGATGGTGTCAATCTCACTAATAAATGCTGACCCAATGGATCGCCGGTGCATCATCCACTTAAGACCTTGACCTGCCACAAATGGATGCCTATTTTTTTCTGTCAGGAAAAAAAAACAGTAACTGCAATGATCTCAGTTGATAGACGATATTGTTAACACACTGACTTTTCAAAGTTAACTGTGGAGTTCTACATTCATCTTTAAATTGCTAGCTCCATTGCGATCCAAAACAGCAGCACAGAAACAGAGCGTGGGTTTTTTCCATCCCCAAATGTGTCCTTCTTAACATCGTGGGTGACCTGGAGACTTTGGGTACACCCTGGGCTGCTAGCCAGCCAGTCAAGGGCACAAATAGACAAACAACCATTCACATTGACACTCACAGGTAATTTAGAATCCTCAATTCGCCTAACGTGCATGTTTGGGGAATGTGGGAGAAAGCTGGAGTATCCAGAGAAAACCCACACAAACACAGGGAGTACATGCAAAATACATACAGGAAGGCCGGAGCCGGAATTCAAATCCACTACCTCAGAACAGTGAGGTAGAAGTCCACGATCCACTTTCCGCCATTCTGTCTTTATAACTAACTTTCATTAATATTTTCTTCTGCCATCTGAAATGAATTACAGGTCCCATGTCAGATGTTGGCATCGGATTTCATAGTAAAAAGTCAACTCCCAGTGACAGAACCTGTGATTTGTTCTGTGAGAGGGAAACAGTAGGTGTCTATTTGAGGTGCTCTGGTTCTTTTTTTATTATTATTATTAATTGATGCATGGCACCTATTAAAGTGGGATCCACTGTTTGTAGAAATGTAGTATTCAGTGATTATTTCCTGTACCACTTAGGACCCTTCATACCACACTTTGAAAATCACTGATGTAGGCCAATCGATAAAATTGATTCATCGCCCAGCCCTTATGCAAGTAGTAGTTTGTCTATACGTGCCCTGCGATTGACTGCCGACCAGTCAAGGGTGTACCCCGCCACTTGCCCAAAGTCAGCTGGGATAGGCACTAGCTGACCCTCAACCCTCATGAGGCAAAGCGCTATAAAAAATGGATGGATGGGTGGATAGGAGGTGTACACAATGCTGTAGTCAGTGAGTGTAGTTGACAGTCACAAACTCTTGATTCATCATATTATTTGAATGTCACTGACTAGGTTTTGAGCAACGTATGACCTTTTCGTGATGATACATCTCCGCTTTCTTCCCTCATGCACGTATACACTCCGAACCTCGCGGCCCAAATGTGTGACCAGCATATAACTTGTGAGCAAAAACGTCCCACTGCCTTCTGTCTTCACAGCATGTCTGTAACCCGCTGGAGAAGTTTGCCAGTGAAATTAGACACGGTGACTAGACGGGAACGTCACTTTATTTGTGACTTGCGCTTAAATTCCAAAAGGAGAAATGAAAGTATCAGTCTATTTCACTGCTGGCTACTCCAGAAATAGTTTCTGCTTTTGTAAGAAGATCCATGACACCAGTAGGACCGTCACCTTCCCCCAACTGCTGGACTGTGTGCTCTCTTAACTGCAGAGTGTGAAGGGATTAGAGTGTGTGTTAAACACATTGGGAGTGCCAGGAAACATGATGTCTGTATGTTTTTGGCTTTAACTTACCCTCATTCGAACAGTTACACACCCATTATGCTGTCAATAAGGATGGCTTTATTTGTATGTCTTTAGGGAACCTCTCATTTGTCGGCTCACTCGTGCTTTCTCTTTGCATGGTGACAAATGTGTTGCCAGCCATCAGCATCTGTGATGACTTCTGCCAGCCCTCCCTCAATTGCAGAACTCCCGTAAACAGATGAATCATAGCATTCTCAAAAGTCTGTTTTGGTAGCATTAATTGACAGCTGTATGGTTGTATCGCTCCAGCAGATCATTTTCATCTTTGTGACTGCTAAATTCAGTACTGTGACTGTTTGAAACGTTCCTTTGTGTTGCCTGCTCGCTGAGCGGTTTATTCAGAGAGGGCGTTGGCTCAGAGGGCAAGGAGCCCAGTGCATTCTGGTCGCTATTGGTGTTGAGCAGAAGCGACCACAACCGCATTCTGTGGTAGCTGTTTTTTCAAAAATATTTCTGCTGGGAATGCAAAAAAAACATCATTCTGCTTGTGACCAATCACTGAGAATGTCAGTTGAAGTTTGTTTTTATTCATTTAATTATTTGTAACTGGTGGTGAAGTAGTACACTCACCTGAGAGTTCAGTTCAGTTCCCACTCAGTGACAATGTGAATGTGAGGGAAGGATCATCTGTCTCTCTGTGCCCTGCGATTGACAGGCGAGATATCAGCTGAGATAGGCTTCAGTTCTCCCTAACCATCAACCCCCCCCCCCCCCCCCCACACACACACATAATAAGTTATCATATTGCAATACGCATGATAATTCTTGATATAGTGGTGCACATGATAATGTACAATGGTAGAAATGATATGAAATGATACAGGGTACAAGTTTTGATACTGTGACACAAATGATAATAATAACAGCTACAAAGTGTGAAATTTCTATTGCAGACAAGCTTCACTCAAAATACACCATAAATATGTATCTCCCTTAGACAGCGTAAATCAAAACTGAGCCTTTTTATTGATTTAGCTGTCATCAGTTCTACCTAATGAAGTGTGTGTTGAGTATGTTACACGCAAAGTAGCTACTGTCATGATCTGAGAGAGGGAGTAGAGCCTCGTTGTGAACACAGCCACTTAACAGCAGCCAGAGAGGTGGCGTTTGCGCTCTTTTTTTTTCACAAGTCGCCCAACTCTATTCTTAGTTTCACTCCCACGCTCACTTAGCGCTACTCTGTGATATCTGCGCATGTAAAGCTGCTCACATTAACTGGCTGAAGGTGTGAGGGTGAAGAAAAGGAGCGAGGTGAAAGGCTTAAGTGTGTCTATCCAAGCAGGTGGTCCCTGTATCTGTGTAGATGTCTTTTGCAGAGCCGATCGATGACATAATTGATCGGCTCGACAAATTATGACATGAAAGCTGATCGGCCGATCAGCATAAAATGCTAATTATCGGCCAATACCAATCAGATCGGTGTAAAGTCTACTGTAAAAGTAAAACGGAATTAATCTGAAGGTGTGCATTCAAATAGAGGCACACAGCACCTTGGAGCAAGCACAATTTATCCTGCAGACATACATAAGATAATCTTTAATTTTGTGGCTGGGACATGTTTATAACATCCTAGTAGCATCCAGAGAGAATCAACATTTTAATTTACTCGAGTGACTGTTAGATGCTGCTGTTTTGGTGAGCAACAGAGCCCAGCCGTTGTCTAAAATGACATTATCTGTTAACTGAGGTAATTACAGTTACTACTAGTTTTTTAGGGGAAAGGGAAGGCGTGTAATGGAGAGGAGGTGCTTATTTGTTTCAAGCGGACAATGGAGCTGGCACTTAATTGAGACAGGGTGTTTATTAGAGTAGAGGCATCTATTTAAAGAAATACGGCATCTATTTTGGAGGATGCAGCAGTCATTCATTATTCTCAGGGGCGTGTGGCCTGAAGACAAGAGTAACATTTAAATACCAACAAGTGACAGACACCCACCTTTGCCTTCAAGGTAGGGTTTTGGTTTTTGGAGGCATGTGACTTGCATCTTAGCTCCCTTCTCTATTGTGGTAATATTTGGATACAAAATAAAAGTTATTTTTACATACTAGTTCTTTCCCTCCCAGCTTCATGTGAGCCTTCTTTTAGTACGAGTCTGCAAATGGCAATGTGCTCTCAGTGCTTATTATTACCAGAGCGACACACACACCCTCCTCCACTGACTGATGTGAACGTGTATGTGCTGTAGCACACCGCACCAAAGACCAGAAGGGTAATGTTCAGTTTTTGCTTTGAGGTTTTGAGCTTTTTAAAGCAGCAACCCACCCTCTTCTTGCTTTATTTAACGTCAGACGTCACATTTGTGTGTTTATTGCTGATGGAAAGGAAACTAACCACATATGGTAACTACACTTGAACTCATGTTTCATGGGATTTCTTCACATTGACACTACTTAGAATGTGGAATAACTACCATATGCAGCACAAGTAAAGTATATGTTGGATTTGGCATCATTCACCCAGCATTTCCGCCGCTGTAATTTATTTTTTTAACATGTTTACACCACAGGATAATTAATCAAGATAGTCTTTTAATCGGGCCTTTGCTGACTTTGATTTGATCAGAAGGGAAGAAAAATGCTCAAAATAGGCCCAATTGTTTCTTCTTTGTGTACTCTTTAAGAAGTACAGCATGACATCTAGGAAATTTGGCAACTCCTTCAAGTAGCATTGTTGTGCTCAATGCAACACTGGCATTGGAGCAGGAGTTCAGAACATTCTCAGATACCATTAAAGTCCCTGTAAAATGACATTTAAAATGTCATACATTCTACATGCCACAGAGTGTTGTTAAACAAGCCTGCAAAATTTGAATGAATAAAAAAATCATTTAAAATACTCCAAAATATCCAGCCATCGGAAGCTGTGGACATGTCCGCTAAATGCGCTGAAAACACGCCCCAGTCGACCTTCACCTGTCACTCAAATATGTTTGTATTCGTACACTATGTGCTCAAATGTTTGGAGTGGGAGCCACAGGCTGACTAAAGTGTGCCGCTGGTGCCCTGAATTGTCTCTGTTGTGTGGACCCACACACGAGGAACCAGATGACCCCACCGCCGGTCCATGGGCTCGCGGGCTAGCGAGCGGTCCACTGGTCACCGGCTCGCTTCATACGCTGTGCTTGGGTCCACACAACAGAGACACTGTAGCCCAAATAACAATTTTTTTCTGGTTGTAGGCATAACTTGCTAGCTAACATGCTGTAGTGGTTGAAATGGGCCAAGTTATTCTTACTTAGTAACTCGCAATTGCACCAGACAGCCACTGATGGAATGAAGGCATCAGTACTTGTATCGTGGGGGAGGGCCACTCATTGCAGAAAGCGGAAGTGCGTACTTGGACTTGGTTTAGGCACACCCAAAAAATCCGTACAACTGAAATGGTGAAAAAGAGTTTAACGCCATACAGCAAAATTTGAGGACTAAATTGTTGCCCATCTATGCACATTTTCAGCACTTCAAACATATTTAATATATTTAGAAATAAATCACTGAAATCACTTTACGAGGTTTTTAAGATAGGTCTAAAAAAAAAAAAAAAAAAAAAATCTCACAATGGATTTTTTTTCACATAGCCAATGAAGAAGATTTTGTCAACTGCTTGGCTAATGAATATATGAACAAATCTAGATGTCAAGAGAGGTACATGGGGGGGTCATCTTCGACTATGCATTTCTTGTTTCATTGTCCAATCACTCTTATTGTTTGACTTAAAATGGTTCATCTCTCATTCTCTTGGGCAGATATATGATAGTTTTGAACTATTGTGTAATAATGACGACTGGCTAAAAACACATGGTGTGACTGAATCCCAATCCATGTAAATGATAACGTCTTCCCTTCATTCTCCCTTTCATTCTCTCTCTCATTCCTCCACTGATGAATCTCTGCCACTGTGTCCTCTCATTCCAGCGAGCAGAGCATCTGCCAGGCTCGGGCCTCAGTAATGGTCTACGATGACGCCAGTAAGAAGTGGGTGCCCATCAAGCCGGGCCAACAGGGCTTCAGCCGCATCAACATCTACCATAACACTGCCAACAACACCTTTAGGGTGGTGGGCGTCAAGCTGCAGGACCAGCAGGTGAGCATGCGTTATTGCTGCGTTCACGCTCACACACCACATTTGCGTTTCCATCCATCCATCCATTTTCTGAGCCGCTTCTCTTCACTAGGGTCGCGGCCGTGCTGGAGCTTATCCCAGCTATCATTGGGCAGGAGGCGGGGTACACCCTGAACTGGTTGCCACCCAATCGCAGGGCACATATAAACAAACAACCATTCGCACTCACATTCACACCTACGGGCAATTTAGAGTCTTCAATTAACCTACCAAGCATGTTTTTTGGGATGTGGGAGGAAACCGGAGTGCCCGGAGAAAACCCACGCAGGCGCGGGGAGAACATGCAAACTCCACACAGGCGGGGCAGGGATTTGAACCCCGGTCCTCAGAACTGTGAGGCAAATGTGCTAACCAGTCGTCCACCGTGCCGCCCTCTTGTGAATAAATTCATAAAATGATTAATAATGAGGGTCATTCTACATATTTACAGTCTGTAATTTAAACGGATTTCTGTGCTCAAAGGTGGTGATCAACTACTCGATCGTGAAGGGCCTGAAGTACAATCAGGCCACACCCACTTTCCATCAATGGCGTGACGCTCGCCAGGTCTACGGGCTCAATTTTGCCAGCAAGGAGGAAGCCACCACCTTCTCCAACGCCATGCTGTTCGCCCTCAACATACTCAGCTCGCCTGACAGCGGAGGTAAAAGGATTCACTATCAAATCTCATCACATGGTCTTTGTTTTTGTTTTTTTTTTATACTGAACAATTCACTCAATTCACATTCTCACTAAGGCTAGACATGCACTGCATGGTTCAAGGAACAAAGTTCCCATTTTTTGCACTTGAATATCTTCAGATCATAATCAGGCCTCTTACAAATATGGATTAAAAAATAAATTCATCTGTCAATGCAAGGGCAGTGTAAACAAACATATGGGCTAGCCATCCCAGGTTAACTAAATGCTATGTAACGTTTCATATTTGTATTATGTATTATTGTTCAGTCCCATGTTGTGGCTGCCACAGGCTGTTATATACCTCAGTGTGAACATAGGTGTCACTTGAAATGTGCATGTAATTAGACAATCAAAATATTGTATATAAGCATGAAATTGGAATTGGGAATTTAGACCTGTATTGTAAATCCAGCCAAAGCGATCCAGGTTTTCTTTGAGCTCCTGGCTCTGTGACAGCTATTTAAGATATTTGCTGAATGTTTTACTGGTACTTGATAGCTCCTCTCCGAGGAGAAATTGAAAATGTATGACTTTTGTGTCCTTTGTTAGTGTTTGAAAGGCATTCTTGTGGAACTTTAACAGGAATTTGGGCTCACATTGCAACCACCCTGCTTTTATCATCTCACATGAATGTCAGTTAACCAGCATTAAGTTGCTCTGAATGGTTCTCTTAGTTTGATTTGATTCAACCCAGCTCTTTCAATTGGAACATAGACTCTAAATTAATAGACTTTTCAGATTATATTACATAGGTTTATTTAACCCATGTGTGGTGTTCATAGTTTTGTTATTCAGCCAGTGTTTGTGAGCTAGTCCGAAATGTGATAGACGGACAAAACTTCATCAAGTGTCTTTCTACAAAGGGCATAAAGGTAATGCTTTTCCTTCACCCATTCACATACACATCAATACAGTATACATGGGAAACAGATGAGCACCAAATTCAATGTATGTAATTTTTAATCTGATGATTAGAAATGTTGCATTATTTATCATCCAAGTAACAGTACAGCATACTGTCCATCAGGGGGAAAAAACATGCTGTACTGTTTGTATATTTGTAATGTCTTCATTAGTCTTTAGCAAGCAGCAAATTAATGGCATCTTCCCCAAATGCTCCACTTTTCCACATGCAATATGGCAAATGACATTGACGTACGATTTAGCGCTCAATGTATATATATTTGATGTCTATGTGTGTTATTACAGTTAACTAACGCCAGTCCAGAGTGCAAATTGGGAAATGTGCGAATATTTGTTGTGACTGAGCAAGCTTATATGACTTGACTTATGACTTCCTGAACCCAAGTAATAACTTGACTCAATTTGCTTGAAATTTAGTGGGGACTCGACTTGATTTTTGTCACAGTAACTTGGGACTTGCATGCAATTTGTAAGTTGTAATACTTACAGTGTATACCTTAAATAGATGCATCCCTATGTGACTTACTCCCACCTCTGGTAAAATGTTTGGGAATATGAGAACAAGAAAGAGTTGGTGCTTGTATTTTGCAACAATGTTGCAAGGGCAAGGTCAGAAGCTCAAAATGTCCGCACTTGTATTAGAACATCCCGTGTCGAATGTAAATGTGTTGAAATGTGTTCTGATTGTCTTTCACAGAACATGAGCCAAGGCCAAGGAGTCTTTTTATTACTTTTCTTTGCATAAGAAATGAAAACAACTTCCAAGAGTTGAAGAGCACAGTGAGCCTGTGTGTGTGTGTGGGTGTGTTTTTTTTTGGGAGGGGGAGGGGGGTTAATATTTTAATATATATATATATATATTTTTTTTTTTTTTTGCATCACTGCTCACTGACATGCACAGATGTTGGACTCTATCTTACATGAGCTGTACTACCCTCTAGTGGCGAATAATTTTAAGAACTAGTGGTTCATAGGACGGAGACTGAAAAGTATTTTTATTGCTAAAGCTCACTGTGAAACACTTTATACTGTTATGTGGTTTTATATAGTAAATGTATTTATTTAGTTGGATGTGTTTTGGGAGTCACTGCTGTGCATTTAATAGCCTCCGAGCAGCTCTGGTTTCGAGTTATTTAAAAGGGGTAAAAGAATGTGTAACTGTGACATCATGCCAGACCTGCTGCCCTCGTGACTCTAATGGTGGTTAAAATACCACATATGGAGACATAATGTCCTGGCCCTCCTTTATTGAGAGCACTGGGGTGTGAAGTGAATCTGGTACTTGCTGCTTGTTTATTATCTGTCAATGAGTCATCAGTAGTTTCTGCTTGCAATAATGAGCATTTGACAAAATTGTTTTCATCAACTATTTGAGAAATTAACAATTGATTAATCAATAATTTATAAACATTCCCTCTATATTGTTTTGAGATGTAAAAAAAAATACAAAGAAAATGTGTTTTCCAGAATTTCTCCTTCGGGTGGGTCACAGGTGAGCTGGAGCCTCTCCCAGCAGACTTGGTGGAGAGTGTTCGTCAGCCAATCGCTATACCTGTATAGACAAACAACCACTGTCTCTCGCATTTACACCTATGGACGATTTATAATCTTCAATGAACCGTACATGCGTTTTTAGATTGTTGCAGGAAGCCAGAGAAAACCCACACATGGAGAACTCCTGAGCTAAGATTCAAAACTCGAACCTCAGAACCGTGGGGCACATGCGCTAACCACTCCCCTACAGTGCTGATAATTATTTAGAATTTTTTTTTTAACAATTACTAAACCTCAAGTGCCTAATTGTTGTAGTCCCGACCCTAATAAGGACAAGCAGTGGATGGATTGATGATTAACAACTATTTATTCCATACAATGGACCGAATAATGAACTCATCCATTCAGTGATGACACCATTATTATGCCCATCATTACTAAAGTTACATAGATTTGAATCAGTTTCATTTATATGATCTACAGACAATAATAACTAGTCCAAACTGCAGCGTAAGCAGCAGTCTGTTTTTATTCCTTGTGAAAGGTCATTCTTATTTTAGTTGTTTATCGTCTGCATGAGTCGCTTGAGTTTATCTAAAACAAGCCTGATCGGGCCTACCTCAGCTCCCTTTGGGGCCCTTCTTCATCCTTGACCTTCACCATGGCAACAGCCTGGCACCTCTTGATGTCAGCATTACAAGCACGCATGCATGGATGCACTTGCAGCACCAGGCAGCACAGGGTGATAATTGTCTTCATTAACACGTGCAGGTGGAGCACGCCATGTGCAGGGACACGCTGCCTGGAGTTTTTAATGCTTTTGCAATCACCTCCATGCTTTTAATGACTTCATCTCTCTGCAATGGACTGTAGGTGCTTGTGTAAACAAAGTGTCGCTGTGATGCCTAAACAGGAGACGGGTGTTTACACTCGACTGTCGTGCAATATCGCTGTGCGTAACCATGACGCGAAGGCGCGGGCAAAATGAGAGGCGACGGGGGGAACAGATCTTTTCTGCAATGTCAGAAACCCAAATGATCACGATGTATTATCTATTCAGTAATGCAGTGTTGGAGCGTCTGGATGATCTAAGGGTTGACATCTTTGCCAGTCACAAGGAGGAGTCATCCCATATCACCTATGACAAAACTTCTTTTAGCTCTGCGTTTCCGTGCCTCTGGGTCATTCAGCACACTGGAACAATGGATGCTGGCTCTCCCAAAGCAGTTTTTCAGGTTTTAAATGCAATGTCATGCAGGTTGGGCAGATACCTTACATCCAATTGCCATGTAAATCACAGGCCACTTATACAGTGGAACCCCGCTATTCACGGGATCGGGACCTGGCTCGACCGCAAATAGCGAAAATCCGCAAATAATTCCATTGGAATCTTTTTTTTTTAAAATTATTTCTTGAATAAGCAGGGTTAAAAAGAGTTTTTAGGGTTTGTTTCCCCATAAAATAAAAAATAAAAATGAAAAAAAAAGAAAGAAAATTAGTTTTTTTATTTAAAATCCGCAGATAGGTAAATCGACGGGTGCCGAACTGCCAGTATGCGGGAGTCCACTGTACGCAAACAACCATTCATTCACACAAGGACTGGGATATAAATAGTTTCATCAATTAATTTGTGTTTACTTGTTGTTTTTGTTTTTTTGTAGCTTTCCTAGTTCAAAGCGCATACCCACTGATTTGCACTGCTTACATAACAACATGACTGCTAACAGAGAGAAATTAATTTACAAAAACAGAGTCACTGTTGCCAATTTAGCAAGATGTTTGCTCTATTTAGCAACTTTTCCGACACCTCTAGCGACTATTATTTAAAAAAGCAACTAGCAAGATTAATTCCCGCTAATTTTCACATTGCTTTGCATACGATAAGAAAGAAGCCTGGTGGAAGGCAATCAGAGTCATTGATACTGTCTATTTTGAAAGGAAGGGAGGGAGGGCGTTGGGAGGAGTGCCTGAGAAAACCTGCACAAGCACGGTGAGAACATGTGCTGCCAGTGTATAACAATTACATTTAAAAACAATTTGGTTAGGCGGCACGGTGGACGACTGGTGAGAGCGTCTGCCTCACAGTTCTGAGGACCGGGGTTCAATCCCCGGCCCCACCTGTGCGCAGTTTGCATGTTCTCCCCGTGCCTGTGTGGGTTTTCTCCGGGCACTCCGGTTTCCTCCCACATCCCCAAAACATGCAAGGTAGGTTGATTGACGACTCTAAATTGCCTGTAGGTGTGAATGTGAGTGCGGACAGTTGTTTGTTTCTATGTGCCCTGCGATTGGCTGGAAACTGGTTCAGGGTGTACCCCGCCTCTTGACCGATGATAGCTGGGATAGGCTCCAGCACTCCCTTGTGAGGATAAGCGGCTCAGAAAATGGATGGATGTTTTTTGGTCTTTCTTGTTTCAAAACAAACAATTACAGGTAGTCATTGCATTGGTGGTCTGTGGTCAGCGCTGCTACATTTCCTTGGAATATATTTGTCTGGTCTTTGCGTAGTGTTGGCAGTATGTCGAGTTAAATGACAGTGTAAACACTTCAACCCGTGTGTTGGCTGCCCTCACTAGATGATTGTGGTGGGCTGCACTCACTTGAGGATGTCATTTGTGTGTCACACTTACTCAGCGCACATACGTTGACTGTATTGTTTTTCCACACAAGGCTGCAGTTTGTCACATTCAGGCCTCTGTAACTGCAAAGATCCAGTGTAAACAACAATCATACTTTTGTGCAGCAGACGAGAATATGTAGATGTAAATGTTCTGGTTAATTAGTCGTTGAACAAATAGTGTGATGGTTATGCTTTAATGTTGTGTAACGATTTGAAACAATTTCCAAGACTTTTATTGAATGAAACCTCAACTTCCATATAAATGTTTTTCTTCATTTAGTGATCACTCAACCTCACGTCTGTCTTTCAGGTCCAGTCGTCCAGCGTCAAAATGGACCCTCTTCAGAGGAGAGCGAGGCCCAGCGGAGGTACAGTCACTAGCTATGCTACGCACTCACTGGTCACTTCACTACGTACACTTTGTACAATCTCATGAGATTCCAATACAAAAGACAAATGAGATGCTGCCTATCCCAGCTGACTTTGAGAAGGAGTTGGGATACAGCCTCGACTGATTGCCAGCCAATCACATAGACATGTAAACTACCTCAAATAGATGCATCCCTAGTTGAGGGTACCAATTCGTAGACACTTTTTTTTTTTTTTTAAACACACTGATGGGAGCCCATTAGAACTCAGCTGCTAAGCAAAACAGCCGCACCGACCAAGGCACATAAACAGTCTCTCTAGTGATTTCAAGTGTGGAGATCTTTTCCATCTTTTTGCATACCAGGAGGCTCGCTGTAGGTTCTTGCTGTTTTGCTGCATTTTCCATAGTATTCATTTTGATTTTGTTGTAAGCTTGACGTATGCTCGCAACATTGTTTAATATCCATCCATCCATTTTCTGTACCGCTTTTCCTCACTAGGGTCGCAGGCGTCCAATATTATTTTTAAAAAATGTGTTTGTACAAATAAAACCGTCCCTAATAGACACTTGCACCCATCTGCAGTTGAGTAAATACGCACTCGGTAGGACTTTTTTAATGTATGGTACATTTGATTGTAAAATGTTACAAAAGGCAGTGTTTCCCAACCTTTATTGAGCCAAACCACATATAGTCTATAGTATTAGTCCCAAATATGTTGTATTCACCAACTCAATACTTATTCTGTAGTATTTATTTATTTAAGTCCCCAGGATATTAAGGTATTGTTGACTTTCACAATGATGAAATGGAAGGACTAATAAAACATTTCCAAAATGTATTTTAAATACAGTGGTGTTCTGCATTCTTTCTTGATATACTAGATTACTGTATCTCAACCTTCATTGACCCAAGGCAATAAATCTATGCGGCTTTTGTTTTGGATCTCATAAGATTGTGCACCTGTAGCTAATGTTGTGCAACAGACGCTGATCCAGGTGCTATTGACAGTCAGAATTAAGCATGAGTGTTGAAGTGACATTGAAGCGCCGTGGTTGCTCTTGAAAGGATGATGGAGCAGCATCAGATGCAGGCGCACAAGGAGAGGGAGCGGCGGACGTCGGGATCAGGTGAGGCTTCGACAAACACGCGCACGCCAGCCGGCCGCGGCGCCCGACCAAGATGGCTCGATATCCTGTTAGCGTTTAACACTCACACCGCAACTTGAGAGGCGCGAGTGTATATTTGCTGTACTTTGTCTTTTTTGCTATCAGTGTGTTGTCATGCAGAGTAAACATTTGAAGTGATGACATCATGAATAGAGAGCACTGTTTACTTCCTGATCCCTTCTACTCACCCACATTCCCACGATGCCCTTTTCTCCATGTGCACATACGTACACATGTTCAAGTCTTTCTAGAGAAACACTTATACATCTCCTTCGTCCCACTCGATGACCCTCCCCGAACCCTCTAACCCTTAACCCTAACCCCCCACCAAGCCCCTGCAACATGCTCTGCTGCCATCTCTTTCTTCCAGCTGCTGTTGGGGGGGAAATGTCATATGCTTTTCTGGTCATGTTGCATTCTGCTGCTTGATATTTTGATTCTTTCTTATTTGCGATTATCCGTTTTTTGAATTATGCTCCTGATTTTTTATCTTTTCATCTTGGCTTGGTTGCTTCTCATTCTTCTCACGTTTTTTCTCTTTTCTGTTTTCCTTTGTTTGTCGCCCTCCTTCGTCCGCATCTCCTCCTGTCTCTCTTCTCCTCCCCCTCCCCGCTGCCCCTCACAGTCGTTTCCACTCTACAATACAAAGTGTGCGCACCCCCCGCCCACCCCGACACTCCGCCCGAGTACAGACAGTTCAGAGCTAGCACACTGCCCCCGTCCTACGTCCGTGTGGCCTCCTCCTCCCCGCCCTCCTCCTCTCCCTCCCAAGAGAAAGAGGCAGGGATGGCGAGGGACAAGGCCCAGCTTTCCTCCCAGCTCTCCACCTCGCTGGCCTCTGCCTTCTCGCCAGTCCAGGCGGGAGTGACCACGATGGGCCGCCAGGTCCGTCAGATCCCCCTGTCTCCTCCCACCGTGGCGCGCCACGCTCACCAGCACCACCAAGACATCACGCTGCCCCCCAAACACGGCACCTGGTCCGCCTCTCATTTGCAGCAAATATACGCCCAGTGCCCGCCCTCAGCCTCCCCTCCTGTCATGATGGCCGTGCCCGCCAGGCAGGGGTTACCGCCACCGCTGCCCACCCTCCCCGCGGCGCACCCCCTCCCAGGCGTGAGGACGAAGCCCCCGCCGCTCGACCCGAGCGCCCACTACCCCCAGCACCAGCCCAACCCTCACTCCAACGGCCAATCGGACGACTCCTACACCCCCCACTCCCACCGGCTGCCGCTTACCCCGCAGTACTGCGAGGCCGTAACACTGCCGCCCCTCGTAGGCCAGCCGCCCGCAGGTCCCGTCCCCAATCACCAGTACCCGTCCACCTTCCACCCTCAGCAGCAGGCGCACCACCAGCAGGGCCAGCCCCTCAGCAACACCTCCACGCCCCCCTCTTACAATGATGGGGGCTCGCCCAAGGACACCCCCTCCTCTGTCCCCCAGCAGGTCCCCATGACCAACAGCAGTAAGTATGAAGAGGAAAGAGGAGGAAGTTGTGTATTTTTAGGGATGTTTAGCGTGGCGTTCAAAAACAACAATATGGTAGATGCAAATTTGCTCCCACACGCAGGTGTCTCGGCATGGGGACCAAGTTTGAGACCGGTCCCAACCGCAGGCAGCTCATGCCCGTCATGTCAACAGTTGAACGCACCTGTGTCGCCTAGTCCTCCAGCCTCACAAAAAGTAGACATTAGCCCTCCTGTGTGACACCCGTGGCAGGCCGTTCATTTGCTACCTCGGCCTTCGGTGGAGACTTAACCGACTAAATCCACCTCATAATATCACCACTATCACGTCGCAATGAAATTAACCGTCAAAATACAAAAATGGAGTGTAACAGCACACAACTGTGCCACATACGTCATATGGAGCAATTCAGAATCAATATTTGTTTAATAACATGACAAAAACAATTTACCGTAATTTGTACAGTTGTGTTCATAAGTTTACATGCCCTGGCAGAATTTGTGAAATATTGTTTTTTTAAATATGACCCACTGAACAACAACCATCATTAATTTCTTTATGGTTATGTTTTGTTTAATGATAATGATTTTCTGAAATGCTTGTCCGTTTAATTTGAATCCCATTAAAATAAAATTAAATGTGTTTCGCCTAGCCCTTGGTGTTTTCTTTCAAGAATTGCACCCATCTTACAAATTCTGCCTAAAACATATGAGCACAACTGTGTGTTTTCTAATTTACTCAATAAAAGTAGGGCTATTAATTTCAAAATAAGAACAAGCAAATTAAAAAAAGGATTACACGCTCAAATAAAGTGCTAAACTTCAGAATAATTATTTGAAAAAAAATAAAATAAATACAGATACTTCATGTTTTGATCATATGGGTAGAAAGCAAAATCATGCATTGTAAAAATGCATTATACATAGGTAGAAGGGTGTTCCATAATTTTGAGGTCAGCTTTGGGGGTGCATATTATACATGGGTGCGCATTATACACGAGAAATTATGGTACATAAATCACATCATATTTACCAGAGATGCTGATTATTAAATGTGTGCAGGTCGCTACAGAAACCGTTTTGCTCGTCGAACTTAATTGTAACATGTTTCGCTCTGACCAAGCAATCAGAGGACAGAAAAATGTTGACATTATTGTGGGCCAGCGAGCTGGGCCTTTGAGGTGAATCTGAAATGTGATTGGTTAGTGAAACAGTACCGTTGCTAATATAGTTTAAGGACGATTTATTCTGAAGGCCCTAGGCAGATTAGATTGACATGACAACACATGGTGGCAGAAACCTGATTGGACAAAATACTGTATCTAACGCTCACGTTCGTGTCCTGGGAGCAGCCAAGTGAAATGCTATGAAATGAAGAGAATGGATTGTTGGGATTAAGTTAATAAAATTTCATGCATTAACACATATTAGATTTTAGGTTGTTAATGCATGTCAGTGCTTCTGTGTTCAAGCAGAGAAGGCCCTGTTGGGCCTGAGGGATCACCACCTTGTGAGGAAAACAATAAACAGTACAAAAAAGTAAGGAAATGTGTGTTTGGTAGATAATTTTTTTGTAACAGTGCTTCATGGCAATAACTCTTATACCATTGGAAAACCTGTAAGAACCATACAGAGCCACTCTGGCACCTGCACCTCATACTAGTCACCATCCTGGTCACACACTGCTGTGGGATGGAATCCCATTCTTCAACCGGTATTTGTTGTAAGAGCACGCCCAAGCTGATCCCGCAAGTGTTTAATGGTTCTGAGGTCAGGACATTCCATCCTCTAATCAGCATGGCGTTCGCCGCGTCTTTTTCACACTTTGACAATACGATCCACCTGACGTCAGCAGAATCTGGACTCATCACCGAGCATAACGTTCCTCCACATGCTTCATCAGCTTCCAGTGCACGTGTTGCCGACCCCAGCAGAAGCTCCAAACAAGAGTCAATGGCAACAGCAAAATAAGATTTGTTTGGCATTGGCACAGAATATTTGGTAATATTGTTTTGTGGGCACAACCCACATACGGAGCTCTTACTATTTATCCCACAAATACATGTTCCTTACAAATGTTACACCTTTTAAAATTGGAATAAATGGGCTTTCCAAAGGTATAAGAGTTATTCCCAAGAAGCATTGTTACAACAAAGAAATAATCTACCAAACCCGCATTTTCCACGTTTATATCATCAACATGAATACCAACAGTTAAGTGCTCATTTAGTCAATTCAACTTTTTCTGTAAACAGCAAAGTTGTTGCCAAGCATATGTGCTTCAAAATAGAAACCTACACACACAAAAATTGTTAAAAAAAAAAACAAATCATAATAACAAAAGAACACGTAAGGTTGCCCTGCGATTGGCTGGCAACCGGTTCAGGGTGGACCCCGCCTCCTGTCTGAAGTTAGCTGGGATAGGCTCCAGCACTCCTGCGACCCTTGTGAGGATAAGTGGCTCAGAAAATGGATGGATGGAAGGTTGCATGATGTAACATAAAACATCAAAATCAATAAGATACAAAATAAGTCAAAAAACAAAATGAGAAAGGCTACAAATGACCTTAAAATGCATACAAATATATACATTTAGGCCTGTGTTTATGATGTTTTCACACTGTGCTTTTTATTATTGTGACATGACTGTAATGTTGTTCACTAATGAGATTCAATACTGCGGCTGTATCAACTTTCTAGTATCAATATAACAATCAGCTTTATATTGTGTTTGTACAGTTGTTTGTACTGCACCGCAGCATGCTGAGAGCTGCTTCTATTTTGTCCCTCCAGTAGACAGATGTATCTCAACGACTATATCGTAAAAACAGTTTCGTTTTCACGTTAGGTCAATTCAAAAAGCGAAACTCATGTTATACAGATTCACTAAACGCATCGTCCAATTCCTACCTAATTTCTATATTAAAAATCATTTTCGATTCTTTCTTAATATTCTAATTTCTCTTTGGGGTTTTTGTTAAAAGAAATAAAATCATGAAATATTTCAGTGTGTAGTGAATCTACATAATATATGAGTCCTTTTTTGAGTCGAACTACTGAGATAGTTTCCCACGATATTCAAATTTATTGAGACGCACCTATAGCTACAGTACTGTTACCGCCTCTTCCCAAATATAGGCCTCCGCTTTTTCTTTCAAAACAAAAAAAAATGTCTCCCTTCATAGACTCTATTGTGCACATCTAGGCATTAAAGAGTTCACTGCAGGTCATTTGAACTCATTTGCATACAAAAACAGCCACACCAATTGAGGGGTGGCTTTCTTTCTCTCCAGTATTAAAGATCTTACGCTATGTGGATATGACGATTTTAAAAATTGTGTTCCAGTCGCCTCTATGCTCGTTGCGCAGTGTTCTCTCCATTATATATGTATATATATATGTGAGAACATAGAGCATTATTATCATGATATTATTATTGTAGAAGCAGAATCTTTGATACAGCTCTGATATTGAACCTCATTGAACTGTGCAGTTGTCCCTTCCTGTTGCCAGGAAGTATTCATCAACGGCTCTTACCTTCAAGCCTGCTTTTAAATTTGATTTTAATTAAAATCCTTCTAATTAATATATATGTAAGAGTTGTTAATCAATTTATTTTTAAAATCAGATTAATCACACTTTTGAATTTTAATTAACCATAATTAATCACAGGCCCCAAATATACCATCCTAACCACATTTTGCTTTGAGATGGTATTTTAAGCTTCGATGACAAGAGAGTTCAGCACTGCACTATATGCAAATTACCTTTGTTTTGTCAAAAGTCCCATCGGGTTGACTTTTGAAGCACAATTTGCCGCTGCGCACACGAGTCTGAGTCTCCTCACTCACCTTTGCACTGGCGTAAGCGTTGACCCGATCACTGACCTCATAGCAACCTGCGCTGCCTTTCAGATATCCATCCACGCTTGAGGTAAATGAGCGTGTGTGGTCAAAAAAACATTGTGATTAAACTGCATTCATACGTGATTAATGCGATAATTTTCTGTGATAAATCATATGCATTAATGCATTCATTTTGACAGCTCTATGTATGTATGTATGTATGTGTACAGTGCCGTAAAAAGGTATTGCCCCTTTTAAGGTCATCAAACAAATGTAAATATAAGACAAATATAACCCAAGTGAACTTAAAATGCTGTTTTTATATGGTGTTTTCATTTATTACAGAAGAAAAGTGTATACTATATATATATATATATATATATATATATATATATATATATACAGCTATATATATATATATAGCTATATATATATATATATATATATATATAGTATACGCTTTTTTTCCGTAATAAATGAAAACACCATTATAATTAAGCTATTTATACTTAATATTAATTAATATTAAGTATAAATAGCTGTATATATATATATATATATATATATATATATATATACACAGCTATATATATATATATACAGCTATTTATACTTAATATTAATTAAGCACAAGTGGGAAACTATGAATTAATTTACATAGGTAAACTGTCAATCAAAGTTAAAGATTAAAGCTTGACCTGGGTCGTGCGCAAATGTGAATGGAGCACTTTTGTGCTAAATATTACAATGTACAATACATATATAGCCTTCCCTCATCTGGATCCACAAAGAAACGTGCAAAGATAAAACTTTGACAGTAAAGTTGTTATAAGTCATTCAAATTGGCCTTTTAGGAATTAATTAGCAGCCTGAAAGTCAAACAATGCGTGAGCTTCTCACCTCCGAGCTTAGCGCCCAGGACCCTCGAGTCAACCCAGAGGGTCGCTCCCGTTAACCGAGCTCTAACTCTGCCCCTCGCAGGCGCCCCTGTTTCCGCAGGTCACCCTGCTATGCTGTCCGTGGCCCCGCCCCCGGCCGCTGTCCCGGCACCCATGGGCGGCCCCCCTGCTCCTCCCCCGCCGCCAGGTCCGCCGCCCCCGATGGCGGTGCCCCCGCCCATGCCCCCTCCTCTGCCCGCAAGTGGGGGGCCTTCAGCGGGTCCCCCTGGGACGCAGCAGCAGCCCTCGGGGTTGGCGGCCGCGCTGGCTGGGGCCAAGCTTCGGAAGGTTCAAAGGGTGAGCGTCCACATCGCTTCCTTGTTTTCAACCACTTAAGCTGTGTTAATGCTAAGGTAATGAAACTTTTATAGGGTGGGGATTTTTGTCTGACTTTGAAATATCCACCTTCAGTTAAAAAACAAAAACAAAAAAAAATTTTTGGGGGAAATACAAAAAAAAATCAAACAATGCCTGAGGTTTAAAGCCTCTGTGATTGTTTGTGCTTTTCGGGTGGAATAAAAGGAAAGTCAACAAAACTTCCGCTTGTGTGCTTTAGGATGAGAGCAGTCCGCCAGGATCGAGCGGCAAAAGTGACTCCAACCGATCTAGCGGTGGTAGTGGAGGAGGTGGAGAGGGTCTGATGCAGGAGATGAATGCCTTATTAGCTCGCAGGTAAAACGAGACATTTATTCTTCTACCTGCTGATTAATATTATACGTTAAGGAGATATTGTATGTGCACGGTCCCAGAAAAAATGGACTCACTCTTTGACAAGCCATGACTTCCAGCATATATTTCATTTTGATTTAGGCGTTTGATGACGTAGACGCAAGTCTAATGACTTCAATTAATGAAAACTGATAACGTGCAGCAACAGACTTTCATTTGGATTTACAAGACAGTCTTCCAATTTCTTCTTTCAACTCATCGATCACTTGTTTTGAGAGGTGCAGTTAACCCCCGCTTCATTCCATTTTAGACCGACCTACGATAGATGAAAATCCACAAAATAGAAAGACCATATAAAACTTTTTTTTTTTTTTTTCCCAATACTTTTTCTCCTCCCACACGTTTTAAACGCATGAAAACACACTTTTTAAACACATTATACACATAACTGAACACAAAAAAAACGAATTGAAAATGTAAAATGTATAGAAACTATTATACGTATTTTAGTGTGTGTTTAGATATGACATCAGAGAGTCCGTGTGAGTGTGTGGCTGTGAGCTGCGGCCGACAGCAGCTCCCGTGTGAGTGTGCTCATTGCGTTTCCGTTCAATAAACGGATGAAAAGTGCGTTGACAACTGTGGCTCTCCTTTCCCACATGCGAGGGTATTACATTATGTATACAAAAATAGATTCATTCTGAACGGCGATATAGATGTATACTGTATATCGCCCGAGTCACTATTTTTTTGTTTGTTTTCAGAAAATAAGACAACAAACAAATTCAACCAATAAAAAGTCTGCTTGACTTGATTCAACCTTTGCAGATAACCTTGACCTGGATGACTGACAATCTATTTTGACAATGTTAAAAATGACTTTCACGTTTCTTCTCGCTTAGACGGAAAGCTTCTGAGAAACCTGATGAGGCAAGTCTTTCTATTCGTCGTCCTTGTAATGCCGCAGCTCGATTATGTTCGCTGTTAAACCCTCAAGGCAAAAATCCGAGGTCAACTGTCTACATGCTGAAGTCAACATTTAGTCTCTCTCACCCGCAGGACGACTCCGGTAGTCGCGGGCCTGGTCAGAACTCAACAGGTATTTAATGTAAATACAAGATGCTTGTGAATGTGTTTTGTCCAGCTTGGATTCGTGCTATTATTAAATGGAAAAGTGACCCCAAACCAATCTTGCTCTGTGCAATGGAAAAGTCAGCAAAATTGTAACCCGCCCCTCGCTCCTTGTTAGATGCTGTGAAGAAGCCATGGGAGCGATCCAACTCTGCAGAGAAGTCCTCACTGGTGTCGAGGTGTGAACAGAATTTTCTTTTTTGCTACTGTGGTGAACATGCAAGAGCTGATTTTTTTTTTATTTTTTTCTCTCTAATTGAATGGATTTTGTCCTCATCTTGTAGAGTGAGACCCATTGGCAGCACTAGTGAATCAGACACCGAATTTGACAGGATGAAACAGGTTAGTTTTATGTTTCTATGTGTCACCTTTGCTATTATCTACACTAGTGATTCTCAAAATGTGATACTAGTCACTAATGTTACAGTGGATTAAACTTTTTTTTTTTTTTAATCCAATATAGTACAAGTAAATATAGTTCCGTTGTATTTCTTTTACGTACAATAAATTTGTTCTTTACGTTAGAATTGTTTGTTCTTAAATATTTATTTAGGTACAATTTTTACTTAACATTTAATGCATATTCCATTTTAACTGAATCATTATTTAAGATCAGTAATTTTATTTTCCTATATTTAAGTGAAATGTTCATCTAACTGTTTGAATGGGCATTTTTTTTTACATAGTTGAGGTTCGGAATTTAATACAACCATACTTTTTATTTGAATTAACTCAGAATTTGATTTTCTTGCAGGAGATTTTGGATGAAGTTGTACGTGAGTTGCATAAAGTGAAAGATGAAATAATTCATGGTAAGAATTGGTTTGAATCTCCAGGTTATACTTACATTTCCATGGCACAAAGTAATCAGTAACCTCTCGTTTATCGCAGGGGTTACATTCCAGAAGAAGTTGCAACCAATTATTCATTGTAGTCTTTATATACATTTTAAAATTTCATACATGCAATTCAATGTTAATGTGATACTTTAGAGAGGTGGAGGTATTCTATTTGTCCACTTGAGGGTGCCATCCACACGCTCTACTTGAGCACATGCCTTAAGAGGCAGTCGTGCTCTGCTTGAGTGACGTGTATTCCCACCCATGCAGACATGCTATAGATGTGCGATTTCCTGGCTGAAGCGTTTGCAACTGTGCGTCCCAGCGGTGTAGGAAGTGCAAAGCATCATGGGAATTAGGACCGGCAGATCTGGCTGCTTCCCAGGATTCTTTGGAGTGCTCTTTTTAACGAAAGTTCATGGAAAATCAAGCTAATCGTTACTCTTTACTTGCATTTGTTCTTGTCCATATTGTTATGAGTGTGTGGATTAGCTGTACGTCGGGTGAGGTTGGCATTTGTGAATTTGTTTCATGAAACTCGGACTGTGCCTCTTGACATTCTGGTCATGTTCACTCTGTCACTAAGCTACTTGGTGACCTACCAAATGTATGAGTTGAAATTGCTCAGTGAGGTTTCTTTTTCTGCAAAGTAAAAGAGCCCATTTGTCCTTATGTGAGTCATTGCTGCCACATTATAGTCAAATAGCCAACAATGCTAACTGTACCAGAGATGCACAGGTGAGTAACTGCACTACACTGATCAATTAAAAAAAAAAAAAAAAAAAAAGAAAGAAACACGCACAATGCACTGAATCTGCAATAAGTGAACCACAATATAGAGAGGGATTAATGTATTATCTTATTTGCTAATTGTTTTTGTTGGTGATTGACTGTCAGGATGAGTTCCTCAAAGAGTCGAAGTTGACGAGTAAACGAGGTGAAATCGATGTGTAACAAACCGCATCAAGTACAGTAACTAAATAATTGTAGTTTGTTACTTTGCATCAGTGGCTTTTACACTTACTGTTAGTGATGACAAAAGCTCTCCTATTGTGTGTGAGATAACCGTTTCATTTTTTTTTTTTTTTTTTTTTATGTCAGCTATCAGACAAGAAATAGGTCGGATCAGCACATCCTAATCTCGGCTGAGTGACATTTGGGAGGAAAGCAGGAGAAGCTGGAGAAAGAAAAAGGACAGAGAGGACGTGGGACGGACACAGACGGACCCGCTTGGAGCCCCCATGGAATGTTCTCCCAATGTTTCTGTGAGGTCACGTCGCCACGTCGCAGAGATGTTGTGCCAACATTTGAAACTGCCGGACAGCAAAACGGACGAAAAAGAGCAAGAGAAACTCGAGAAGGAAGAGCGTTTGAACTGTCGTGCTGACTTCAGTGTTGTGGTTGTGTGTGCACCTCTCGACTCAGACAGTTGCAGTTTTCTTCTGTTCCATCTTAAAAGGAAAATATTTTTGGTTTTCTAAGTTTGTACTGTTGTATTATTTAAATCCTGTGCTGATGTTGATGATGATGAGTATTTCAGAAAGACAAACGGAAACTTGCACACAATCTGTGTCAGCCTTTTATACTTCTTTCTCTGTTAATTTTATCCCAGATGATTTGTTTAAAACAAGCACAAAATTTGCAAAATGGTGCCGAGCTGATATTTTTATTGCCAGTGGTGTTGTGCGTCCAACCTTTTCTTCCCGCAGACAAGTAGCCACTGAACATACACGTTCTCCTTCACCACCAAGGCCACACCACTGAGCAGCCATCAGCTTGCTAAGAAGCCCTCAGGGGTGAGGAACCTACAACTCATGGGCCATATATAGCCCGCAAGAGCATTTCATCCAGAAAAACAGGCGACTCAAAAAACAGATTAACAGGCCTGAAAGAGTTTTATGGTGAGTCATTACAGGTCTCTTCCCTTGAAAAAAATAACAACAAAAAACAAACAAACATAATTGAATGTTTAGTATGTGTGGCTCAAATGTCGTAGCAACAGGACATCTGTGGATAAGTTTATCTGAGGGTGCCTTTGAAATGGTCGCTTCGAACCAAAATGCCAGACGTCCTGTGTCTTTCCGGGTATGACTTCTTGAGACCATTTTGTTGGCAGACATGCCCACCAAAAAAATGGCTTCACGTGCCATATTGTTTGTGATGAACAAAATCTGGGTGGCAACCAAGCCAAATTATTACTGAAATCGCCCCAGAAAGGTTCCCCACCCCTGTTAAATATTTAGTGGTGGTTAAAATAATAATTTTTAAAAAATGTCAATGACTAATCATGTTGTAGTTTTTCATCCTCCTGTTTTTTTGTGGCCCTCCCAGTTATGCATGAACCCCTAATCAATTTATTTGGTTAAATGAAAAAAATGGTGCATTTATAAGTGTGGTTTGTTTCCATGATGAATCCCCTTCTCTGTGTAGGAGGCGATGCTGATAATGGTAGCAAAGTGGGGGATGAATAATCAAACAAAACAAAAAGAATTATAAAAAAAAAAAAAAACGACAAGGGTGTTTCTCTGCCAATATGCAAAGTTAGCTCAGAAGAATGTGCACAAATGGAATGGTCGGTAAATGTGCTGGTAGCTCAAAGTGTCTTTGCAGGAGTTCAGATTGTTGCAGTCGCATTGTCTGCTCTCAGCAACATTCTCATTAAATCAATAAAAAGCTGGACGCAAAAATTAATTCAAACTTGTGTTGGAGGTTTCTGCAAAGCCCAAGCATGCTTTGTTTTTTAAATATTAAATATGTTATTGGGGGCTGTATATTTCTCTTTTTTTTCTTTTTTTTTTTATGCTTGCAGAAGGATTCTGGTAACTTAGCATAATCATTCATTCCAAATTCCATCAACTACATACAATAGTAGATATGCCTTGAGAGTGTACAATTTCTAACTTTTTCAAATTGTTAAAAGAAATTCTTAATGTCTTACTGTTTTCTCATTTTATTGTTGTTTCCAAAAGATCATAACTTTAAAATTCACCAATTAAAAAATTGGCCATGAAAAAAATGCTTGGAATTAAATGCGCAGTTCTGTAAATGAATGACAAAAAAATTGTTCATCAATACATGTATTTCAATGGGGTGGGAGAAGCTTTCTTAATGTTCTGAACTCCTGTTTCCATGACAGTGTTGCATTGAGTAGTATAATGCTGCCCAAAGGAGTTGCCACAGTGCAGATGTAGCACCTGACATCATGGCTTCTTCAAGAGTGGACGTACCATTAGACAAACACAGGCAATTACCTCGAGGGGCCCCGAGATTTCCAGGTGTCCACAAACATCTCATAAAGAAAATTATTAATACGGTTCTCGTCAATTTGCAGTTTGGGTCTTAATTCACGTGATTTAAAATCATCAAAATGCTTCATCTCATGATCGTTCTGACTGCTCCGCCCGTCCCTTCTCGTGCAATGGACTATTCCATCTTAATGCAAATGTGCAGACTTGTTGCAAAACAAACATGTTGGCAGGGTTGTGAGGAAACTGAAGCAGAGTTAACTAAGGGGAGCAGAAAAGAGCAGACGGTGAAAGGAAAACAAAGTTTTTATTAAAACTATCAAATATTTCAACCTTTTTCCACAGCGATTCTGAAAGCGTAACTGACAGCGACCACCACAGATATGAATAGGTAGATCCAACACGACTCTTTTGAGCGGCATGCCTATGGCGACGCTAAGCTAGTGGAGGGCATGAAAAGCAAAAGACCAAAGATGCCGGTACATTGTGCTGCATTTGGTTGTGTAAAGTGCCATACAACTATGACAAGTGAACTGGGAGTAACCTTTCACATTTTAAATATTTTTGGGGGCTTTTTGTTTTTTTCCAAAATGCTATGGCGTTGCCAAAAAAAAAAGTAAACCTCATCAAAATCGGTTGAAAAATAAGCAAGTTACGACTTAATATCAATATCCATGTATTGCCTTTGATGGGAACGTCGACAACATGGCCACAACGTAGTCACGTCAGCTGGGCTGCTATAGCGCGCTGGCGTATCTAGTCTTCATATCTATGGCGACAACAGCAAGAGCCAGACGCTCTTGCCAGTAGCACTTAGTGGCAGCTGGTCAATAGAGGGTTCTAGGATGCCGCCCCTCTGCTCAGCTGAGCCACCTTGAACAAGATTAATATATGTATATGTTTTATATGATCTATACGGTCTAGTTTAATGCCACACTTCCAGTTTGGGGCACCAGATTGACTGGAAATCAAACCGGCAGCGTCTGCGTGAAAGGAAGCAGCACGTCTGTCTGTCTGTCTCCTATATATCACACCTGTGATGTCAAATGTGAGTAATCCATCCGTCCATCCATCCATTTTCTGAGCCGCTTCTCCTCACTAGGGTCGCGGGTGTGCTGGAGCCTATCCCAGCTATGATCGGGCAGGAGGCGGGGTACACCCTGAACTGGTTGCCAGCCAACCGCAGGGCCCATACAAACAAACAACCATTCCCACTCACATTTACACCTACAGGCAATTTTTAGAGTCGTCAATTAACCACCACTCATGTTTTTGGGATGTGGGAGGAAACCTGAGTGCCCGGAGAAAACCCACGCAGGCACGAGGAGAACATGCAAACTCCACACAGGCGGGGCCGGGGATTGAACGCCGGTCCTCAGAACTGTGAGGCAGACGCTCTAACCAGTCGTCCACCGTGCCTTGTTTAGTTATACATTTCAAATAAATGTGTCTCCATTTTCTAGACAAACTCAAATATTGAATACAATTATCCTAATTAGGAAAACATTTGACAAAAGTTGGAAAATAAGGCATTAAAAATAATTAACTGTGATGATCAATGGCATTATCAACTGATTCAGTCAGACAAAAAGAGTCAGTCTTCGTTTTTAATGCACAGTGTGTGAATGTGCGTGGACAGTGGACACACAAACATCTTTGGCTCAACAGATCAGATCAGAGAAGAAATCAGCTTCGACAGTAATGACACCGTGACATTGCTCCCATGAAAAATAAAATGTATAATGGAGGCACTTTGGCTACTTAAGGTCATAATGTCCTAATTAATTATTGTACTTATTGCGATGATTTACTTAACAATCCTACAGGCAGCTTTTAAAAGGACATCATCACAGAAGACCTTGTGTTGAGGTGAAATTAAAACTTGTCAGTGAGGTACGGATGGGGTGCACCCCGTGACGGGGTTTCCCTTGGGCACCTAAATGACTAAAGATGCCCCTGGTCTTTTTCTGACAGAAAACTAGTAGAGACTGAATCAACAGCTGTAATGACTGATTATTTACCCTAGTTTGGGCAAGGTCATTAGTAAAATAATTATGAGAAACAAAGCAGAACAGACGTGTTTTGATCAGTATCTTCTTATAAAGATGTCAGTTTATTTGTTTTACATTTAAATAGACAACAAAATCACAAGATCTAAGTAGGTAAACTAAAAAAAAAATTATAATTCACAAAAGCAGACTATTGGGGTACAGCACACAGCAGCCCCGCAGAAGCATCTGCGCAAGCCAAAGTGTTTTCATCACTAGCCCAACTCATTTGCGCAAATGCGTTAACCGTTATGTGAAACGTTTAGGAACTCTGAACTTGGCCTCTCAGTCGTTTCAGTCGCTTTCACTGGCGACTGTTCCAGTCTCTGAACCTCTAGATGAGGTATGTAAAGTTCAAAGTCGTCATGGAAACAGTAATTTTGATAAACCCACCCCCCCCCCCCCCCCCCCCCCCCTCCGGCCCACAAAAAAAAAAAAAAAAAGCCTAAATGACATGTTATGTTATTAGGAATCCCACGCACGTTACTGGCAGGACGCCCTGCTCCAATACTACTGGCTCCAGGACAAGTGCTGAAGCACTATGATTGGCTGCTGTATCCTGGTAGAACACGCCCTACGAAAATCATATTAACGGCAACACACTTAAGTAAGTGTGTTGCCGTTAATATGAATCCCACTAGCCCTGACCCACCCTAACCCTAACCTAAAGCCATCATAGACTACCTTAACCCCAACCCTAGCCCTAAACCTAACCATAAACTTGTTTTCATTTCGTAGAAATGTGATACATATTTGGGATGGTTATCGTTACAGCTGCGTAGCCTTCCCGCGATTGCAGGAGCCAATCATGTTGCACCAGGGCGTGTCATGCCAGGAATTCGCATAGGATTCCTAATAACGCCTAAATGACACTCTTGGGCTATTCTGTCCACGTGCTTAAGTATCAGTGCTCGTATTTCTACACTGTGCCCTTGAACGCATCATTGAAGACCTTTTCACCATGATGTCGCATGTACTTCCGGGTGGCAAACAAATCGTATTTGACTGAGCCAGAGCGATTGAATGAGGATTTTAGCCTTCTTCTCTACCGGCGGTAGTTTGAACGTGTGAAGAAAAGAAGATATTACGTGAGGTAAGCAGACAGAACGCTGGCCGAAATCTGCATCTCAAATTCAGAAGTACCGAGCAGTTAATATGATCATTGAGGGCATTGCCAATTAACTGACTTTTCTATTGCTCGGCTTAATGGCGCAGATGTTCTCTTTTGATGCTGGCGAGCGCGCTAGCGAGCTGATGTTAACGAGCAGGCTAGCCATTATGTTTTGCTCAATTACTTAAAGACGACCCAGCGAAATATTTTATACATGCCTGTGAGAAAATGGAGGTTTCATTCTCACTCCATTTATCTTCCCCACCCACAGGTTCCACTGGATTATCTTAGTTTTTTTTTTTTTTTTTAAAGGTAAATTAAAAGTAAACCTTTTGGAGTATATCTGGTGGCACAACCCCAAACAGGTTTTTTGTCGTTTTCAGTTCAAGTCAATGGCAGCCACTCACTTTCTGCCACCCGGAAGTACCCCGGCCCCTGTTGTTAACAAACATTATGAAAAGGTCTACAAAGACATCACATGACATGACACTAAGAGGCAGCAAAAGGGACGGCACAACAATAATAATGAAAACAAATAACATGAAAATGTAGACCTTGCAAACAATAATTTTCACTGTTGAATACAATTAATTGTAGTCTCAAATGGCATGGCAAGCCATCTGTATTGTATGACAGGAACAGGTGGGAATTATGTGCGCTGTGAAAGAAGGAAATGTTTGCTTTCTTTTCTAACATGTTTGACTGCAACATAAGTGACTGAAGAAGAGCGCATCCAGCTTTGAAAGTGAACGTGGACTGCGGTGTGTTAACCAGTCAAATTAACATTAACCTCCCATCGATGAGTGGCGCATCCCCTCTACTCCTGCTTGCTCAGCTTGTACTCACGCTTGATTCGGGCGTACGGGCCGATACTGTCGTCGAACACGAAGTCCCACAGCACCCGCATCCACGACGTGTGCTGAGGCAGAGAGTCGTAGTACTCGGCCGCGATCTGCTTCACCTGGAAACACGAAGGAAACGTCCAGGATCAGAAAAGGTTCGAGGTGGCGGCTGCTGTTGTGCTTTTGAGTAAAACACTTAGTGTTTAGTGGATTCTTTTATATTCAAGTATGGCGGTAATTGAGCATGCCTTCTTATGCCGCATGACTACGTATTCTTACGCCATTTCACAAACTAGTTCATTGCACACCTTTCGTAACCTTGAAACTTTTCATGTCTGTCGTAAGAACCCCTTGTATTAGAAATGAGGTTTACTTCAACTTGTACTGGAGTTGTCACAATCTGATCACGTGATCGTAAACCGGGGATGCAATTGCAGAGGTATCAGATCGGACTCAAAATCAAGTGACTTGGCTCGGACTTGGGTGCAAAAAAAATGTCATCAGGACATCGCCAACTTACACTTGCACGACTTAAATTAAGGCCTGTACAGGTCAAGCTTTTACTGTATGATGAATTTAAATATGTCTTCCATAATTAATTCAAATGTATTATTCCAAATATAACTGATGTCAATGGGAAAGGTTTTTTTTTTTAAGCTTGGCTGAGGGAAAAACAAAACAAATGAATTGTAGTTGCAAAGTTTCACTAAACGAGCAGCACAATATCCTAGTGCTCAACACGTCTGCCTCATAGACAAGAGATTCTGGTTTTGAATCTTCACTCCATTAATGAGATGATTTACCCTGAAATTATTTGAGCAGATTTGTTATTTCAGAAGTTTATATCAAACTGGTAGCCCTTAATATGAATCAGTACTCAAGAAGTAGCTCTCAGTTTCAGAAGGGTTGGTGACCCCGGTTCTAAATTGGCCGTCGATGTGAATGGGAGTGTGAGTGCTTGTTTTTCTATACGTGTCCTGCAATTGGCTGGCGACCAGTCGGGAGTCTACCCTACCTCTCGTCAAAACTTCTGATGGGATAGCCTCCAGATCACCCACGACCTTAATGACGACAAGCGCTAGTGAAAGTGGATGGATGCAAGTTTCAGTCAGCACTGCGTGATTTTCCAATGACAAGCAAGTGCACATGGAAGCAGACGAGTTCTTTGTTCTCTAGGTGGATGTGGTGTGTGTAGTTTGAATACATTTAAAAGAGGACAACTGAGGTAGTCAGTGCATGGCTTAGTTCAAAGCCTTCCTTCTCCCATTGTTCCATGTATGAATTTGGTGGTTCTTTAGAAGAAGAAAAAAGGTAGAAAGTGTCTGTGGACTAACAGGTTTTGTGCCAGACAATTAGTTTCATTGTGGAGGCAAGCTGTTGACGTGCAGCCCGCAGTACCTTTGTGTTGTCGAGGCGCTCAAGCGGCATTGGTTAATCAGTTACCCGCTGTGATGTTTCATCTAATAAACACAACTTCTTTAGTTTAGTTTAGTACAAGACGGGCCACACCTAAGGCCCAGTACCCGTCACACAGCCGAACCCACAAAGTCCAACAGCAGACAGTACAGTTTGACAGTTTTTGAGGACGGACACACATTTCACATGACTTTAGCATAGCCTGAGACTTCAGCTCAGTGAGCTCCTTGTAGTAAAAGATTCCTGTGGCCTTTGTGATTTGCATTTCAATAACACCTCAAAGTTCAGGGTAGTTTAGTGGTACAAGAAGCTGTACTACCTTTCAGTCCAGTAAGTGCCTGTAAGAAAAAAAACTCAAGGCCAAACTATATAATATAGAACATCTTATATACAATATTTATGTTAACATGTTCATATGTCTCTGTGGCCAAACGAGCACGATGACATAAAGGGCAACCCACAATCCAGTCATCATTTGTGGGACACAATACACCAGGATGAAGGGAACTTCCATCCATTCTCAAAATAACTTCTTGAAACCACCACACACTGGCATACAATGGTGGGTGTGAAATGTGAAAACAAGATGCTTGAACATCCTCGAAGATGAATTCTCACTCCTCGATGCACGTTTAAGACAAGTGAGCTGCTCCTTAATATGGCGGCGAAGAAACAACAACTGGGTTGAATCGAGGCGCTAGGGACGTTGCAATTATAAGACATGAGATCCACCCAAACTGCTCAATACAATAATGTTTGTTTGACTTTTTCTTTGTTTTGTTATGCTTTGTTTTGTTATCCATCAGCAATGTCAAAGAGGAAAAATATGAAAACCATTAAATGGGAAATGGACGAACAACATGAGGGTGGTACCTACGTCTCTTTCCAGGCTGCTCAGTATACAGTAATATGGTATGATATGGCTATTAAGTTTTGCTTGCTCATTGGCACCTCAGAAGAGGACCAGTTCATTGGTTGATTTATTTACTGCCCAAACGTATAGATTCCTATGAGAGATGCTTTTGCATTGGAAAGGTGATGATGGTCTTACCTGAGGTAGCTTACTGCCAGGTATGCTTGGGAAGTCATGGTGCTCCATGTGGTAGCCAACATTGAAGGTGATCAAGTTGAGCGAGCCATAGTAAGAGTATGTCTCGTGCCCCTTCACGAACATGTAGTGCTCGGCTATGAAATGTCCGGAGATGGGGTGCAGTCCCATACACAAGATGGATCCCGCGATGAGGTAAACGACCGGCTTGAGCCCCCACAGATAGTAGATGACGGCATCCGCCGCAAGCTGTACGGCAAAGTTCTGGATCTCCAGATTACAAATGGGTTTAGGGTTGACCAGGAGCGGGCGCAGGCTGTAAAACAATGGCTGCAGGAAGAGCCACACCACCTTCCTGGTCGGGGTACAGAAGAACCAGCCTTCAAAGTCCGTGGGAATGTCCACGTCCAGCTTGTCTCGCCCCAGGTAGCGGTGGTGGTCGATATGGTACTTCTTGAAGGAGGCCGAGTAGGGCACGCCGATGGGCAGGTTGGCCCACATGGCGAACCAGCGGTTCCACTTGGCCAGTTTGTTGCCAAATGCCACGTTGTGCGAAATGTCATGGATGGCCAGCGTCAACGAGTGGTTGACGCAACCGCCGAACGCGTACGCCCAGAACAAGATCCACTTCCACGGGAGATCGCGCACCAGGTAGCAGGCCAGGAGCTGGGACAGCACCATGCCCGACACCACCCACTTCAGATGGGGATCTGGACCCATCAGGGATTTGATCTCTGGGTATTTGGCTATCAGGAACACAAGAGAGAATTCAATTTGGGGGGCGGGGGGGGGGGGTGTCACAGAGTACAAGTATAAGCTGTATAGAACACGGATGGATGGATTATAAGGGAACCAAGTAATCATTTCATGGATTGAAACTAATAATGAAACCTTTTATGTACAAGTAACTTTTGAGGCTCTCAATGTTGCTTAACAAAAATAAAAACAGCAATAGGAAGAGAATTATACAAGTAAAAAGTCTTAGCCGAATCAGGTTTACGCAAATACAGGCCATGCCCAACCCTAATTTTTATACAAATTAAATTAAAGATATTTCTTCTTACCTTTTTACCCCCAAATGTGAGCTTCTCTGATAAATAAATTAATCACGACATGAAACTTTGTTCAAGTAAATAACTACTGTATCATTTGATATCTTAATCACAAAATGTTTTACTATTTGTAATTTTAAATATGCATGGATAAAAATAATACTTAAAAATACTTTGGTTAAAGAGAGCTTCTACTGTTTATAAACTTGACATTGGTGCTAGTCTAATACATTTGTTAAGTACTGTAGACATTTCACTAATTCCTCTGCCTGTCAAAATTATGTTTTCAAAATCAAAGACAAGTCCAACATTGGATGCACGTTAAATATTTATTGTATTTTTGCCTATAAACTTATGTATACTCTTCAGTAGATGAAACGCTGATAAGATATGACCATGTATCGATTGGTATGATATATTTCAAATTTCTACCAAGCAGTAAGTGTTCATTTCAGTTCTGTACGGTAAACATTTTGACTGTGTTTCCATTGTGAGAAGAAAATCAATAAACAAAACAAAAACAAAAAAGAATGAGAGATGGTAAAACTTTGCCGTCTTGCTCTTTTCGTAGCCAACGATGCCATCCCCATCCCAAACGGAATTGTAGTGCTTGATGGAAACATTACATGTAAATCAGCAGTAAAGCTTGACAACAATAAACAGACCAAAGGACAAGTTAGAGCATGGTCTGTGGCGACAATGCTTCTTCTCGTGGGAGGAGGCTGCTCACAATTCTTTTTCTTAATTGGTCAAGGTGTTGCTTTGCTGAGGGACCATAAACACAAACATTACAGATGCAAGCTTGGGTTTAAGCAAGTCCACCTCATTACTTGCAAGGGTTAACGTATGTTTGAAGATTTTCAGAATGTCAAAAATGTCACAAGACGTTAAGGAGTCAGTCACTTTTCTGGCTTTCAGCCCACTTGTGTTAACCCCGAAGAGGTCCCTTAAAGATCAGAATTCAAAATTTAAAAATTCAGCTGTTTAAATCGATAATTATAACTCAATGTATCGTCTGCGTTTTGAATCTAGCACCTTCCAGTCTTCGGCTATTTTTGGCTGTGACATAAGAGCCGCTCCATTCATTCAGCGTTCTCACACATCGTTGTTCGGTTTATTGCGGCATATTTTGCTGTTTCACAAGGTTTTATTGTGCACGCCACCTTATTTCTGCACGGAGTGGTGCGTGCGTCCGCAGTAACATTAGTCCATGTGGAAAGGTGATCCCTGCGAAGCTTCGAGGCAACAATTTTGCGTTAGTATATATTTTTTTTTTGTAATCGAATTACTTGGTCAATTGTTTCAGCCCTAGAATCCATATAAATGTAAAAAAAATATATTGAACTTTTTCATGAATTGTTTTTTTGGGTATGTCAACATGAATATGGGCTGCTAAAAAAGCATATTTTAAAACGAATCATCTTTTTTCAACATGCAAAATGGCTTGAACATGAACAAAAACCTGTATGGCACAAAATGCGCTTCAGGCACCTTAGCGCACATTAAACTGAGTGAAAGCTTCAAAGACATGTAGTGTGATTTCAAGGCATCTCTGCAGCATGTCCCCTATTCGCCTTTGAATTGACCGATCCTTCTTTACGGTGTAAATATTTAACTCAATTGCCCTCTTTTCAACAATTGCTCATTTCAAGGAATGATGACTAAACTAATACTAAACACACAACTCCAACCTAAGAATTAATTCATTTGGAGCCAGTCTATGATGTGATATCACCACTAATGGGATTGTTTGTCCTATTATACAGCCATGTTGCCAAATATTACATCTTTATTTGCTTTGTGTGTGTTATCCCACCCATACAGGGCATCATACAGTTAGATGAATAACTAGACAACAAAAACATGGTGTCTAATCCTATGGTTGGGGAGGTCATTGCTTCTCAACTGCTGTTACCTTGGGATCTGCATTTTTTCTATCGTTGCTAAGACACAACCCACTTTTGTATGGCTTAAAAACAATAAAGAGAATGTATTGTTAAAAAAAAAAAGTCTAAAATTACACTATATATTTTTAAACACAATGCTATGCTTACATGTTCAAAGTGAATTTCAGAGCACATTGTTAAGAAACTGAGTATGAACATGATAACTGCATGTTCAAAAGTGAATATAGTGAAAACAAATATCTAAACTCCGAAAAATTGGCCACAAAATGTCATTTGTTAACACTGATCTTTTCTTTTTAGGAAAGTCAGTCGGAACATGTAGTCTAGCAATAATCTACACTTGTGCAGTAGTCTGCGACCCACTTTTGGGTCCCGACCCACCAGTTGAGAATCAATGTTAGGGTGTATAGGGAGTTAGCTTCCGGTTTCATCTCATAATCAATAACAGCAGATGATTTACTCCACCCAAGCATTGTTGAGCTCAAGTAAATAAACAAATAACAATCACGCTGTGTGGCAATCAAAGAACAGTCAGCGCTTATCACAATAACCATATTTTCATTTCCATCCATTTTCCGAATAGCTTATCCTCACTAGGGTCGCGGGCGTGCTGGAGCCTATCCCAGCTGACTCTGGGCAAGAGACGGGGTGCAGCCAGCCAGCCAATCGCAGGGCACATATAAACAAACAACCAGTCGCACTTACATAAACACCTACGGGCAATTTAGAGTTACAATAACCACATGATAATGGAAAATGGAAGGGGCCTAGCTTCCAAAATATCCTCCTTCATTTTCCGCTCCATGGGGCAGAGAACAATTCAAAATTCAGCCCTTTAATATTTAATGGCTTAGAGGTGTCAAGCAACCTATTGTCTCGTTTGACACCTGTGGAAACAGTGTGAAAACAAGACTATAAAAAGAAACTGGTGAAATGATCACAGGTCCATTTTTATCGGGTCGCCGAATGTCAAGAGTTTTACAGATCCTCATCCTCACGCAGTTTCGTTGGCTTTTTAATCAACACCATCTGTTGTCTTCTTCGTGGTCGGTTCCTGGCTTTTATTGAGCCAAGGCAACCATTTGACCCTAGAAAAACCTCACAGCGCACCACCTAACAAAAATGCCACTAAAAGTATGACTACTAAAATAATGATCTCTCAATTTTCTCATAAATTGACTCTCTGTAATAGCTGGGCCTTTTTAATTGAACAAGTTGATATACTTGCAGAAAGCCATGACTTATTTTGTCTCATGAATGGCAACAGGTGGTTTATTGTATATTCTGCCGTCCAAAAGAAGAACATTTGATTTTCCTGCTTGCCACTATACTGTACATCACTGGTGTAGATAGATGGACAAAAAAATTACAGTATTTGTAATTAATAAAGTATAATGTATTTATTTATCAACAACTGAAGTGGAAGTGGATAATGTCCCACAGCACCCCTGATGGTCTTTCACGACACATTAGTGCGCCACGGCACCCTGGTTGGGAATCGCTGGGTTAGTGTACTATATATGTCGATGTTATGGCAAAACATGATACATTTTGGTAAGGGAAGGAAATAAAGATCCAATTTTGTCTTTGGTTAAAAAAAAATGTTTATTAAAAAAAAATAAGAACAGCATCATTGGTGAAGCGTGACACGTTAATAGCCTGTTGCATTAACAGCTGTGGTTCACAGTCAGCACATTTGACACAGGGGACGCTCTCTCTTATGGGCTGTGGTCATTTGACTGCCATATAAGCCGTCTTCTCACACGCTAAAACGTGTGTGGGTGTGTGTATATGGGCATGTGCATGTATTTGTCAAAAGCAGACATAGGGAGAAAGAAAAGAGAGTATGTGCCTTGTTACCAAGCCAGGCCAGAGGCATTATCACAGCTCCTGCTGCAATATGCTGCCATTGTGCAACTCGCGTGAACATACAGTACAGGTCAAGCTCCCGTGAGTTTTTGACAAAGCAAAAAATGTCAACAGAAACCTGTCAAGTGTGGTTTTGAACTTACAGTCACAATATTAATAAAAAATACCAATGTGCTCGCTAAAAGATGGATTTTTTTTTTTTTTTTTTTTTTAAATAAATGTCTAAATGTAGATTTTCAGTCATCCAGGTGATGAGAATCTGCTAAGGTTGAATCGAGGCAACTGGACTCTTCTTGTTTGTTGAATTTGTTGTCATGTGTGTGTTTTTTTATTGTTTGTTTGTTTACTGAATAAGTTAAAAACGACTTGGGCAACTATGCTATTAGGCTAACAATATGTCTGTTTAAATGAATTTACACAGAATGGCTATATGTCATTAGCCATGTTGAAGTTACGCCATTATGCATCTGTTGTGAAATGATACCAACCTCAATTCTGCTATCGGCTTGGTATGTCCAAACTGGTACTAATGAATGATTTTGCCTCAAATTTATCTTCGTTTTTTTTTGGGGGGGGGTCTAGAAACACCCCTGGCCATGACATTTTTTTCTAATGTCAAATATGTGCCTTGGCTCAATAAAAGTTGGGAAAGAATCGCTGAGTTAAGGTAATCCCTGGTGGTGTGCAGTTTCTCTGCATCTATTGAGTGGTGATGACTGGTCGAATAAGCACTAGTAAACTGGTTCAACCGGATCATAGCACTTGTTACAAACGTAGCAAAAATAAATAAATGAAAAAAAATTAAGAACTTCTTACTCGTCTTACTTGTGCGGGTTATGTCTGACTCACCCAGTATCTCTTTCCTCCTCGCCGTGTGCGGCTGGTCGTTGTAGACCCATTCGAAGTCGCCTCTTCCACCTGCCTTGTCCATGTCGTCCTATTGCTGGCGAAGACTGAATGGAGCCGAGTGGTAAAGTCAAGCCGTGGGGTGGAGCAACGTAGCGCGAGTGGCGGGCGCCGCTCCAACTCGTAGTGGAAATAAAGAGCTTTCTCGCCCGCCCACTCGAGCAGGTAACAACATGGCGTCATTCAGCAGGTGTCCCTCCACCCTCATCTCCCTCGTTGGCGGCCGCCGCACCTGCTCCACAGGCCCTGTAACCTTTCGCTCCTCCTTTTAGGGCGTGAACAGTGTTGGGAAGATGACTTTGGAAATGGAGTTGGTTACAATTACAAGTCACCCCTGTTGAAAATGGCATAGTCGTGTGACTATTTCACTGCCTTTACATTTGATGACATTTTGATGACTTGTCTTAATTTTGAATGGATGCATCAACAGGACCCTTGGATGTTTCTATCCAGCCATCCATTTTCTGAGCTGCTTCTCCTCATTAGGGTCGCGGGCGTGCTGGAGCCTATCCCAGCTATCATCGGGCAGGAGGCGGGGTACACCTTGAACTGATTGCCAGCCAATCGCAGGGCCCATACAAACAAACAACCATTCCCACTCACATTCACACCTACGGGCAATTTAGAGTTGTCAATTAACCTGCCTTGCATGTTTTTGGGATGTGGGAGGAAACCGGAGTGCCCGGAGAAAACCCACGCAGGCACGGGGAGAACATGCAAACTCCACACAGGCGGGGACGGGGATTGAACCCCGGTCCTCAGAACTGTGAGGCAGACGGTCTAACCAGTCGTCCACCGTGCCTGGATGTTTCCTCTAAAACAATTTGTTTTAAAAAGTGGATTAAAACCACAGATTATTATGGAATTAACCACATACTGTATTTGTTCTTTACACAAATAATAAACTGATTTTTTTTTTTTAAAACGGTAAAATTTACAAACATAATTTAAAAAATTTATAAATTAGGGTTGCTTTTGGAAATTTGGATGTAATTATAATTACACATTTTCTCCCAGTAATGTAATGGATTACAGCTAAACAAATTTTGTAACAACACAGGGCATAAACAAGTGATTAAGAAACACAATATTTATTTTTACAAAATCTGGATGAACTTATTTAAAGTATATGAACAACGTATAGCAACAAGTACAGGATATTGGAGAATACAGGGCTCCCTTGAGATACGAGTTTAATTTGTTCTGTGACCACGCTCATAACTCAAAACACTCACACCTCAAATCAGCTTTACCATTTAAATTGAATGGAAATGCCATGAATATGTTCCAGCCTCCTCCCAAAAACACACAAAACACGTTTTTAGTAAGGAAAATAGCACTCTAATATTTTCCTTTATGAACAGAGGACAATTGCACAAAAGTGATACTCATGCACTGAAATTGTTAAAAGTGCCGCAGATTCAAGTGTGTCACTGCACATTTGCATACCAAGTATTTTGCAATATTTATTTTTTTTGGGAGGGGGGGGGGGGGGTGGTCAGCAGTTACGTGTAAAGCTCCATTGCTGCACAGGGCACAGCGAAGATCGGCGACAGGGGGCGGAGGGAGCAGGGGCGTGGAGGCATTTTCACCCCGGAAAACCAATCGTTTCACCGGTTCTCCGTCTTTGAAAAGCAATTGTCGACATGAGGGTCGGGGGAATTGGCTGGCAACCAGTTCAGGGTGTACCCCGCCTCCTGCCCGATGACAGCTGGGATAGGCTCCAGCATGCCCGCGACCCTAGTGAGGAGAAGCGGCTCAGAAAATGGATGGATGGATAGTGCAAGACACTACATATATATACATATACACACACACACACACACACACACACATATATACATATATATATACATATATATTATATATATATATATATATATATATATATATGCACATATATATATATATATATACACACATACACACACATATATATACGTGTGTGTGTTATATATTTACTGTATATTATAAATGAATATTTAAGAGAATACATTCTTTGTTGTTCTTAAGTATAAATACAAAATAAGTGACTCAGGGGGAAATAATAGAACTAAAGCAACATACAACAGCCCCGAAAAAATTATAATAAATAAATTAAAAAAAAAATTTTTTTTTCATCTGGTGGAATTGGAGCAAAATAAGATCTGAAGGAAAAAAAATAAAATAAAATATTGAAATGGACGTTAATGTTATGTAGCTATCTATCGTTGCTTCGAGAAAGCCTTGATCCAAATCACGCGAGACTTGATAACTGGAGCAGCGTGTCGACGAGAGTACACGTTGTTGCTGAGTTGTCGGAGAGGGAGGAGGAAGAAGAGTACACAGAGGAGAGGCCACCGTGGATTAAATAAAACATTCAAAGGTGGAGGGGGCTAAAACAAGGGAATAACAAGTCATGGCTTCGGGGGACACCCTGTACATTGAGGCGGACGGCTCCGAAATGCCGGCCGAAATAGTGGAACTGCACGAAATCGAAGTGGAGACCATCGAAACAACAGTTGTCGGGGAAGACGGCGAGCACCAGCCTATGATCGCCTTACAACCGCTTGACACGGACGACCCGCACTCGATTCTCCCGCACCAAGAGGTGATTCTGGTGCAGACCCGGGAGGAGGTGGTGGGCGAGGACGACTCGGAACTGCACACGGATGACGGCTTCCAAGACCAAATCCTCATCCCGGTGCCCGCCGTGGAGGAGGACTACATCGAACAGACTCTGGTTACAGTCGCGGGGAGAAGCTCGACAACGGGCCGGATGAAGAGGGCTGGAAGTGGCAAGAAATCGGGCAAAAAGAGCTATCTAAGCGGCGCCGACATGGGCAGAAAATGGGAACAGAAGCAAGTGCAGATCAAGACGTTGGAAGGAGAGTTCTCCGTGACGATGTGGGCTTCGGGTAAGTTTGGCGTGAATTCCTGCAATGGCTTTGTTCTCAGTGTGTGTGTGTGGTCGTTACGGGGCCTCCGCCGAGGCCTTGTCCTCCGACAAAAGTTGACGCCAGTTTGACGATTCAAAAAGGCTGCTTGGACTTCAATTGGACTGTTTTTGTTTTTATGGGAAGCCATGTTTTCTGTGCCGATGGGCGCCGCCATATTTCCCCGGTCGAGAAAGTATGGCGGCCCGAAAAAATGGCGTTTATTTGGCCCACGAAGATGGCGGCGAGTGGAGCTAAATGCGCTCCTGGATCCGCTAGTAGGCCTCGATGGCGCACTTCACAACGGCGGACGTGGTGCCTTCAAGGACCCTCGTTTTTCCACCAACTTTTGGATCGTTACTGGTTTTGCCATTAACCCCCCCCCCCCTAATATAAGCTACTTCTATATGACACGAATATCGACGTTGAAACGAACGTTTTTTTTTTTTTGTAAATTTATCATAATTTCGGATAAATTAGCGTCGCGTCGTGTGCCATGTAATTCGGCAGTTAGCTCATTTTTGGAACTCATCACAGTATTTAAATGTATGTAAATAGCAGTTTCGATTGTTTTCCAAAGCTTAATCACATCGTGATAAACGTTGAGCAGTCACGTTTCTGCAAAGGATCTAAAGGTGTGTGTGCCAGCCTTTATGAAGGCAACGAACATACACAGCTCACAAAAAGTTTCAAATTTCAGGATGAACCTAAAATGCACTTTTACAGGTGAATTTATTTTTTTGCATGTCCCAACTGTTCAACGAATGTTTCCGTACTCTTTGCACAACTCGCTGTTTTGTTGGATCAAATTAATTTTTTTAATCCGACGGCTGATAAGAGATCAATTAAAACTGCGTAAACTGCAGGGAGCTATTAAGTAATTAATTAAAATGTTCGGTCAACTTTATAAGATATGCTGCTGACCCTAGGAACTCCCTGCACTTTTAGTTTTTGTTTTAAATTTAAAAAAAAATGTAATTAAATTTTGTGGGTCCTCTACACGGAGGCAACCAATTATGCCAAATATGGACAAAGCAGATACCAAACTGGTTCAAACAGAAGTAGCTGTGAGAGGTGTCTTCTGGACACTCGTATGGCAAAACCAACGTGTTTTTTTTTTTTTTTTTTTTTTATAAATGAAATTGACACTTTTATATAAGTCCATGATAGAGACTCACTCTATGGAGGTCTAAATAGCCAAAATACAGGCCCTTTAAAAGTTTTGAGAAGGCCAAATTAAGTTCACTTGTAAAGGTTACAGTGCATATTAGCTTCATTCAGACAATTACATCCAGAAGCCCAATATTCACCAGGAAGTGGGAAACAAAATGCATACGTACTATAATATAGCTCCCACATACATAATGGATACCTATACAAAGTGATTTTGATCAGGTGCCCCCATCTGAAGTATACAACTGTTTTATTATGTTATCGGGTCCAATTGTCTTTATCGGCATTTGAATTCCGACTATGTGATTTAGATGACAAGAAGGACATTGACCATGAAGAACAAATCACGGGTGAAAACTCTCCTCCTGACTATTCAGAGTACATGACGGGGAAGAAGCTGCCTCCAGGGGGCATCCCGGGCATCGACCTCTCGGACCCCAAACAGCTGGCAGAATTTGCGAGGTACGTAGGCGCTCATTTAGAACACACTGAGAGAATTATGCATACTCTGTTTATATTTCGTTCTGAATTTCCAGAATGAAGCCAAAGAAAGTGAAAGAAGACGACGCACCCAGGACGATAGCCTGTCCACACAAAGTGAGTGACCTGCTCTTGGTCATGTCATGCTTTGCACTACGGAAACTGCAAAAAAGTGGTTTTTTTTTTTTTTTTTTTGGCTTGTTTTTTTTGGGGTATGTCTTAAAAACTATTTTATCCCCATTCAAAACAAAACAAAAAACCCGGGCAATTAACAAAAAAATATCACTCAATGCAATATACAAATTAAAAGGTAAAATTGATTATTTGCCCAGCCTACATGAAATGTAATGCATGTGTTGTGTAACTACAGTGTAACTAAAATGTTAAGATGGGATTTACACTGCTGGTCCAAGTGCCCCATTCAGATTTATTTCCTATATCCAATTTTCTATGGACATTTCAAGTTACGCATATCACATAAGACTGTGTTTACTTTCACTGAACACAGAAACAACCCACGTGCAGATGTCTAAATTGGATGGAAGGAATTAACTCCACAAGTGTGATCACGGAAGTTAACAATAGTACATGAATACTCCACTGGCCACTGTCTGTAATTAAGGAGCTTATTTAATTATTGACACGTCTACAGTAATGTAGCATATTTAGAACATATTTAAGAGCAACATGGTGAAATAAGAACAAAGTACGAAGAGGTGTGTAGTATAATACAAACCGTTGCAATCTGGCAGGTTACAAACCTGCACAGGTATCCCAATTTGTGTTGTCAAAATTATTTGGTCCTCAGGGCTGCACCAAGATGTTCCGGGACAACTCTGCGATGAGGAAGCACTTGCACACCCACGGGCCTCGTGTGCACGTCTGCGCCGAGTGCGGCAAAGCCTTCGTGGAGAGCTCCAAACTGAAAAGACATCAACTCGTACACACAGGAGAGAAACCTTTCCAGGTGGGCCTCGTCATTTGTAGAGTTTTCTACAGCACTGTTTCTCAAACTGGGGTGGGTCTGGAAGCCGAATTTATCATCATTTAAAAAGTATACAGCTACATATGAGGAATGGCGCACCGATAAAGCAAACATAATAAACCAATTACTCCTCCCTACCTATGCTGCAGGTCAATGAAAAGCTCTGATATGATTGTGATGTATCATCACATGCATCTGACATCGCTTTATGAATAAAGGCGTATTATTACACAGGTAAAGTCCTGTTTTTTTTGTTGTTGTAAAGATTGACTTTAAAGTTTATTCTTATATTCCAACTTTTTTCTCTAAAAAATATGACCGTAATCCACCGCTATTCCCGTGCGACCCACCATGACTAATTGAGAGCCCCCCTAAAAAAAGTTTATAATTGCCAATAGCTGCCACAAGATGGGAGTAATGCACCACTTTTCTAATAGACTGGGATTAGGTTTTAATTGAATTTGTTAAGGATAGCCCCTTGAGATGCAGTTTCTCATTTTCGAGGGGGTACCCAAAACAAATACAACATTCATAACGTAAACAGAGTTTATGCAGAATTTGTCTGATAGAAGCTCCTTTTATCAGTTCAACATTGTTCCTTGGCACCAAGATTGTGCCAAAGCACTATTGTTATATTAGACAGGGCTTTGGCCTGTGTTTCTCAGCAAATAACGGAGGAATAAAATTGGTGAGGAGGTGAATTTGGGATTAATGAATGACAAACATGGGGGAACAATGTAAGACTTTTTATCCCAACAGAATCAGTCTTTGTTTTTGTAAAAGTTACTTTTCTTCTTGGAAAATACAACATTTTTATTCTAACGTTACACCTTTTTAAAAATATTAGTGACGTTACTGTTTATAAAAAAAACCTTTTTAATTCCTGTGGTAGTTGTTTAATTGACTTTAAAATTATGAGGGGGTCCTTCATTAAATTGGAACCAAAATGTTTGAGAAGCCCTGTTCTAGTAAATATAATCCAAACATTCCTTCTCTTTCTCTAGTGCACGTTTGAGGGTTGTGGCAAGAGGTTCTCCTTGGACTTTAACTTGCGCACGCATGTGCGTATCCACACAGGGGACCGCCCGTACGTGTGCCCCTTTGACGGCTGCAACAAGAAATTTGCCCAGTCCACCAACCTTAAGTCTCACATCCTCACACACGCCAAAGCAAAGAACAATCAGTGAAGGGACCCACGGTGACACAAGCGTACACTGGACTGGAGGACTCCTTGACAGACAATTAATGTTCCGTGCGGCCTGCTTGCTTGTGAGATAAGATTGTTGCCCTTTGTATAATCTTTCAACACAGACCTTTAACAGACTTTCTCTGTATGCGTGTGGCGATGAGAACACTGACGTTCGAGGCCGTCTGACTCCGGCGCTATTCGAATTGAACTCTTTCTACTTGGTTCTCTGCACCTACAAATTTATTTATATCGGAACACAGTCAGCTGCAATGTTTTACATTCAAAGTCAAACAGTTGCAATGCTCCTCAGCTAGCAGTGACCCTTTTTCAATTTTCTACTCCTCCCAAGTGTGCATATTGTACACTGATTGACATTAATGCTGTGCTGATTGAGACGATCCTGTTGCTCTTCCTTCAGTTTTACTTTCCTTTGTGTTCGAAAGAGGGATTTATTTTCATTTTGTACAACGCAATATCAGTCATGTTGTAGATAACAGCCATGTGACTATCCATAGAGATTGCTGATTAAAATGTTTTTTCCCTTAGATTGTCTTTCTTAGTTCTATCATTTTATTAGCCTTCTTGGACAATTTAATCTAGTCGGAAAATGAATCCAATCACCAACAAATTCTGTTTATTAGTTACAGCAATGAACAAAAATTACTGCACAGCAGCTCAGTTTCATTTGAATTTCCTTCAGCACTGCAAGCATTTGGCACAAACTAGACGTGACTCATTTGGAACAATCACAGAATCTTATTTATGACATCACAGGACAAGTAGCACTTGATTTACAGCTCCGGGATTGGCACTTAAAAAAATTAAACATCTTTAAAAAATATTTCTGTGCATTAGCTTTGTCACGACTCTGTGGTCGACTGGTTAGGACATCTACCTCAGTTCTGAGGACTGGGGTTCAAATCCCGGCCCCGCCTGTGTGGAGTTTGCATGTTCTCCCCGTGCCTGGGTGGGTTTTCTCCGGGCACCCCATTTTTTTTCCATGTCCCAAAAACATGCGTGGTTGGTTGATTGAAGACTCTAAATTGCCGGTAAGTGTGAATGTGAGTGCGAATGGTTGTTTGTTTCTATCAGCTCACGGCCCTAGTGAGGAGAAGCGGTAAATAAAATGGATGGATGGATAGCTTCGTCACCATAACAGCCTACTTAAAATCCAGTCTTAACCGGATCACATGACAGATTTTTAGTGTACAAAAATGTGAAAAGATTTTAGCATCCGTTATATGGCAAAAATATGAGTATGTCTGCATATTTAAGCATAGTGACCCCTTTAAGTACACCTCACACTGCTCATAAAATTGGCACAAAAATGTGGGTCAGTTACAAGTGTGTAAAGCAGGAACAGAAAAATCAGTGCATTCTTTCCATTTTGATCAGAGCCTAAAATTGAAATGAAAAATCTGTTGTTTCTGTGCTGGATTAAAAAACAAAATAATCTGACCTTTTTTTTGATTGACACATGGAAATGGAAGGAACAAATGATACATGGATTAGGTAAACTAAGTGCAGTGGGGCTGTGAAAAAAATTAAAACCAAGGTTAAAAAAAAACAAAAAAACAATGTTCTAACACATAGCCTTTATAACCTCCCTGCAGACCCTGCAGTAAATCAATGATACAACGTTAAAAGAATAACTGAATAAAATCCCACAGCGTTGGCAGCCAACCACACTGGCTGTGAAGATGTTTGGTACCTGTCAAGAGTGGAGACTGACTGACTTCCACTAGGCTAGGAGGGCAGCCAGTAGTGCAGGGTAGTTTGGAGTTCCCCAGCCTGTCACCGGGTCCCACGATGGTGCAGCACAGAATCCTTGACCCTGAACCTGCTCGTCAAAGCAGCCCAGGTGACATCCTTCAGTCACCTGGAGACATAACAGCACACAAACCAATGATAGAATGCTTTATACATGAATTTCATCATCGCTTATTTAAACCAATTTTGCATTAACTGAACTTCTGTCGACATTGGCCATCAAATATTGATTTGAAACATTGCTAAAGTTGAGCCTCTAATCCATCCATCCATTTTCTGAGCCGCATATCCTCACAAGGGTCGCGGGAGTGCTGGAGCCTAGGATGTGGGGTACACGCTGAACTGGTTGCCAGCCAATCGCATGGCACATACAAACAACCATCCAACCAACAACATTCACACCTACGGGCAATTTAGAGTCTTCAATTAACCTACCATGCATGTTTTTGGGATGTGGGAGGAAACCGGAGTGCCCGGAGAAAACCCACACAGAACATGCAAACTCCACACAGGCAGGGCCGGGATTGAACTCAGGTCCTCAGAACTGTGAGGCAGACGCTCTAACCAGTCGTCTACCCTGCCGCCGCCTCTAATCCATCAAGGAAAAATCTTAACCCATGTTACCTCAAATTTACTACCATGTGGACACCTTTGTTACAAAAATCTACAGACAAACTGATACACATATCTGATACAATACAGGATACATTAAAAAAATGATTGTTTTGCTTTAATCCATTCAATAGACTTAAACTCAGATTACAAACTTTATTTTTTGAGGTGATTATGAAAAAAAAATATTGATCTGATTACATCCAGTACAATCTGTGTTTTGTGCGTGTACATTTCTGGCCATAAAGATGTCCAAAGGGTACAAAACGCATTAACAGTACAAGACTAAAAAGAAAAGAAAATTTACGGCAAAATTTCATGCCATGAGCAGTCATAGCCAAAATGATCACAAAATTAACTACTGCAATCATGAAACACTATTACTGTATTGAGTCCAACAATACAAACAGAAACCTGGTCCCAAAACCATAATGAAATATATGTTAAATACCTTCAACGGGGAAATACAATTTCCCCCTCACTCCACTGCACAGTAGTGGCACAGTTCAACTCCACTAAGTTTTCACATTCAACATAGTACAGTTGGAAACTGCGAAAACCACGCTGCAATGAAGGGATCAGTCGGAAGAAACAAACAAAACCAAGAGAAGAACACAAGATCCCCTGGATTTACCTCAGGTCTGTTGGTCACTGTTAGGACACATTTTAGATGAGATAAAGGGGAGCAAGAAAATAGAGCAAAGTTTAGACTGTGGAGTATTATACTGCACTGTAAGGCACAGCAACAGGGCAAGCTATTTTATTTGTTTTTTTTACATGAATATGTATTCTAACAAATGAATGATGAATCTGCTTGACCAATGACTGACCAGCAGTAGTTTATGTCACTGGCTAACTTGGTGTTAGATATACAGTGGGTATGGAAAGTTTTCAGACCCCCTTAAAATTTCCACTCTTTGTTATATTGCAGCCATTTGTTAAAATCATTTAAGTTAATTTTTTTTCTCATTAATGTACACACACTCACCCCATGTTGACAGCATGTTGACAGGGAAAGGGATATAACTGTTGACATTTTTGCAGATTTATTAAAAAAGAAAAACTGAAATATCCAGCAGGCTGTGGGATAATAAGTTTAATAAATCTGCAAAAATTTCAACAGTTAAATTTTTTTTTCCTGTCAATATGGGGTGCTGTGTGTACATTAATGAGGAAAAAATGAACTTAAATGATTTTAACAAGTGGCTGCAATACAACAAAGAGTGAAAAATTTAAGGGGGTCTGAAAACTTTCCGTACCCACTGGAGTACCACATCAGCGGTATGTAGTACCTTCTTCTGCCAAAATGTAGATGGTGAACAAAAATCAAACTTTCATGCATTAATAAGATTTAGAAGGTAGAATATAGCTTTGCGGAGTGGAATATTGACTGACATCAAATAGGGCCTGTCCCTTGAGCTTGTAGAGGCGAGGGTTGAGGAAGCCAAGGACGGGAAGGCCCTTCGTCAGACGTTTATCATTGATTAGAGAAAACATCCCACCAACCACCGGGGTTGACGCCTGGAATGACACAAAAAAACAATTTAGTACACTTGCAGGCAACAACATTAGCCTCACAATCAGTCAATTCTAATCAGTCAGCTAGAAGAACAGTAGTAATGTTATTGATGTAGGACCCCGGAGAGGGCCTAGCTCACAAACTGCTCTTAATTCATCCTAAAGGTGTTTGATAGGGTTGAGGTCAGGGCTTTCAAACTTAAAGCTATACGAACCACTACCCTAATAATGACTTTAATTTGTTTATTTTGCAGAAGTGGTTCTTGAGGTGGCACGGTGGACGACTGGTTAGAGCGTCAGCCTCACAGTTCTGAGGACCCGGGTTCAATCCCCGGCCCCGCCTGTGTGGAGCTTGCATGTTCTCCCCGTGCCTGCGTGGGTTTTCTCCGGGCACTCCGGTTTCCTCCCACATCCCAAAAACATGCATTAATTGGAGACTCTAAATTGCCCGTAGGCATGACTGTGAGTGCGAATGGTTGTTTGTTTCTGTTTAAATTTTAAAGCAGTTACTAGAGGATCATTAATGTGATATGTTTACGAATTGAATTAAGAAATTATTTTAATGCCCTGCGATTGGCTGGCAACCAGTTCAGGGTGTACCCCGCCTCCTGCCCGATGACAGCTGGGATAGGCTCCAGCACGCCCGCGACCCTCGTGAGGAGAAGCGGCTCAGAAAATGGATGGATGGGTTCTTGAGATTTGCCCCAGCTTCTCTCAGTGGTTCTCAAACTGGGGTTCCCTGGACACTCTGAAGTCCGAATTATTTCACATGATTAAAACAACTAGACATACAAATGGGGACCAGCATGCCAATAAAAAATAGAGGATACATAAATTACCCCTCCCTATCTGAAGTTTGGGCCAATTAAAAGGCCTGATATGATTGTGATGTATTTTCACATAAATCTGAAATGCCCTGCATGAATAAATATTTTTTTCCCCCAGAACAAAAGGTGTATTACACGAATTAAGTCCCATTTTCTTTCAAGAACAAAAGGCATTTTTTTTCTTGAATTAAAGGCGTAATCTTACAAGAATAAAGTTCATTCATCTTCAGTACAGCTTATCCTCACTGGGCCCGCGGGCATGCTGGAGCCTATCCCAGCTATCTTCGGGCGAAAGGAGGGGTACACCCTGAACTGGTCACCAGCCAATCGCAGGGCACATATTAACAAACAACCATTCGCACCCACATTCACACTTACACGTTATTTAGAGTCTTCAATTAACCTACCTTGCATGTTTTTGGAATATGGGAGGTAAACAGAGTACCCAGAGAAAACCTCGAAGCCACAGGGAGAACATGCAAACTCCACACAAGTGAAGCCAGGATTTGAACCCGGGTCCTCAGAACTGTGAGGCAGATGTGGTAACCAGTCACCCACCGTGCTGTCCAATAAAAAAGTTCTGTTTGTCTGTTAAAATGACTTTCTTCTCAAACTGACTTTAATATAACATTATGACTTTATTTTCTTTTAAAAAAAAGACTATTCTCATAACACTGAAAAAAATTATTTAAAAATATTGTGATAACATTTTAACTTTTTTCTCAAAAATATGCAACATTTTAATCCCTATAACATTTATGGGTATACGTGGTAGTAATGTTTAATTGGTAATAGGATTGTGGTGGGGGGTGCCCTTGGAATTAAGTCCCTGGACCCAAAAAGTTTGAGATTCTCTACTGTACAATAGTTGTGTTTAAAAAAAAAAAGTAATCTGAACAATTTTACCGATGTCCCAGACACCCAAGGCATGGGCACTCTGTTAATGACCACCCAGTAATTATCCGACAGAGCTGCCATGTCTGGATATGCTCTTCCGCTGACGTTGAAGTACGATTTAGGAGGGAGGGTTGCCGCTACAGTCTTCAGATATCCGGCCACAGCGCTGGCCTGCGGGAATGAATGCACTGGATTTATTTGGACAGTTTGACTTGATGCTTGTTGTTGTGGTTGACTCAATTATAACAACAAAGTTCACATCGTATTCCTACTTGGTAGTTAGGCATCTGGAAGACATTACTGAAGCCCCCTCCACTGATGTAATCCGTTACTTCATAAGTCAACTTGAAAGGGTTCTTGAACGAGGTTCCACCCACTGTGGTCACGTAAGGGCTGGAAACGAGGTGCTTTTTTGTTTTGTTTTGTATTTTTTATAAATACATTTTGTGATTGTCATGAGTTTGGTTGCAAGGTTCAGAGTTGTTACCTTGAGGCGGGAAAACTGGGCCTGAAGGAGTTTTGCTGTTTAGCCATGTGCCAACAGCCAGCACCGCTGTCACCTGAATGCAACGCAACATCAGACTGAATTCAAAACACAGACTTATTCAAAGGATTAAACGTTTGTCACCTTCAAAACACAAAGAAAAACTACTGTTAAAGAATGTTAACGCCAGATAAAAAGAAAAATTTGTAGATCAGGGGTGTCCAAACTACAGCCAGAAGGGCCTTTATGGTCCGCCGTCCATTTTTAGCCAGCAATTGACATATACTAGGAATAACATTTGGATGTGGCCCGCAGTTATTCATAGAGAAAATAAAAAAATACATTTAAAAAAAAAAAAAAAAAAAAGTGCTGGTGGGCGGCGGCACAGTGGACGACTCGTTAGGCCATCTGCCTCACAGTTCTGAGGACCCGGGTTCACATCCGGCCTCGCCTGTGTGGAATTTGCATGTTCTCTCCCAGCCTGCATGGTTTTTCCCAGGGTACTCCGGTTTTCTCCCACCTCCCAAAAACATGCATGGTAGGTTAATTGAAACTCTAAATTGCCCGTTGGTTGTTTGTGTGCCCTGCGATTGGCTGGTGACCAGTTCAGGGTGTACCCCGCCTCTCTCCCAAAGTCAGCACCCCTGTGACCCTAATGAGGATAAGCGGTATGGAAAATGGATGGATGGCTGCCAGTGGGCAGCATGAAATGTGTGGGTGTTGACAAAGCAGGGGGGATGGGACACCCACATTCTCCATGTGTGCAACAGCCCTGACAACCACAATTATTGATACTACCATCCATCCATCCATCCATCCATCCATTTTCTGAGCCGCTTCTCCTCACTAGGGTCGCGGGCGTGCTGGAGCCTATCCCAGCTGTCATCGGGCAGGAGGCGGGGTACACCCTGAACTGGTTGCCAGCCAATCGCAGGGCACATAGAAACAAACAACCATTCGCACTCACAGTCATGCCTACGGGCAATTTAGAGTCTGATACTACCATAATAATTAATTACTGATGGTTTTAAACAGATTTTCTGGATATGCAAACACCAAAATAGTAATACAATTTAACAATAACGACGAATAAAGTTAGTTCTGTTTCAGAAGCAAAAATGGTTTCCTCCACTTTCTGCTCCATGTCAAGTTTCAATTCGTAAACATATCACATGAATGATCCTCTAGTAACTGCTTTAAAATTTTTCATGTTACTACAAATTGCTTTCGTTTTGGTCCTGAATGTGGAGATGGTATTGGGCTGCTGCTCAGTGCCTGGGGTGAATCTATTCTGGTTAGATACAGGGCCACTTGTCACCCCAAAATCCTAAAACCTCTAACAGAAAATCTAGCAGTTTTTCAAAATAACTACATACCAAAACAACATCAACCAAACAATGCAATATTAAGCATTTCCGGTGGAAGAATTTTGCGGTGTACGAGTTTCCGGGTGTCTGTTTGTTTGAAGGTACCGGGACGCCATCAGGTGGAAAAATAACCTCATAATTTGGGGTTGTGTAATGGGTATATTCAGTAGTTTGGTGCTGGTACTTTTCCCAGGTTGATAGTTCATCAAAAAAAAATTTTAATACTAAAGGCTAGTTACTCCAGCCAACGCTGCGGTGTGCTGCTAAATTCAGCGTACTGCTATATTCAGCGTCACCTTGGTTTTGAGTTTCAACACGTTTCCCATGTTGCTACTATGCGTTGCACGCCACAGTATCCCAAATGCGGAAGTGCCGCATGCATAGAGTCAATTGCTTGATGATGTATTGGTTTAAAACTAAAGTTGAAGACTTTTATAGTAGCCCTTGCATCGTTCATTTTTTCTAAACGCGGCCCTCGAAGGAAAGTTTGGACACGCCTGATCCAGATTAAAAGAATTCATCCATCCATTTTCTGAGCCGCTTATCCTCACTAAGGTCGCGGGCGCGCTGGAGCCTATCCCAGCTGTCATCGGGCAGGAGGCGGGGTACACCCTGAACTGGTTGCCAGCCAATCGCAGGGCATTAAAAGAATTTCTTAATTCAATTCGTAAACATATCACATTAATGATCCTCTAGTAACTGCTTTAAAATTTTTCATCTTACTACAAATTTCTTTCGTTTTGGTTCTGAATGTGGAGATGGTATTGGGCTGCTGCTCAGTGCCTGGGGTGAAGACCCTGGCAACTGTGGCTCTCCTTTCCCATATGTGAGGGCATTACAGTAAGAACACTATACAAATATATTTAAAAAACAATCACTATAAACTGCATATTTCTGCAATAGAGCGGGGATTTCTGTGATTGACAAGCATTGCTTCACAAAAAAGCTGCGATGTTGCGGGGCCACATTGGGTGCACAACAATATACCGGGAGAGCACTGCAGTCATTGGGGGGGGGCTTCTAGGGATTCTAATATGACATGAGTCAATATAGATTGTTGAAAATTGATTTTTTAAAATCTATTTATTAGTGAATTTTGACCTAAAGTACTCCCCTAACGGTTAAAGTTAACTGAAAAAACTTCCTTTTGGCAGAAGTAATAAATGTATCCTCATAATCTTACTGTTATTTAATCAGCTATACAATTTTGCAGTACTGTTCCTTCCTATTACTGACCAGAAGCAAAAAGTAAGGAGAGGCCCCTGACGCCGGCCTTCATAAACTCGGTGTTGATGCGCTGCATGTAGGCGGTGGACAGACTGTCCTCGTCGTCCCCATAGCTGATGGTGTGGACCCAAGGCAGGTCAGACATGTTGCTGAGAAGGACCACCCACTGGAGGAATGGCTCCTGGGACTCGTGACGACCTGGAACACAACGACGGATGGGTTTGTGGGTGGATGGATGGATGGATGGGTTAGGTAGGTGGGTGGGGTGGACGGACGGACGGACGGACGGACAGACAGACAGACAGACAGACAGACAGACAGATAGATAGATAGATAGATAGATAGATAGATAGATAGAGTTATGTAAGCCTGAATCACGCAAAAAAATATATAGAAATAAACAATATGGATATAACGTAAAGTGCAGATGATGTTTAGAAATGGTACAATGAAATAAGACAACTAAATGCGACTGTGCACAGACCTGGATTAGTGAAGACCCATGTGGGGATGTTGGCCCCCGTGCTCATGATGTACTCCACGTCCAGACTGGCCTCTACACCGACCTTTCCAGTGCCCTGCGTCCCCACAACACGATCCACCTTGGATAGATGCTGGAAGCCGCCGCCATAAAGGTTCATGAACTCCGCCAGATCCGCAGGGCTGTAGTACTGCTCCAAGAACTACAACAGAAAAAACTAGCTAATGCCCAAAAGTGCAATACAGTATAAACTCACCGAAGACTTCATTAGGTACCCTCGAATAATATAAGGATATTCAATACAAGGTGTATCAAATAGTCTTCCTTTGAAATCCTAACAATGCTCAGTTTTGATTGCTGTAGTTAATGGTGTATTACTGCACTGCATTGCAGCCATTTTCAATATTTTGGTTGGCTTACATGCTACATGAGAGGAATACAAACGAGAAATCACTCAGTATTTTGTATTTTATTTTTAACACGGCTGTAGTATTAAGTCACAAATAGTGAAGGGGTACCAAATATTTTGGCAGGTGACTGCATACACAGTGTGGGCTAAAAATAGAGGTACACTTTTTTTTTTTTTTTACAGATACTGAGAATAATGGCAAATAATTTGAGTCAAGAACAAAGTAAGTGCATTCTAAAGCAATATTGGACAGGAACAGAAGCAAGACAGAAAAGCAGTTTTAAAACAAAGGGAGGATACAAAATTAAAATCAGGTCTGGATGAAGAAAGGGCAGAAACGAAGGAGGGAAGGAGGTCAGGAAGGAAGGAAGAAAGAAAGAAAGAGCAGGTCTGAGGTGGAAAGAAAGGTAAGGTTTGAAAGCAGAAAAGCCGGTTTAAGCGACGGAAGGAAGAAAGGCAGCAAGGAAACAGGAAGGAAGGAGGTCAGGGAGGAAAAGATGCCAGGAAAAAAGGGGAGGTCTGAGGGGAAGGAAGGCAGAGAAAAGGTCAGAAAGGAGGGAAGGGAGAAATAAAGGAAGGCAGAAAAAACATTTTTGGCGACAAGGTAAGAATAAAAATTAACTGAGGGGGAAAAGGAAAGCAGTCATGAAGGAAAAGACGCTAGGAAAGAACCAGTAAATGTAATAAAATGAAAAATGTCCAAAATGTATATCTACTTTTGGCCCACTCTGTATACTGTAAGACTTTGATAGTGGGGGCCGCACCTGTGCTACAGCCTGGCTGTTGTTCTGAGCTGATCCCACATCAGTTACAGTCATATTGTAACAGGCTCTTAAAACGGCAGGAGTCACTCCCAAATGAAAACCATTGCTACGGTGCATCTCCTTTGAGTTGGACGAGGCCATGCTGGGCTTGTGTCCTCTAGGAGGGAAGCGGTGAAGCCCTCCCACTGTTAAAAAAGATCAAAATTCAACTTCAACAACATGATAGCACAGGTAGGTGGCCATTTTAGACGTAAACAAATGAGGCTCACCAAAATCAAGGTGTTGGGCAACATCATTGGGAACAGAGTAGGGAGCAGAGGACCTCACGATGGAGTGACCATCTCGGATGTAACGCTGGAACCTGCTGCCTGGGAGCAGTGTCTCCGCAACCCTTGATGCACAAGTCAAGAACGCAATCAATGATACGAGTACACACAAAATATTGTTAGCCTAAGAGCATAATTGCCAAAGTCATTTTTGAATGTTTTCTGAAAACAAAACAAAAAAATAAGCAAACAAAAATCAACAAACAGTAGTACAGTTGCCTCAATCAACCTTTACGGTTTGAAAGACAAAAAACCCAAAAATATTTTTTTTGCAAGCACATTGGTAGTGACTTAGGCAATTATGAACATACGCTAAATTTATCACTGTTAACATCTAAAGAATAAAACTATTTACCTTAATTTGGATAACAAGTGACAACACGTATCATGACGCAGGAATCTTAGTGTTTTGAATGAATGTCTGCTTAACTCATAATTTTCTTCTCCTTTTCACTTTCTTCTTTGAACACAACTTCTGAAGGATGATACTGTTACAAAAAGCCATAACAAGCCAAAGAAAAAGCTAAATTAAATCTGTTGATGCACTCTTGTGAGCGACATTGAAGTTTGTCTTGACATGATTCATGTTGGTTGTTCGAATTTAACTGCAGATTTTCCTTGAAATCATTGCTAGAATAACAAACAGGGTGTTCAACTTTAGAGGTTCCACCGGAAATGTATCAGAATTGTCTGAGAAGACTGGAGCAACACTATTTATTTTCTTGTTTCTGAAAATCCAGAATGTTTGCCTGATTTCAACAACAGAAAGAAGAAGTGAGCCAAAACCACATCAGCATAAAACCATTATTTCTGTGTGTGTCTTGGGTGAACAGCACCGTTGTCTCGGCTGTAGAGCAAGAGGAATTAAGAAAGAGTTGCTGAAAAGGATATGCTTACTCTGCAGTCAAGGTGCACTGCAAAAAGTCCTGAGTGTGAACCGTCAAGCAGTTTGTGACGCCATGACTCTGCAGCCAGCTGTGCACCACCTTTTGGGACGCGTCGGACGGACGCACAAGGGAGGCCACCTCCTCGAGCTGGAGATATTTACCTATGGGGAAATGACTGTGTCAGCATAGTGTAGTTAGTGGTTAATCACTCTGTCTCACATTAAGGACATTTGGGGTTCGAATCTCAGCTACAGCCTTCATGTGTGGAGTTTGCATATTCTCCCTGTGCTTGTGTGGGTTTTCTCCAGGTCCTCCCACTTTCCAAAAACATACGTTGGATTCATTGAGGAGTCTAAATTGTCCACACAGTGCATTCAGAAAGTATTCACAGCGCTTCAGTTTTTCCACATTTTGTTATGTTATGGCCTTATTCCAAAATTATTCAATTCTATTTTTTTTGTCCTCAAAATTCTACACACAAAACTCAATAATGCCAACATGATTTGTTTTTCTGTATATGTATTAAAATGAAAAATAGAAATGAGAAATCACATCTACATGAGTAAATCACTGAAGTTATAGTGGTACATTTGCCTGACTTCAGGAAGCATGGGTTTAGTTCCCACTCAGTGACGGTGTGAAATGTGTGAGTGACTAGTCATCTTTGTCATTGTCATATTCCTGGAAACCAGTCCAGGGTGTAGTCAAAGTCAGTTGGGATGGATGTACATTAGTATTCACAGCCTTTGTTCACTAGACAGAGAGATCTGGTAAGTAATAAATAATGTCCAGTTATGTTACAGCGGTATTTGAACATGTGGAATATAACCATATAATATTGACCCACTCTGATATACAGTATAATGGCCTATTGAGGAATTACGATATACCAGTATGTATAGTGTGGAAATGTTTTGATATTCATCGTATGCATGCATAGTATTGCATATTTAAAGTAATATTTGATTGATAGTACTTTGCTGATTCACCTAAGGTAGCAATTACAGCCTCAAGTCTTTTTGAGTATGATGCCACAAGCTTTGCCCATTTGTCTTTGCAGTGTCTCTTAAGTGTCATCAGGCTGGATGGGGAGCGTTGGTGCAGTGTTGTTAAGTATGGGCTCTGGCTGGGACTTTAGAGGACATTCACAGTTGTCCTGAAGCCACTCACTTTGATATCTTGGCTGTGTGCTTAGGGTTGTTGTCCTGCTGAAAGATGAACCGTCACCCCAGTCTGAGGTCAAGAGCGCCTTAGAGTAGCAGTCTGTACATCACTGAATTCATCTACCTCCTTATTTTTTTTTCATGCGGTGATAAATACGTGTGTGGAATTTTGAAGAAAAAAAAACAACAACCTTGGAATAAGGCTATAGTATAACAAAATTTGGAAAAAGTGGAGCGCTGTGAATACTTTCCGAATGAGTGTAGGTGTTAATGTGAGTGTAAATGTTTTTTTGTCTGTATGCGCCCTGCTGGCAACTAGTCCAGAGTGTACCCCGCCTCTTACCCAAAGTCAGCTGACCCATAACCCTAATGAGGATAAGGTTTATTGAAAAACGGATGGAAGAACTAGCATGGGAGTACTTACTGAAAAAGAAATTGAAAGACCAAAGTGAGACTCTCCTTACCTTAAAAACTGAAAGCTCTTTTTGGACTTTGCAATGAGGAAGTGAGCCGCACAGTAAATAGCAAGTATGCAAAAAAATCTGAGCTTTGTTGTCCTACCATACTGTGGTGAGTCTGGGTCAGACACCACTTTGAGTGTCTCCTCCAACACGTCAACATTCTGCTGCAAGAGTGCAAAGGTCAGCTCAAGCTTCTCGGTTGGTCTAAGCCGCCCAACACGAGTCCAGTCCCCAGGCACCCTGAATGGAACAAAAATATACTAATTATCCTTCAGAAGAATGGAAAACAATTACAGTCACCTCCTTCTGATTTGTGGAAAAGTAGCTTGCTTTGACCATAATCTAATAGCCCCTCAACTTGACAGCGAACAGCAGTGTGATGAAAGATTCTAGCAGAGGTCAAACAGGCAGACGAGGCTCCTTGTGGGGTTGACGGCATATAAAGCAGGGTGGTAAATGTCTCAAAATCTTGCAGGGAAAGGTCCAGTGGTGGAAATTAAAAGCTGATCAGCTGATAACTGCGGGCTACTCAATGTAAGCTACAGTAAGATAAAGGTCATTTGTGACACTGCATATGTATTATTCTATTTTTTAAAATCTGAATATCTATAAAGGAGTCAAAAACATTATAAAATAGCTAAGAGGGGCTCCAATGTCAAAATATGTTGTTTTGGACACAAAAAGTTGATGTTATGATTGAAAAAGTGAATTACTCACAAGACATTTTGGTCATATTCCAGGTATCCACTCCACACCATTGGGCTGAATAACAAGGGGATGACCACGGCTAACCTGGTGGGAGAGATCGAAAATATACGATATTGTACAGGGGTGCTTGGTATGGTCTCGACATATGCGGTTTCGTGGTTACGAAAGACGCACAATGAACTAGTTTACAGGGTGGGGTAACAATGTTGTTGTTTAATTACTGCCGTACTTACTTCCCCCCCATTTAATTACTTTAGATTTATGCCCTAGAAATGTTTTTTTATCCAAATATTTACTGCAATGATGACTTTTCTACTGCGTTACAGTAGGTTGGTGATAGACTATGACGCTGCCGAAGGCATGCTCAGTCAGTGCCCTATGTACTTACTGTTTTTCATTAGATTTTTTGTTTGTTTCAATTTAATTTTATCTACATTTCAAGCATGTGTATATTGCCAATTCACAACAGAAGTTATCTCAAGGCACTTTACATATGGAGCAGATAGAGAACCACACTTCTCACACATTAACCTTGCATTAGCAAAAAAAAAAAAAAAAAAGGAAAAATCCCTGAACAGACCAGAAACTTAGGGCGTACGTCTACCATAACCGTTTGGGTCGAGATACAGTGATAAAGGAGATATCTATATGCACCTGGAAATGTTTTTCATACAAATATTTGCTGCGAATATGACTAACTATTGAGTTAGGGTATGTTAGTGACAGACTGCACATTTCGATTTACGTACAAAATGGCGCTATGTTGGTGTTGTGCAAACTCAACTTTGTCGTAAACCGAACACCCCGCTGAGTTACTGTATTGACTGTTTAATATTTTACTGTTTTACATTTATGACCAAGATGTTTTTTTTCATACAAATATTCACTGTAATTGTAACTTTCCTACACCGTTAGCATAGGTTACTGATAGAGACTACGCCGTGTTACCGAAAACTACGTCGTAAACCGAGGACTCCCCTGATTTATTGTATAGCTAATGCAATAATATTGCTGGCTATCTCATAATTACAACCCTACTTCCTCGCCATTACAACAGTTAACTTGCTGTATTAGGTAGCGGCTAACAGGATGTCGTTCATGTCAAACTGTACCAAAAAGGCTTCAAAACAACGTGTAATATTATAAGGTACGTCCCAACCGCCAACTCGACTATTTCGAAAGGAGAGTGAACGAACTCGTAATAAAGTGTAAACTTACGGCATGCACATTGTGTCGTTCCCCGCGGTGTGTGTTGTGTGTGTATATATATATATATATATATATATATATACGACGATTGTATTTTGGCTCGGGGACAGGCAGCTGAAGAGGTGCAATGATCACGTGAGCGACCTCACGTGACTAGCGACACGTGAGGACAACCTCAAAAAGTCCCACCGGCCAGTTCAATAGGCACACCTGCGCGCACCCCCCCTCCCCCCCCCCGTTATATATCAAGGATTTTGGGGGGTGTCATTCCATAATTGGAGGACAATTTAGACGACATTTTTGAAAATTATTTTTATATTTTCATAAAAAAGGTAAGAAACTTTATAATTTGAGTCTTCCAGTTTAACCATCAAACAGTAAACTTTTTGAGTAATTTTACGTCATATCATATATTGTATTTTGCATTGTTTGGCGCAACCCTGTTACAGATAATCAGGTACCCGAAAAATATATTTCTCAGCCACGTGAAAAACAGATTTCACATTATTAATAAAGTTAAATTTGAAAATAATACTAACTTAATATTAGTATTACTGGAATGACAGCAATGTGGTTGCAAGTAACAAGGTTGCAAATCAATCAAAAGTTCTTGCTCGAGTACATGATGTGTCAGCTGCTATGCTAACTTGTCAAGAACAAACCGCTATAAGAAAAAGTCACAAGTGACTCGAGGAGTTGGAACACAATCTTTATTTTTGCGAGTAAGAAAGCAACAAGTCCAACTCAAACATATTAAAATAGAAGCCAAAGATGTGTCTTTTGACACAAAACTGTCAGACTATCTACATGTGAACTCAGCCATCCATCCATTTTCTATCCCGCCTTTCCTCACTCACCAGTGGGTGGGCTGGAGCCCATCCCAGCTAATTTGGGCGAGAGGCGGGGTGCACCCAGGACTGGTCGCCAGCCAATCGCAGGGCACATATAGGCAAGCATTCACACTCACATTAAAACCTAATAAAAATTGAAAGTCTTCAATTAACATAAGACGAAGAACTTGTCAGTCATTGTCAGAAAAGTAAAAATCCTCTTCTTCCCCACTGTCAGAAAATGAAGCAGCTTTCTCCGGAAACTTCTCCAAAACATCAAAGGAATTGTTTCCTAAAGGACAAAAAAGGTGTTGAAGGTGTCTGATACTTTTCTGATTCTTTATGTCTGAAAGAAGCTATTGAAGCATTTCACGTGTACTAACTTCTGCATACAAAAGCCGTCTTTCAACAACATAACTAAAGCACCTTACAGTTGAGGAAAATTACACATTTTATACAAAATATACCAGATCAAAATGATTATACCTCATACCATTAAATAATTTGGTATAATGCTGTAAAGTAACATTTTCAAAATGTTAAAAGAAATTAAAATAACAGTAATTTCACATACAGCTTTATAAAAAAGTTTCAATTTGATCTTCCAGCCAAAAAACAAATACAGTGTTGTAAAAACATTGTAAAACACACAGACACACACAGGTGCATTGAGATACATATGACCCGACTTACAAGTTTTTCCATATACGAGCCGTCATTCGGACAAATTTTTGGTTTGACTTGCAAGCGCAAGTTTTGTGCAAGTTTGGCTTCAAACAATATGTCATCAACCCGTAGTCATGCTTGTTAGCATAGCGCACACAGGAAGGGAGCTATCCCGTTTTCCGGGTGTGGTCACACGTTCCGCATATAGCGGATTACACACTGTGTATTTAAAGTAAGCATATACCTTAAAGTCTGCTAGCTTGATGTAAAGAAAAAACTAAAAATACAAGAAAAACACCATTGACATGCTAACGTTAGCACCAACAGTCACAATTTTATAACCCTTTAAGCAACGGATATTTAAACACATGCAGATAAAATAACAATAATCACAAGGCACATATTCTTCAACCCCTTCAAAAAACGAGTATTATAGCGACTTATTGAGTTAGTATTACAGCAGAAGAAGTCTATTCTTCTTCGTTTGTCCACATGACTATATTATACTGTACAGTACTACCTCCCGGTGACCAAGGTCGGCACACCAGAATATTTTATTAGTACGTCCAAACAGGTCTCTCTGCTGGTCACTTTACTTACAGTTGATTCACTTGTATGTGCGCACGCACAGACACAGGATTCAAGATTTTTTTTCCATTTTGAAATATTTGTTTTCATTCTATTGTTTTATTTGTTAATAAAGTTGAATTGGATTGGAAGCAATCCACCTCCATGGGAACCTTGTAAATGAAACCTACCTGGGATTTCAAATGTTCCCGTTGTTTGTTTGACTGCTGGTATGGGCGAGAAGCTCTGAGAGGGATATTTAAAAAAGTATTAATTAACCTGCTTCTTAAAATTGACTGACAAGGAATTACTAGGGTGTAAATGGTACCTTCGCTGGAACTTGTTTGCGGCCGTTGACCTGATTTTGTTTCTTCATTTTCTGGAGTTGAAAGACATACAGGTCCTCATTCTTTGAACTAGGGAAGAGGGAAAATCTAATTAGTCAACACTGTCAAAACAGACAAGGACATAAGGAGACCAATCTCGGATCCTAATACTCTGTTATCTCAAGAAATTGTAATATGATCAGATTGGCCAGGGATATACTAAATAGAGGTTTCTGAAGATGCAAAGTAAATAGGGTGTTCTATGGAACATACATTTAGATTTCTGTTGCATTACAGCTTCTGACTATTAAAAACTGATAGACACTTGATAAAAAAAGTTTTAAGGTTTGATAAATTTTAGTAAAGCGGAAAAAAATAAAGCGGAAAAAAAATAACTTTTTATTGTTTGGATACAAATAGTTGGGTCTCTGGGGTGCCTGCTCAGCCTTCAAGTGTGAATTTATTGAAAACATGTCGCTAGAGGTTGGAAAGCCAAAGTTGGCAATGCTGTTTACAATTTTCTTAGTTCCATGCACTAGCTCTGCCCCAGTCATCATGGTAACAAATGCAGTACTCTGTATTTGCGTGATGATTTGGACCAGCTTGTGACAAGTGGATATTAAGTGCGCTGTAATTCTTCGTGTATTTTGACAGAAACATTTTAAAAATGGTAAATGGGTTTTCACTTGTACTGTGAATCCCCATTTATTGCGGGAATACATTCCAGACCCACCTGCAATAGGTAAAAATTTGCAAAAGACCACATAATTAATTTTAAAAAAAGTATTAGCCCTCCTACATCATGTTTTAAACACAAACTTATTTAAAACACTTTTTAAACACACTGTAAACATATTCAAGTAAATTCAGAAATTTGGAAACAAAATTTATAGAAAATATTGTACATATTGTAGTGACACTGTGTGACGTCGGTGAGGTTGGCCAGTTGGCATAAACCCTTAAACTGTCCCCCTTTAAATCATCTATTAGTAGGTGGAAACATTTTATAGCTACACAACACTTTCTGAATTGCGTGGACAGAATTGAGAAAAAGCAGTCACCTGTTTGGTGAATAAACCATTCCAGGAGTGGCAAGTAGACACCGAGGAGTCTTCACTCGAGGGAAATGTAGTGACTCAGGTGTCAGGGGCTCCAGGTTGTCCATTGTCAAGTCCTCTTCTCCATCCGACCAGATGGACGGCATCTACTCATCATCATTGGAACGAAGGTGGTAAAAGGAGTGTGGAGGGGGCGGGGGGATCGGGGGTCAGTGTTAGCTCATCTCTAACTTTGATGGTGTTAAGGTCTTTTCACACTGCACTTGCTCATATGGAAAGGACGACAACGATGAAAGCAACGGGGTCGCGGCCATCCAATATTTGGAAGTGGTGTCGCATCAGCCCAGAAGGAAGTCGTTAGCCTTTCCCACTAGTGGACCGCAACTTGACAATATATACATTATTTGTCATCTTTGGAAAAGAGAAAAGAAATCCTCCCAACTTTGCTTCTTTTAACGAGGAGGATGTGATGCAGCAGCAAACAAGGAATGGGAATATTCCACACTAATTTCACGGCAGTAACTAAGTTTAAACTTGTTCCTCAGCTTTCTCGTTCCAGGAAGAGCACTTCGAGGTCTATTTCAGGCTGAGCAGGGAGCTTTGAAAGGGAGTTTGAAAGCCTCCTACAGAGACGTTTCTGTATATTTCTATTGGCCCAAAGTTCTGGACACTGGGACACAGCAATTATTATGCCTTCCTCCATTTCCCCATTTCCATTTACAGTGCAAGTCTGCCAAAATAGCACTCAGAAATCACTTCACCAGCCCCGCTCCCACTGGAGGAGCTTTTTGACATCACCGCGTCAACGCTCCACAGAATAGAATTTTTTTCTATCCGATGACGCGGCACTGAGCATCAGACGCCCTCCGCATTGACGCAACGCTTGGCGTCACGTCAAAACGCACCGACGCCCCCTCACCACACATACAATGAATGGGAAAGTCGAGGGCGTCAGACGCCTTGCCAAGGCCGGTGTGAAAGAGTCTTTAGTGTAGTGATTCCCAACCACTGTTAGATTATACACAGATCATCAGGCGTTAAAAAAATTAATAATAAAATAACTAAAAAACATTTATTTACTACGAATAATGCATCTTTGTTCTTCTAGCTATGCCGGTGAGGTATAGTGTCAGGAAGAACAATTAAATGCTCTTTCAGTAGATGGCAGACTGTACAATTCACCTGTTTATCCAGGGTTTCCCTTCATACAACAGAATTGTCATCATCATTATTTCAGTATAAAGTAGTATATATTTTGTGAATTTTTTGGGGGGTGGTCTATTGCGAGATTTTTCTAATCTAAAATAAATATATATCATAAAATATATGTGCCTTGGCTCAATTGCAGGTGGGAAACACTGTTAGAGAACAGACTCATTGCAAAAACAGAAGAAGTGATGCCAACCTCAAAGCGATTATTGTGTGCCACACTGAAGGCATCGTTGACGTTCTCTTTGGGCATTGCCTCCAGGAACTGACGCACCTGCTGTTTTCTCTTGAAGGTTCCAATGCCTGCAGATATGAGTGGTTGGTCTGGAATAGAAATTGTCAATAAAAAGCAGAGCATTTAGGAAAGTCTTGCACTGATTTTGTACTTAATTATATATACTGTACATGGTACAGTGAACCCTTGTTTATTGCGGAGGATACGTTTCAGATCCGCCCGTAGGAGCTAAAAATCAGCTATGTAGACAGACCTGTTTTACCCCTCCCAAATGCTTTAATCATATTTTAATGTAAAAAATAAATTTTAAACAAACTGTAGATATAGTTGAACAGCATAGCATATATGAAATCTATACAAAACACTGTACGTATTGTAGTCTGTGTTTTAGATATGTGCCTTCAAAAGGCAGGGCCTGGTGGGGTGGCGTAGGACGTCAGCGATTCTGTGCGAGTGTCTGGCCGTGAGCTATGGCTGACAGCAGCTCCTGTGTGAGTGTGCTGATTGTGTTTATAGGTTGTTCAGTTACGTTCCGGGGCTGCTATGTTGAATCATCGTTGGAGGTTGACTGTTGGCCACTATCGTGTTTCATGACTTGGATGCCTCGCTGAAATCAACAGGTGGTAGATTTGCGTAGCAAACTAGCAGCAGGGCGTCAAACGTGTGTAAATATTTTATTAAAAATGAGAGCAGTAGCACGGTCACTTGAAAAATGCGTAAGTCTATCCTGAAATATGAAAAACATGCCCATCTGAAAAAAGGTTAATGCTAACGCAACATGTGACAAGCAGCCTTAAATCCTCACATCAGGTGTTTTTTCTTTTCTCACATTGGCGTGCACAGAGAGTTGAAATTGAAAACAAAAATAAATTACACCATTGATTAATCGGCATCTACTCAACTATCATCACCTTCGCGTCCACGTGTATATGAACAATGTAGAGCCTTCAATCAAGCTAATGTGCAAACTTTTGGAATGTGGGAGGAAGCTGGAGTACCCAGGGAAAACCCACGAAAGCACATTGAGGACATGCAAACTCCACACAGTAAGCCCGGAGGTGGGATTTAAACCCCAAACCTCAGACTTGTGAGGCAGACATGCTAACCACTAAACTGGCCGTAATTCTAACTTTATTCTCATAATTCCTTATGGAGATTTTTTTGTGATGAATTACAACTTCACAAGGTCTTCAACGAAGGTGTATATTTATGTTCATAATATTATGACTTTATTCAAGTAAAATTGCTCCCCCTCCCCCCAATAGGGCTCTAACACTGCTTTGTATACTGTGTGATATCCCCCAAGCAGAATGAAAAGCAAGCTTTTTCTACATCCCATCCATGGTGCCTTTTCATTACTTGTGGCTTTTGGTGCATCCTCCTTTTTCTTTTCTTTTCCCCGGGCGCTCTTCACAGGGGTCTGGATGTCTTGCAAGGCCAAATCCTTGTTGTGGCACTCCTCTGCAGAGCGCGTGCCAACCATCATTGCCACCTTTGTCCAGTAGGATGGCACGTGCAAAGGATAACTGGACGCAGCCCTGCCAAAGTGGAGTACATGGGCACAGACAGGAGTTGCTGCTGAAGAGAACATTTCTAACGTAGGGCTGTGATTCCCAAACATGGTGCCGTGACACATTAGTGTGCCATGAGAAATCATCAGGTGTGCTGCGGGACATTATCCAATTTCACTTAATTGGTCCGAAAATAGTTTGCTTAGAGCAAATAATCCATCTTTGTTCAATCATCTTGCTATGCCAACAACATGCACTACTCACCAAAAAAAAGAAATTTGGCATATTCAGCGTTTGAATAAATGAAAGGATGAAACTTAAAATCACTATAACTAGAGCTGAACATTTTCTATTAAGGATAATTTAATAGAAAGGTATCATATTCAAGGATAAATATAAACACTTTATTTTGTCATAAGGACATACATGCAAAATAGATGACATTTATAGCGTAATTGCTCAATTTTTCCACTTCACTCAATAAAGGTTGGGATGTGGGTGACTGTAAGACTTACTTTTGTAGTTTTGCCAGCTCATCCTTCGTCCACTCGCCTTCATCTTTGCCTTGAGGAGACACGGTGTGTCCTCTACTAGATTTCTTTTTAGATTGCTTCAACTTTGTCGAAGCCTTTACAGGCGACAATGGTTTGAGGCTCTTGGTTTGAGTCTTCCTGCGTTGCTGCGTGGGCCTATTTTTGCCCCGTTTCCCTTTGCTCTTTGTAGAAAGCCCCTCCTTCTTCTCCCCCGTCTCTTTACGTAAGTTAGACTCTGATAAATTGTCATCAACAGCAGAAATCTGAGGATAAGTGCGTTTTCTCCCCAAGTTCTTTAATGGAGGCGCGTTGAGCACCTTCTTTTTGGACTCCCGTTCAGGGAGCTTTTTGGGATTACTTTGAGATGGCATCTTGTTCTCATTGGACACCTGTTCATCAGAGTTAGTAATGTGATTGATTTGCCTTTCCTCCTCCTGCTGCTGCTCCTCTTCCTCCCGCTCCTTTTCAGACTCTGATAATTTTTCATTAACAGCGGGAAACTGAGGCGGAGTGCGTTTTCTTCCTAACTTCTTCAATGGAGAAGAGTTGCCCATCTTAGCTTTGGACCCATGTGGGGTCAGCTTTTTGGCTTTACTTGAAAGCAGCGCCTTTTCATTGCTTGACTTTTCATCAGAGCTGGTGGTGTGATGGCTTTGCCTCCTCACTGCTGCTCTGGTTGAAAGAGAGGGATTCTCCTCAGGTTTAACTTCAACTTGATTATGTTTGCAGTGTGGCATCTTTACTTCTGTCAGTGGATCTCTTGTGGACTCATGCCGTTTATGACCTGGAACCATAGAAGAGTTGGTTGGAGATAAATACAGAATATTCATTTATAGTTTTTGTATTATTTTATAGTCTTTTTAAAGGGGCTGGACAATCCTTCTCTGTATGATTTGAACACCTATGTCCATGTCAGATGGGTGCCATAGTAAAGGTCAATGTGGCTATACGTGATAACCCTGGGATATCACTGCAGGATACATTCCAGACCAGGGCTGCACAATTAATCGAATTTTAATGGCGATCACAATTTTTGCAGGCATGAATAAATCAACCCTATCATAGGCTACATTTACATTTATAAATGCGGGCTCTGCCGTATATTAATCAAGGACTTTCTCAACCAGTAGTAAGCCAACCACCAGGAGGCAAACGCATGGTAAAGGGTTCTTCAAGCTGCCTAAAATATCTGGCACTGGTGAAGACAAACTCCATGTCTTCCAGATCCGACCCACCACATAATTTTATGTGGCCCACGGAAGCAAATCATGTACATCGACTTCATATTTCTTGCTAAAACACCAAAATTGCAAATTGTCTTCTCTTCTAATAACGATGAGATATTTCAAGCATTTTTGTTACTAATTCCCCTTTTAAAATAAACTGAATAATAGTTGAATTTTTTTTTTACTGGCTTCTGAATTCAAAACTAGTTATCCATCAAGTTGTTGTGTATATGTAAAAATATGAGGCAATCATACATTTAATCTTTATGGGTTCATAGACATAACGGTCCTCTCAGGTAAAACAACTACGATGTGGCCCGTGACAAAAATGAGTTTGACACACGTGATGTAAGGTATGTTTTCAGTGCATTTAGCGGACATGCCCACAACATTTGACAGTTGAAAGAACATCTCGATTTTGCACCATTTTCAAGCTGGATTTTGGCAGGCTTGTTAACAACACTTTTCTCTGCGGTGTATCAAATTTATGAGAGCTTTTTTATTTTCAGTGGACAAGGACAATTGCCTGCTTACTGCAACAGAAAAACAGTGACCCGCGATGTTCTTAACAGGTCTCAGTTTTGAGTCGTCACATACTGTATGCTTACTGTATTATTATTTTTTTCACCCACAAACCACATGGCACAACTGTCAAGGAAGAAGCGGATTGCCCTGGCCACTATAGCTATATTATAATAATTCAAAGAAAGGTATTGCATAACAAGGAAAAGAAGGAGAAAGTGTGCATCGCCCAATTCACTGACTGTACTTGTGCATTTCCACGACTAGTATTTACCTTTGTCGTTGAGCAGAAAAGCCTGGGCAGTTTCCCGAAACCTCTTCATAGACACTACTGGAGCAACATCCTAAAGAAAGTAACACAAATATAATTATAATAATATATTATAAAACGTGCTAACATAAATTATATATTGAATCCCACTTCCCAGGATTCTGGTAGAATGCAAGGGACCTCTGCTTGCTACTCCAGGGTAATGTGCCCTCGTTCTCTCTCTCCCTCACCCCGTGAAAGGGAAAGGGACACACACACACAGACACACAATAACTGAATTTTATGTTTTTTATTTATTGTGTGTGTGTCTTTTTTTTTTTTTTTTTTTTACCATTTTAAGACTACATACTAAATTTTCGGTTTGTTAGCGAGATGGTTGAAACAGCTACATAACAGTAAGAAGGTCGTCAGTTTGGACGGTTGTTACCCAGGGATGGGTTAAGTGCAGAAAAAAAAAAGTGCTTTACATTCTAGTTTAAAACATGTGCCTTGGTTCAATCAAGGTTAGGAAACACTGTTCTGGTAAAGTAAGTAGTTAGACACTTACTGGGTAGGGAGCAGAGGTTTTGTAACATTCAAAGATAGTAACATTCAGGTCTGCATCCACAAAGACCCTGCCTCCTCTCCAGTAATCCAGGGGTGGCTTGACCAGCCGACCACTCCGAGTCACTTTTGTGGAGTAAGTACTATCGCCCGCTGCAGAAAAAGAGAAAATGTATGAATGAAGAAAATAAAAAGAGTCTTGAATGTTGCCGAGCGATCAAATTATAATTTACCCTTGGGATTTCTTGTCTTGTATTTACTGGTCCTGACAGCATTTTGCTGATCTCTTTTTTTTCTAGCTTGGAGAGCAGACGTCTCTGTTGTCCTGGTAATTTTGCTTCTCTTTTCAGTGTTCACTTTTCCCCTCCAGCTAAAAGGAATAAATCCAGCGTTTGATTAAAAATGATATTCGTTCATACAGGGGGTAATCTGTTTATGATTACCCCCTGGCGCCATACAAAATCATTGAATATGTTTTTCAAGCATCATTGGAACATTTTGAAAACGTTTCTGAAATTTGAAATATGACGGCTTAAAATGGCTTGAAAGATGACAAACTTTTTGTTGAATGCCTACTTTGACTTGAATTTGACCTGTTTTTTTTCCTTATGGAAAATGTGGAATTTTGAGACAGATTGGAATTTTTGGAATGTGGAATGCTCTTCAGCATTACCGCAATTATGACTTTACTACTGCGCTAGTGTAGTTTAGTGATCGAATACAGCATGTTTGGATTTTCTTACAAATTTGAGTTATATCGCCACCCTAGGAAGGGAATGCCGTCGTAAATCAAGGACCCCCTGTACCGGTTTTCAATAAAACATCATCAGAAGAATGTGTATGTGTTAAATATTGAAGAAAATTCTTACTCTTTTAATTCTGACAAACATTTCTCAAAAAGTTCTTTCCAATTTGCTGGGAATCCCTTTGCAAATATCCTTAAAAGCCAGCGGGGCAAGTCTAATACAGAAAAATGCGATATGCGAGTCAGTGAAAAGGTCATTTACACAAACACATCACAACAATACATCTGGTATATCTACAATTTACCGGAATCTGCATCCAGCATCATCTTGCCCACCAAGATGTAAACATTGCCAGATATCGTCTTCAGCACAGTGCTGGAAACTCTCTCTGCAATAATGTTACTGTTCCACGGTGTCCCGTCTTCCCTGTGCCAGATGAAACACAGCAACAAAGAATGAATCACATCCTACATACGTGGAATCTGTCAGACAAAACAATACTTTTACACACTGTCAGTGTTAAGAACAAGTATTGACAGAATATTTCAATCTTGGCTAAAAAACAAAACAAAAAACGACTTACATGTGGATTCCTTGTACAAACAGGCCATTACGATTCTTCCTCAGGAACCACTTTTTAAGATGAATAGTACTCTCCTGCCAAGGGAAAAAAAAAAAAAGCAAATGACTAAAACTGTCATGTGCCTGTCAATTGATTTGAATAACAATAAATTTGTTCTTAATAATATAAGATTTAACATTTTTAGTAGAATAAAGTGGTCATACAAGAAAAAAGTTGTAATGGGGGGGAATAAATGGTTAGGTTTAGGTACAAGAAAAAGTCACTATAATGAAAAAAAAGTCAAACTGACAAGAATTAAGTCAGGTTTTTGGACACACAGTGCAGTATATGAACTGCCTCCATGAGTAAATATGCTTTTATTTTCTTAATGGGCACTTGCCCCCCCCCCACCCCCCCCCCCCCCCCCCACAATCTCTGGGCTCTGCTCGCTGGTCATCATGGTAACAAAAGTCAAACTTGCCATAGGCCCAGCAGTTCGACAACCGCTTGCTTGCATGAGTCAGGGCATATTTCAAATTTCAGCGAGACAGGAAACATGATATGTAAAGTGTTCTATAATTCTTTATCCTTATGTAATTTCACACAGATAGTCACTAGACTACATCTAGCTATAGGAAGTGTATTAGAAGTTGGGGGAAAAAAATTATGTAATAATGTTTACTTTAAGTAAAATTGGTTGTTATTCACTACTCACAGAGGCTACTGCTGCAAAGTTTGGCCATTGCTTGTTCTTGAACATGAAGTTGTGTTTCTTGGGAATGGAGATGGAGGGCGGGTTGAGGAAGATGGAATCTTCAAGCAAATTATGTCCTGACAGTACAGCAGAGGAAGAGGCCTCCTCGGGATGACGTGTGTCTGACTGGCCGGCGGCAGACTCCAGTCCGGCTTGGGTGACTGTACTCTCAATATCCGACTCCCTTCTTACAACATTGTCTTTGTCCATCTTGTCCACATTGGAATGGCATTCATAGCCAGTGTGGACCACTAAAATACAGCAACAAACTTTTTTTTTTCTGGTACATTTTGTTTATGAGCAGTCCTAAACTTTTGCGTTTACGCCTACCTCCATCCGGGGGTTCACTTGGTTTCTGGCAGTCTTCATAGTCCTGCTCCTGCTCTCTTCTGCTGACCCTCTCTTTCATGTAAACAAACATCTTAGCAGGAGACAGGAGTTTTTCCAAAGAGACAGTGGACCCTGTTCGAAGCAATACAAACATTAAAAATCGCTTGCTAAAAACAAATAGTGTATAAATGGCTGAAATCGAGTCATCAGGGCCTTAAAATGTGATTTCAATCGATTTTCTTTCTCTTCGCTTATAGAAAAAGCAAATGACAGTGACATTAATGAAAAAAGTGTTTTTTTGTTCTGTCCCCCCCTCCTTCTCTGATTTGTTTTACTCTCCTGATTCCAAACAAGCTTTGAAATATTCATGTTGTGCAATAGTTTTTTTCTGCTAGCATTTACTGGAATCAACTTCCACAGAAAAACTGTTTTTCTATTCTTTTTCTTCACGATAACACAGTCATAAAGACAAAAATGAAAAAGAGGTAAGATGCAGTAACATTTGTCCTTTTTTGCAGTCGAGTGAGTACAGTATTGTTATATTGTTTGTCGACATTTGTGTTTAAATATTTCGTTTAAAGCGTTAACACCACAACATAGATGCTATTCGTTAGCCCAGCTATGGCATTTTGCATTGTGTGTTGGTGTTAAGCCAGCTGACTTTTCTAAGGCAAAGGTGTGTGGTTGTTTTAAATACATGATTTGTAATACTCTTGATTTTATGTTTAGTTTGACGGTAAACTTCACCTAGGAGTGGCAATAAAGAGCTTGAAGCCCATCTGCCAAACCGCTGCTTGCTGTGAAGTGAGTGGAGTTTAGGGCTGCAACCAACAATTATTTTAATCATCAATTAATCTGTCGATTATTTTTTTCAATTAATAGATCAACCAGATTTTAAAAATATATAGATACATTTCTATCCCTTTATTCAAAAACAGGACATTATTTCAAATTGACTGTGCTGAAACTCCACAAAAATAATTGATTATGAATCAGTTAGGGGTTTGGTCTGTAAAATCTCAGATAAAAGGTAAAAATGTCGATCATCATTTTCCAAAGTAAAAACAGATGTTTGCAAATGTCTTATTTTTATGAAACACAAAGACAATCAGTCTGTTTTATTTTTTACAATAAATATAATTATCAATAGTTTCTGTTGAGAGGCTGAAATTTGAATTGATTAGGACAATTTTAAGTTAAACGAGGCCTCGAAACAATTAATTATCAATGAATCTTTGCAGCTCCAGTTGAGTTTGCTACCACCATAAGCACTTGTATCTAAATGTTTTTCTCTCAAGTCAAGGCAAAAAAAAAAGAAACAGTCGAGTGACTGTTTGCATCTAAGTAACCCTCGTAAATCGGGTCACTCGCAAGTCAAGGTACGACCGTATTCAATACATTTGCCTTACTTTTCATTGTTGCAAATTCGCGGTGGACATGCACTGGTCTGCATGCGTTTTTCTTTGGACTAAAGGGATACCCTCCTGCAGTGTCCGTGTTGTCATCCTGGCTTTGTGATGTGACATTTGCACTGTTGCAAACTTTGTTCATTTCCAGCTCCTCCACTTTTCTTTTCCTCATCTTCTTCTTCACGGGGGAACAATGGGCCGGTGGAGACACGGAGGCGTCAAAGGCAGCGAAATCTTCATCGAACGCGAGGTTTTTGTCAGCAATCTGTTTCTTTCTGGGCCCACCGGAGTCTCTGGTCGAACGCGGGTCTGTGCGGATGCGAGGTGGAAACACCGCCGTGGACTCCATAAGAGGTCTCCTCGGTGATGTGAATCCATGTCTGGTGTTGGTTGCATGTGGCACCTCCACAGACTGTCTACTATAATCCCAGTATGAATAGCCAAGGCTTTGCTTGGGGCTCTTTATGGGCGAAATAGTCGACGCTTCCACCTCACCAAACCTGGGATAAGTTTCATTAGGTTCCCACACGTTCTCTGGTCTTCTCGACGCTGGTTTAATTTGCGGTGCGTGTTCTTCTCGAGCTCGAGTCGTTCGTTCTTCTCTCTGTACTTTCGATTTAAGCATGGCAAACACCTTAGCAGGAGATTGGAACCGAGTGTCTGCATATTGTAAGACATGTTGATACGACGCCATATTTTAAAAGGTGTGTGTGCTAGGCTAACTAGCCCCCACTTGCTCACAACTAAACTTCTGTTTAAAAAAAAAAATCGAAACAGCCGCGTTAGGGCGGAGTTGTTTGACGCAGTTTGAAAATAAAAACGTCACGTCCGTTCGAGTTGTTTTTTTTCCTTTTCTTTATTGAAAAAAGTGTACAGGAAGAAATACAAACTTTTGTACCACAGCGAAAAATCTTCAAGTACCACTATGACCAACATTAGAATGTTACTCTATTCTAATATTAGGCCCAAGGATTTATTCCTAAAAAGTTATATTTATTATTAAGCCACTGTAACATTGTGCACAGTTTGAATGTGCTTAAATATAGGGAAATCAAAAACGATGTAAATATTGATTCAATTAAAATGTATTGCAAATAAAATTCTAATCCTCAAATAAAGGTTTAAAACCAAACAGGTCTGAAAGATTAGATAGAAGTGTACTCTAAAGTTTAATACAATACAACTGAACCACACTAAATGTACTGTACTTTATTTTTTATTTTTTAATAATTAGGGCACTGTAACATTATGCACCATTTGAACATTTAATTCAGTGATTCTTTCGCGTATGACTAAAGGGAGCCTGTGTACTAGTAGTACGCGTACCCATAGAGATATAAGCGTGTACCACACTTTGAGAATCACTGAACTATCTGATAGAGCACTTCATTCATTCATTCATTCATGGCACTGTGTGGACGTTGCATGTTCTCCCCGAGCTTGCGTAGGTTTTCTCCCACATTCCAAAAACATGCACGTTGGTTAATTGAAAACTCTAAATTGTCCTTAGATGTGAACATATGAATACTGGTTTTTCTGTTTGTTTATACTGTTTGCGCCCTGCGAATGCCGGGCATTCAGTCCAGGATGTACCCCATCTCTTGCCCGAAGTCCGCTGGGATAGGCTGAGGCTCCACCACACCCACGACCCTAACGAGGATAAGCGGTATAGAAAATGGATTGATAGATAAATTATTTTCTACTTACACATATTTTATATTATTATTTGGTAGGCTGTGTGTGGTTACCAAGTCTGCCTCACAGTCCAGAGGTCACGGGTTTGAATCTTGGCTCAGGTCTTCCTGCTCGGATGAGAGGCGAAACATCTTCTAAGACAACCAGAACAGTCCAGTTGCAATCGATTCAATTTAATCCGGACCACCAAGTAGTTACATTATCAAGAGTCCTGTAATATTTATTGCATTAATTTAGCCATTTCATTAAAACATATTCCTTGATTTTTTTTCCATTATTTGATAGCTTTTTACTTATATATTTTTTTCATTTGATTAAATGAGCGACACGGTGGACGGTTGGTTAGCATATCTGCCTCACAGTTCTGAGGACCCAGATTCATATTCCGGCCTCGCCTGTGTGGATTTTGCATGTTCTCCCCCTGCCTGCGTGGGTTTTCTCCGGGTACGCCGGTTTCCTCTCATATCCCAAAAACATGCATGGTAGTTTAATTGAAGACGCTAAAGTGCTCATAGGTGTGAATGTGAGTGTGAATGGTTGTTTGTTTATATGTGGCCTGCGATTGGCTGGCAACCAGTTCAGGGTGTACCCCGCCTCCTGCCCGCAGTTAGCTGTGATAGACTCCAGCATACCCGCGACCCTAGTGAGAAAATAAATAAAATAAAAATTGTACCGGCATTACACTTTATTGCTCAGTGACTGCTTTTCTCAATGTCTCCATGTCTCCAAAGTGTTCTCTGTCAATTGACTGTCTGTTGTCGTACTAGAGCGGCTCCAACTATCGGAGACAAATTCCTTGTGTCTTTTTTGGACATGCATGGCAAATAAAGATGATTCTGATTCTGCTAAGCGCTGTAGAAAATGGATGGATGATTAAATGATTGGTCAATAAATTAGAATTCCATTAATTATAAATAATGTGATTAAAATGAGCATAAATTATTATTTTATTAAAATGATCTATTTTGTTTGTTGCATTAATTTATCCAATTTTTCATAAATCTGGCTAGCATGAAATATATTTATGAATCTTGTAATTAATTTATCTCATTGGGTGTGTTAATATATTTATTTTAAACAATAAAATAAAAACAGTAAAACATTTTTAGCTATATATACATATTTTTATCTTATCAAATAATTGGTTAGTTATACTGTAAATAAACTAATTATTTATAGTACAATGTAAAAATGAGCATGCATTATTTTACTATTTAAATAATTATTGTACATATTTTACATAAAAAATTTTTTTTTTAACCTTATCTATGAAAGACCTGTAACCTGCTTCTCGCCAAAGTCAGTTGGTAGAGGCTCCAGCTCACCCACAACCTAATGAAGACAAGCTCTATAGAAAATGGATGGATGGAGGCTCTGTGAATGTACAAGTACCGGTACTTCATATATGTACAGCATATTGCTAGTTATAATAGTATCATCAACTATTTGCAGTAGTCAGCTGCTATTTCAATACTGGAACTCCACAAGAAGACACACACTACTGATGCATGAGAGGATTTATTAGCATTCAAACATAAAGGGGATACTTTATTAAATGAGACGAAAAAGGAGGAAACACAGTGTGATTATTCCAATAGCTCACTTACATGTGAGATTTTGGTTAGAGCAAAAGGGGGTTCCACTGTGGCCTTAGCTGTGTGGTTAAACCACAGATGGTAGTTAACGTAGTAGCCGTTACTGTACATGTACAGCTTCTGATCAGTTGGATTGTAGTCCAGGTTGGAATACTTATCCTGGAAGCGCTCAAAAGTTATACTAATATGCTTCTCTTCTTTGGTTTTAGTGTCAAACATGAAAAATATCTCCTCATTTTGAATGTCAACTGTCCTGACAGCATAAAGAACACCACACACCATGAAAATGTTGTTAATGCCTGGTTTGTAGACACTGGTCTGCCATATTTCCTCAATCCCAAAAGACTCTTCGTTTATTTTAGCAAGGACCATCTTGCCGTCTGACTGATCTGTGGCATACGTCACCCAAAGGCCGTTCTCATCGGAAGCAAAATCAAAGACCTGATAAGCGTAGTTGGCGTAGGAAAAGGTCGAGCTTGCCGCAGGAATCACCCTGGATTCATATTTCATGCTGGTAAAATTATATTTAGCCAACCCAAATGGACTGTAGTTCTGATAATACAGTGTGTTGTCACGAACTATATAATTGCTGCCAAGACCATGCCACCCACGTGATATGGTGTGATGCAGGAAAGGGTTTCTTAAAACCAGATTTTTGTAATTAGTGTAGAACCTAATGTCATCAATGTACACAGAGGAGTCCCCAGAGAACCAGTACATAGACTCCCTGTCACGAAGCGGCTTTGAATCTTTGCCCCAGCCTCCATATATAGAAGAGGTGCTCAGATGAGCATTAAGTTGACTCACAATAGGCTTGCTGACCTTGATGACACCTGTATGATCGCAGGAACCTTCACCAAGAGAGAGGAACATGTAGTTAAATTCATTCACACACATTGCAGTCGAAATGTGAGGTAGAGCTTACCTATGTTGGGGTTAAAGATCTCTTGGTGGCGTCTCTCACACTCTTCTAGCTCCATTTGGATCTGGATGTACTCTCGGCGGGTCTGCAGAACCAAATGCTTGTCATGGGTCTTCTCCAGCTGGTCAAGAGTCTTCACCATAACTGTGATCTGGGGATTAAAAAAAGAAGAAAAAAAACAAGTCCAGCCACAGCTCACCAATCACTCTCACCAGGTGCATACACATTTGAGGACTTACTTCTTGATGAAGAGACTGGAAGATGCTGGTGGAGCTTTTGAATGAAAGCTGCAGCTCCTGAATTAGAGCCTCCACTTGTTTAATCTTCACCTCAATGCTCTCCAAAGTGGCATCACTGTTGTCATCCGGTTTCTTCTCCAGTATCTCGATTTCTCTTGTCAGCTCAATGATCTTTTCTGCATATTCTGTCATCTTACTCTCATAGTCCTCGATCTGAAATTTAGGAGTAGTCTTTTTGTCAGGTGCTCTTTACAATTTTTTTGTACATACAGTGAACACCCATTTATCGCATGTGATTACGTTCCAGACCCACCAGTATTAGATGAAAATCTGCGATATCGAGAGACGGTATAAAATGGTTTTTTTTTTCAGTAGTTTTACCCCTCACACAAGCTTTAAATACATTTTAATATAAAAAAAATACAAACTTATTAAAAAACACTTTTTTTCAACACGTTAAATTGGGGTGGGGGGCTGTATTCAGGCGGCTGCAGCTGCTGCTGCGTCTCGGTAATTAGCTTTACATAAGTTATTATCACCTACGGAGACCTTGTTACAACTTTTACCTCCTCTAGATAGTCAAGTCTGATCATGCTCCTTGCAGTTTACCCTGCTATGGTCCGCTACAGGCGACCCAATACAAAATTTTAAGCACAACGGCTCATTATTTTATACCATGACAAGGACATGACGATATCACGGCACTTTTAATGCCATGATATAGCGATATTGTGAATACCGTGTCATCTCCAGTGGCATGTGATGTCATTGAGTAGGCTTGTGAGTGTCTGGGCATGAGCTGTGGCCGACAGCAGCTCCTTAGCTTCTAATTTTGTTCATCTGTTTTATTGTTCTTCTGGCATTCAGCAAATGGCAGGAAAGTGCATCGGAATTGTGGCTCTCCTTTCCCATATGCGAGGGCATTACAGTAAGTCAGCACACTGTAAAAACCCATCATTTAAAAAACTGCGATCTGCGGTGAGCACTGTATTTCCATCGTAATGGATTACCTTGCCCATCTCCAGCTCCAGCCTGTGGGAGATCTGCTCAGCTGCCTGCTCCACTACCACTAGATCTTGTACAGGAAACGTAGAACTTGGCAAGAAGGCATCGCAAGTGCAGGAGTCCGCACCCCCACTTCCTGCCTCATTATTTGCACTTAGTTCACGCCACTGGTTCAAACCCTGAAACACAGTGACATTGTGTGGATGGAGGTAAAAATATAATCTAAAAAAAACAAAAACAAACGATGATTTAAGTCATACACTTACCCCCCAGGCTAGTGCAGAGCCTAGTAGAGCGAAGGCAAACAGAGGGACAATCATTCTGCAACAGTCAGATGGATAATGATAGAGTGGCCCAAACCTTCTATGCTTATATAGCCCATTTAAACATCTTAAGAGGATGTTCCACCTGTCCGAGTTCACACCATTGTTTGCTCAGATACAGGTCAAAATGTAACAATGTTATCTTCAGCAAACAGGAACTAATTTAATCTTAGGGCATTAATTTGACGTGATCTGGAGGCATTAGAACTCAGAGTACCTATGGTTGGGTGTGTCCAACACCTGACAGATTTCCCAAGCAAATGCTTTACGTCTGCATATGATGCTTCTCATTGAGTATAACTTCGAAAGGTTGACTGAACTATTTGATTTCCAATTACGTTGAAAGGAGTAGTAGTAGAAGAAAACCGTTTGAAGGGTCAGGTCAGAGAATGGAGCCTAAAGCTGGTAAAATGGTAAAAGTACAAGTACTGCTTCACCTCTTGTAGATAAATAAAAATTAAAACAAAGAAACTGAAATGTACTTCAGTACCAAAGAAAAAAGTGAAAATGAATATTTAGCATCAATACCAGTTTTGATAACTTGACACAATGAAAACAAATTAAAAAAGCTTATCTGCACACAGAATAGTTTCCCTCTTTTATTAACTTTTAGTGTGCTTATACTGAGAACAAAAGCAAGCTAGCATTAGCTCAGGCTTTTATGCTATAAAAAGAATGTGTTACCATAGCATTGCTAATGTCGAAAACTTAAAACAAAATTACAAATATAAGCACAATTAGCTAATAATAATGCATGAAAAAATACACTTAACCTGTTTGTGATTTTACAGATTAGACGAAGAATTTTTGAATGCTAGAAGCTGGTGGTTTAGGGTGGTTTAGGCTCTCTACGTCATCGGTGGAGGTTGAAAATAGTAACCAGCTCATTTTGACAAAGTCAGGAGTTGAAAGTTTTGGAAGTAAAAGTTTTGGAAGTAAAAGTAAACAATTGTCAGAAAAAATAAATTGAATACTTATTTTTTTCTGACAAATTTTAAATTACCGCTACCCAAAAAGTCTACTTAAGTACTGTAATAAAGTATTTGTAATTTCCACTAGTTATTATTTGTTTCGCACCACTGGTTTCGTAGCAGACTTATTTGAGATAAACATTGAAACAGAATGATTCCGATATGTTTGTTTGTTAGTAAAAGAGCCTCCAGTGCTCAAGCTACATAAATTGCACCAATATTGAGACCTACAGTATCTGTTCGGTTACATTTTTAAAATGAGTTCATATTCTTTGAGTTCTTCTCCACAAATTTCTTCGCTTTAGCTTTTTTCCCTTTCTTGGCTTTATTCCTAAGCTGCGTGCTATCAAGAGCAGGTCTGGACCTGGTCAGGTGGCTAACAGTTGGTTGCTTAATCTTGTTGCGGCCCATCTCGAGAGTGTAATTTACAGCCCATGCAGGGATGGACCTGCCTTGGGCAGATTGAGGAGAAGTAATCAGCAAGTTAGGTTGGGAACGCGAGTACAAATCTGAAGACTTGGTGATATGGGGTGGCGTCGCGCCTGCTAACATGGGCAGGTGGACGTGGTCACTGCTGGGGTTGGAGACTGTGTACCAGCCACTGTTTGACATCACAATGTGGTGCCAAGAGCTGAGAGGAGTTGCGGAGAAGCGATGGGGCCCAGCTGACTCTTCTTTGACATCCCCTGGAGATATGACCACAGAGCCGTGAGGCGTCACTGCCTCCACGGCGCTCTGGAACGTCTTGAGGATGCGGTCGCTCTTATGCTTCTCTTTCTTCTGACGGGATGCGATCTTCCGCAGATGTTGGCGGTGATTCTGCATCATCTGCTTCCTGGTATCTACCAGTCCCCTGCATGAGAGCACCAGGCACTGTTTTACCATGGACTTTAGGAATTTCCACTCTCCCAACTTCTATGTGTGCCTTTTGTACTTAGAAGTTTTATCATGGAGTCATAGAGACCCACATGTGGTTGACCCCAGACAAGATGTGGCACATTATCTCAACCTTTTACAGCAGTGATTCCCAACCATTGTGTTGTGGCATACTATCATCAGGATCAAGCTAAATATTAAGTATAAACTAATAATAATTATAATTCTAAAATGTCTTTATTTAGTGAAGAGAGTAAAGTAACCCCACAAAGAATCTACCATTGAATATTCTTGGGGATAAAAAATTTTGTGCCATAAAGAAACATCAATGAATGTGACTACAGTATATATAACGTAACAGGGTTGCAAATTAAACAGTTTGACAGCATTATACCATCAGTCAAACAATAATAAAACCAGAGTTTGACAAGAGGATTGCCACAATCCAAAGCTTTATAACAATAAACTGAGAGGAGCAAGGGCATATGGGGAAATATAACCAAAGATTATGGGACATATAATAGTCACCTGTAGTCTACCATTCCTGTCCTGTCGCGATCGAGCCTCTGGATAAACTCTTCAATCTGGAATCGATCCAAGGGAACACTTGATTGCTGTTAAAATTTCCAAGGAAAGAGTTGATATACTGTATAAGTCTCTGTGTCTTTTGTTATAACCTATTTTTATTGGTTGTATTTGTTTTTTAGAGCTTAGGAAAAATCTTTTTCATGTTTTTGTGTTGCAAAATAGGGCATTATTCCTTAATTCCTCAATTCATGATTTTGTTTATCAATCCGTGAAGACAAGGCCAAGTTGAAATACAGTCGATTCCAAGATGAGACCACAGAGACCAGAATTGATGTGAACTATTCACACACATGTCTGAAGATGAACAATTTGTAGTGCCAAACATAAAGTACATTCTGCAAAAATGACCTATGATTATTCAAACCTGTACTGCGTTCCTGAAATCAACCACAGGGACTTGCATGGTGGCATCTTTGTCAATATTTCGGAAGAAATCCCACAAACGTATCTTGTGTTGATCCAGATAGTCCTTCAATAAATACAAAATAAATATATGTGAGCCCGACTGATGGAATACACGGTGTCCCAAAAGTCACCAAACACTTTTTTTTTTTTAAATTTTGTTTCATTTATAATTGTGATAGACTTAAAGCCATCAGCATTTACAAGTTTAAGATTTGCAGCTTTTGGAAGCGTACAGTATCATTCCCTTGCTCATGTCTCGCATTTGGCAGCATTGCCAAATTGCTGCCTGGTAAGAAGTTATTATATCCCTAACTGCAGTTCAATGCCAGTTTGAGAAGCCTTATTGCTGTCACACTGCTCCAATGTGTAGTACAATTTATGTACTGACTTCTGGTTGTTCAAATGAAAGATTAAGATACTGCAGCCCTCCAGATCGACTTTCCCTGGGTTCAGGCAATCACCCACTTTAGGAGTTTGGTGTTAGTGGTACTGGTAGTAGCAGGCCTTCCGCTGCGTGGTTTGTCAAGACCAAATCCTGTTTCGAGAAACTTTCCATGGATAGTGTAAACTGTACTACACGTTGGAGCAGTGTGACCATAAAGCTTCTCAAACTGGCACTGAACTACTGTTGGGGACAGAAAAAATTCTTGGGACACGGCAATTTTGCCAAAAAGCTGAAAGTCACAACAACAACATGATTTCATAGACTAAGGAGGTGACTTCTTCAAATTATGAAAGACACTGGATATACTGTAAAAGTTTTCTTTAGGAATGATACCAACCTGGATGACTTTCATTGGATCGATCCGTTTGACTGGTTTCTTGGCAATAAAAACTCCAACCCCTCCATACTGTACATCCAAACTTGGATGCTCTTTGCATGTCACCTCCAGCAGATGTAAAAAGTTTTCATTGACCAACACATTCTGCTCAGATATAAGAAAAGTCAAACGATTGATGAGGTAGAAAATCTAAAATAATGAAGGTCATTCATTACTTACTTTTATAGTTATGTTGAATGGATATGAAAATAGGCACTTACACATATATTAATCTCTTCCAAGGCAGTTTTAGGCGTTTTCTTTACCATATTGACCAGGGACAGTGCTCCCTCGACTGTTAGTGAATTGTAAGCTAGCTGAAGGAGCGAGTAATTAAAAACATGATTTTACATAAGACAGCAGAGAGTGTATGCTGAGTCATTAATTTACTCACCATCAGAACCCGGAGAGTGTCGTTGTACTCAAGACCCCTGCAGAGCATGCTGACACCCTCATTGGTGATGCGGTTGTTGTTGAGGTTGAGGTGCACCAGAGTGTTGTTGAATTTCAGAGCTTCACCCATTGCTAGGGCCCCCTCGTTCCCAAAACCATTCCATGATAGATCAAGGTGCTTTAACATTGTATTCACCTAAGTATGGAGAAAGACAATATTCCACACTAGAGTCCATTTACAGTATGTCCCGTAAACTGCACTCTATCCAAAGGATGCTCGAGGGCCCAAACCCCGGATAAGCAGAAACAAATGGATGGATGGATGATTTTCATTTAGAAATTTTATTTATAATTAGTTTACTTTGAATGACCTAATAATTTTTTATTACAAAAAACGTTAAGCCATATAGCAATAATTTTATTTTTAATAATAAAATTATAATTTTTTAGATTTTTTTTTCAACCAATTATTTGATAAAATGAATAAAAATGTGACGGCACGGTGGTCGACTGGTTAGAGCGTCAGCCTCACAGTTCTGAGGTGCGGGGTTCAATCCCCGTCCCCTGTTCTCCCCGTGCCTGCGTGGGTTTTCTCAGGGCACTCCGGTTTCCTCCCACATCCCAAAAACATGCATTAATTGGAGACTCTAAATTGCCCGTAGGCATGACTGTGAGTGCGAATGGTTGTTTGTTTCTATGTGCCCTGTGATTGGCTGGCAACCAGTTCAGGGTGTACCCCGCCTATTGCCCGATGACAGCTGGGATAGGCTCCAGCACGCCCGCGACCCTAGTGAGGAGAAGCGGCTCAGAAAATGGATGGATGGATGGAATAAAAATGTGGCAGAAGAGTGGACGACTTCTTAGCACATCTGCCTCACAGTTCTGAGGAGCGGGGTTCAATCCCCGGCCCTGCCTGTGTGGAGTTTACATGTTCTCCCCATGCCTGCGTGGGTGTTCTCCGGGCACTCCGGTTTCCTCCCACATCCCAAAAACAAGCATTGTAGGTTAATAGAGGACTCTAAATTGTCCGTAGGTGTGAATGTGAGTGGGAATGGCTGTTTGTTTATATGTGCCCTGTGATTGGCTGACGACCAGTTCAGAGTGTACCCCGCCTCTCACCCAAAGATAGCTGGGATAGGCTCCATTACGTCCGCGACCCTTGTTGAGGGACCCTTGTGAATGTATATGAACAATTGTTTATTTTACTAATAAAATAATCATTCTTTCCCATGTTTTAATTAATTTATTATTTACTAGTGTAATCAACCTATTTGTCAATAAAATAAATAAAAAAAGAATTTATATGTAGAATGATTTACTGATGGTGTAGTGGTACACTCGCCTGACTTTGGTGCGGCCAGCGTGGGTTCAGTTCCCACTCAGTGACGGTGTGAATGTGAGTGCGAATGATTGTCCGTGTCTATATGTGCCCTGTGACCGACTGTTTACAGTATAGTCCGCCTTTTGCCCGAAGTCAGCAGGGATAGACTCCAGCGCCCCGTGACCCTAACCAGGATAAGCGGTGTTGAAAATGGATGGATGGATTAGTTTTTTAAATTAACCAATTACTGTATTTAATTAGATCAATTAATAGAAAATGAAGAAAAACAATTAACCAATTTTAGGGGGGAAATGGCTACATTAATGCAACAAATATTGCAGGACTCTTGATAATGAAAAAAATGAAGCGGGTTGTATGTGGCCCATGGACAATACTTTGTCCAGCCCTGATTTATTCTAATGTGTAACATTAACATTAAGATTAACACTAAAAGAACAATACAGTGAGGCCTTGAGATACCAGTGACTGGACTTTTACAATTGACTGGACAATTACTTTACAACGAGCAGAAGTTTGGCAGATCGTGACAATTCTTAAAAAAGGGGGCTTCAAGCTGTTTATTGCCATTCCCACTTGAGGTTTAGTCTCAAAATAAATAAAACTAAGATAATTACACACTGTGTATTTTAAAACCACATAGCTAGGCCCTAATAAAGTCTGTTTATCTTATTGCTAACAAAAAATGCAAAAAGCCACAGAAGGAGAATAAACCTTTAGGAAACAAATTATTTAACAAAAAGGGTGGTGCAGCACATGTTGACAGAAAATATAACAATAGTCACAGCCATATATTATTTATGCTTTGCAAAAAATGATTAATATTACAGCAGATTACTGAGTCCGTTTTGAAACACTTTGTGTGTCTCATTGTCTGTATTATACTGCCTCCAGGTGGCCAAGGCCTACACACCAGAAGGAGCAGCACAATATCCATTGAATTGAAGTAAAAATGTGGCAAACACTTTTTGATGGATGGATTAAATGTCATTTCTATATGTTTTTAAAAAGTACAATATCATGGAGTGCTATTTTTCTTTATTATAAAACACAATACAACTATTTCAGTTGAGCTTTTTGGGGGGATTTTTTGTTGAGCTTTTTGGGGGGATGGAACATTCATTCATTCATTCATCTTCCATTCCACCATTCCACTGTTCTGTGACCACGAGTGTGGTCACAGAACAAATGAAAATCATACTTCAAGGCACCACTGTAATTACAGATCATTAGACTACTCTCTTTAGTACCTTGTAGGTTATCTCCACAAGACAGTCTAGTGTACCACTAAAAGAAGTGAAGTGTGATGCAAGGCCCGAGACATTACATACAGTATAATCAGTGATTGCCCACGTACCTTGAGTCCAGCAGTTAGAGCAACAGCTCCTTTCATTCTGAGTTGATTCCAACAAAGGTTCAACACCTCCAGACACGCGTTGCTTGCTGTTAATATGTGCAAATAGAAAAGGACTTTGTGTTTACCTATACGTTTGACAGTCATATTAACAAAGACATGGAGGTGAGTGACCGTTCGCGTACCCAGCAACAGTCCAAGATGCTCTCCTCCGCGTCCACAAAACCTATTATGGCTGAGGTCTAACTCCTTAATACTTAAATTAATCTAAATGTAAAAAATATATATATTAACAACATAAGAAAAGTGTACAAGGAAATCTGTCAGCTGTAGACGGATTGTGAAAAACTTACCGAAAAGGCTTCTACAAAATACTTTGCATCATCATCTGTAAATCCATTTCCTGTTGGATGAAAAACCCCATAACAACAATGACTCAATCATGATAGATAGCTAGATAGATAGATAGAAAGACAGACAGACAGATACATACATACATAGATAGATAGATAGATAGATAGATAGATAGATAGATAGATAGATAGATAGATAGATAGATAGATAGATAGATAGATAGATAGATAGATAGATAGATAGATAGATAGATAGCTCTTGCATGGTAGTACACAGTAAGTAATAAATATAGTCTAATTAAGCTCCAGTAATATTTGTACAATTTGTGCCAAGTGGAAACTATTATAATACTGACAGTGACATACAGTATAATGACATATTGATGGATTACATCCAATAAGTATGAAACATTGAACAATTAGCACTTAACGCATTGAGAGGTATAAATATGCATAACATTTTACTGTACCAAATAGAGTTTAAATGCTAACATCCTTATATACTGTACATTACCTGAGAGTTTGATAGATTTTAGCGAAAGGCTGTCCAGCAACATTTTGCCTACATACTCAGCTCCAGAAGAAAGAAGATGGTTGTTGGACAAGTCCTATAATAAGTATATATACACACATGTACCTATTATACAATTCGTTTACATGTATTATTAATTAATCATTATTATTAACATTTTGCTTCATACCAAATGCTGGATGGTGAAATTAGCCTTCAGCATCTCTGCCAGGTCCTTGGCTCCCTCTGCTTGTATGTAGTTGTCAGCCAGTTCCAGAGTATTGAGATGCGTATCACTCTGAGGACAAAAGGCTCATCATAAATGTCCACCCATCCATTTTCTATAGCGCCTATCCAAACTGACTTTGGGCGAAAACTATGGGCTACACCCTGGACAGGTCGCCAAGCCAATCACAGGGCACATGTAGACAAACAAGCATTCACACTCAGGTTAAAACGTTTGCTCAATTTTGATTTTACAGTGTTCAATTAACCTAACATGCATGTTTTTAGACAGCCAGAGTACCGAGAGAAAACTCACTCATGCACGAAAAACAACAAGCAAAACACCACACAGGGAGGCCAGAGCCAAGATTCAAACCCCGATACGTAGAACTATGAGGCAGATGTACTACCAATGTAAATTTTAAATATGTTGCTTTTAGTGACATGCTCACATTTTGTGACTCACCACCAAAGCAATAGCGAGTGCTTTGCACCCCAAAGGTCCAAGGCCATGGTGGGTGAGGGTCATGGTGGGAGAGTCGAGATTCCGTATGAAGTAGGAGACTGGAACAACACCCACCAGCTTGCAGGCTTGTCGGTAGACATCAGCTATGGACGTCTTATTGCTTCTGTCTTCTTTTTCTATTTCATTGTAAGCATTGTTCATCAAACAGCAAGAGACATTTACAGCAAAGTGTGAAACAGAAGGCAGACACAAAGGAAGTTGTATTAGGCAGTGAAATAATGTTTGGATGAACATAATGTAGATTTGCTGAACCCCTTATATAATGCACTCACCATCCAAGTCTGTGTCAAAATCCTCTTCCAAGCCTCGTCTCAATGTCGTGGATGGATCATTATCCTCTAAACAGAGGGACTCAAAAGTGAGTGTTGACATTTGTGTTAGCTGTCAAACAAACTAAAAACATACACTCAAGACACAAGGACTCCCCTGCCTAAAATGAACCACATTGTTTCTTAATGTAGGAGTCTGTGAGGTAAGATAAAATTCCTGTCTGTAATTCAATCTGTCAGGCAGCATGTGATGCGTACTGCACTAAATAATGTACATGCATCCTGGACTTGTTCAGAGTGTAGAATTGTACATGTCTAGAATTGTACATGTCATATTTGCTCATTTGCGTAGTGTGTGTGCATATATATATATATATATATATATATATATATATATATATATATATATATATATATACACACCTCTGCCTATCATATAGTACTCACAAAAGTGAGTATATCCGTCACATTTCTGTCAATATTTAATTATATCTTTTCATGGGACACTGTAGAAATGACACTTTGCTACAGTGTAAAGTAGACAGCATACAGCTCAAATAACATTGTAAATTTACTGTCTCAAAGTAACACATAGCCACTAATGTCTAAACTGATGGCAACAAAAATGAGTACACCCTAAGTGAAACTGTCAAAATCAACCCAGAGTACCATGTGACTCGTTTGTGTTGCAATGTGTCAGGTGTTAATGGGAAGTAGGTGTGTTACATTTAGTGTTATCACTCTCACACTGATACTGGAAGTATAAAATGGCATCTCATATGCAAGAACTCTCTGAGGATCTGAAAAAAAGAAGCTATCTACATAAAGATGGCTATAAATTTGTGAGATTGAGCAGCAATCTCCCTCTCTCTCTCTGTGTGTGCGTGCAAAATCTCATTTTGATTAAATGCACATCTAACAGACACACCACCCACAGGTAATGGTGATACTAGTTTACAGTATCTACAGTACATTTCTCAGTGTGGCACGGTGGAAGACTGGTTAGCACATCTGCCTCACAGTTCTGAGGACCTGGGTACAAATCTGGGCTCGTCTGTGTGTAGTTTGCATGTTCTCCTTGTGCCTCTGGGGGCTTTCTTTGGTAGGAAAGACGAGAAGTCAGATAAACTGAAAAGTCTAACTTTGGGTTATGTTACTCAGAAATATTATTTGTCCAGACTGTTCTCTATACAAAACCAAAATGTTGAGGTCTATTTTAAAAATGTATTTGACATTGGATAGCTAAAAAAAAGCCAAATTTAATAGAGAACGATGAGCACATCTGCAACTTGTTTAGCACACACTGTTTAGTTATGTTAACTGGGTTGCAGTGGTAGTACTAAGAAGAATGATTATCTACAGACTTTTGAATGAATTGTTCATTTGTACCCCAAGAAGTGCACTGAAGCTTCATTTAATGTATAGATCTTGTAGCTTAGCTTACTCCATTTTCCAAGTAGCTTGCCTGTATGTATGCGTCTGTATATACATATATAAATACGTTGACTTATTTATTTAAAGATTTATAAAGTTAATGTTCGATTTACACTTGAATTCAGCCTGGACACGACCAGCGCAAGTGAGCTATAACAGCGCATGCGCATACTCGAGAAAATAAGCATGATCGCCTGCCTGTTATTTTACGCTCTCTACCCACTGTCACGCTACATGCTTAGACGAACCACGGGTAAGAAGCACAACTGGAAAAAACATGTGTCAGCGTTTTAGTCAATGGCATTACGTCCACCTTTGTCAAACACCCTCGGCGACGTTAACACGGCTACCTCGCTGTATTGCTAAGCTTAAAATGTATTTTGCTTGCTGACTCTGTAGCTTTCCTTGACGTCACGTGAGTGCGTTAAAGTTGCTGTTTTGGACACAAAGTTACCTTGCACAAAGTAACCTCGCCAATGCCTTACAGGTGCGGGGGGAATGTGGAGAAACTAGTATTTTAGGGGCAAAACTCAACCTTCGAGCTTGGGGGCGAACAAGCTAACGCTCGAGCTTGCACCTGTTATCAGAGCTCTTTGATTGTGACGTCAGCTCGTGAGAATGTTTTGAGGCAAGTGGATCCATCAACAATTAAAACTTGACTAGACATATACAGTAGGCTACTCCTTCGATACCACAGTGTGTCCAAATCTCTGGCTGCATAAGAATGTTAAATATACCACATGACTGTGGGTTGCATGCTGAGGAAATCCTCTTATTTTTCCCCCCATACGATGCTTCACATACATTTGGCACTTTGAAAACTTTGCTTCTGTGTGGTGCAGTGGAGATTGCGCGCAGTCACGTGACTGCCTGGCTCCTTTTGATTGGTAAAATGGAGCTAAAAGTCTAGTGAATGGTTGGATTGGTGAATCAGTCATGTGGTGCCTGAGGCACAAGTGTCTCTGAAATACCAAAGCAAGTAAATTGCACCAAAATAGAGATCTAAAAATTTATTCAGCCCTTATTCATCCAGGTAAAGCAATTAAGAACAGATTCTCATTTTCAATGCTGACCTGGCAGCAGACATTGTCAAACAAAGCAAAATAAAAACAAATGCACGGACAATAAACTGTGCAGTGTGATATAGAAAATTAAAAAAAGTTGTGAGCGGACTGTAGCTCGATTGTAAATGAATTAAAGTACTGTTTCTTCTAGGGAAAAATACTCAGTTAAAAGTATGTTGCTTTAAAACTAAACTGACAAGTACAATGTATCCAAAACGTTAATTAGGTAAATGTAACGGAGTAAATGTAGCCCATCACTACACACCTTTGTCAAGGATCCTGTACTTTGTTCCCTTTCTGCAGTTGTCAATGGCACGATGGCATGTGATGGTGCTGCTATCACGAGCAGGGTCTCCGTCAAGTTGGAACAAATCCTGCCAGACGAGCAGCTCGGCCAAAGCAGTTGGTCGACAAAACACAAGGAGGAAAAGAAGAGTGAACAATACTCAGTTGAGGAAGACGGGAAGACACGCGAAGCAGAGCAGCTGATATGTGTCAGTCAAAAGGACACAAAGATGGAGGCAGCTTCAAAGACAAGTGAGGCCCAATATTCAGCAAAGTCCAGCGACTCAAAGGGAGAAACAGATAAACAGGAGACACCCAACGAAGAAGTTGGGAAAATGCACTGTGGGCTTAAGCAACCAAACATTGAAGAAACTGCAGCTGAGGGCAGTGGCACAATGGCGTGGTATGGTGCAGCTGTCACAAGTACGATGCCAATCAAGTCTCAAAAAATCTTGCCGGACCAGCGGCTCGACCAAAGCAGTTGGTCTACAGGACAAAAGGATGAAAAGATGAGCAAGCAATACTTCATTGAGGGAAACAATAAGACACCAGATGCAAAACAGCTGATATGTGTCCGTCAGAAGGACACAAAAATTGAGGCAGCTTTAAAAACGGGTGAGGCACAATATTCAGCAAAGGGTGAAAAAGATAAACAGGAGATGCCCAAAGAAGAAGTAGGGAAAAAGCCCCGTCCACTTAAGCAACCAGTACAAACTGCAGCTGAGGGCAGTGAGCAGCATGTCACCTGTCTTATGGAGACTGTAGCGAAGATGAAACTTTTAGAAGACTCTGGAAATGTAGCTGAGTGCAGCAGACAAGAAGCAGAGTGCTGGGATGAATATACTGATGTAATGCTGACTGCTCTAACAAATTCAAACCGGAAGCAGACATCACTGCTGTCCAGTGCTAAAAATCACTTTGATACCCAAAGTGGATGGCACTTCCCTGTGGGACCTGGCTTAGTGGATGAAATCCATTGCCCACTCTGGCATTTTCCTGCAATGAGCTATTATCCTTCAGTGGAACGGACGAGGCCCTTTGAAGGTGAGGATCTGACATTTTACTTTAACTGTCCATTTTTCTACATTACTGATTAATTTGATATTCATCTGTGGTTTATGTAAGCAAATATTTATTCCAACAGTAATGTGGAGATTATGGCACGAAAGTTTAACAGAGGACTCCGACACAGATGTCGCTTTCACAAAGCCCTCCATGGACTTTACAGTCATGTCCTACAACATCTTGGCCCAAGACCTGTTGGAGGCCAACATGGAGCTGTACACACACTGCCCTCAAGAGGTACTGGATTGGAGCAACCGCTGCAGCCTGCTTTTGGAGGAAATACACAGATGGGCGCCAGATGTGAGTCAAATACCGTAACAGACAAAGTTCACTCCACCACAACTTTAGATGCATCTGCATAATCTATTGAGATCCAAAAAACATTACCTTTACAAACTTACTAATGCTCAACCATCCCACTTATTAAGTTGCTATTCATGTTGCTATTCAGATTCTTTGTCTCCAAGAGGTCCAGGAGAACCACTATCAAACACAACTGTATCCAGTACTGACTCAGATGGGTAAGTCACATCTGAGTTAAGATCTGAATCGATTTTTAGAATGTGAGAAACCCCTCATGTGACAAGGGGAAAAAAATCAACATGTATATGCTTGCTGCTCTGATTTATAGAGTGTGGTGGACTCAGCCAACACATCACACCACACACATAATGATATCTGACATAGTACCAAGACTGACCTGTGAGATGCATTATTCGTAGATTTTCTCTATTCATGGCAGTGCTCCTATCCCTATTCCTATTCCTATCCCCTGCTAATAGCGGTCGTTCACTGTGATAGTACTAGTAGTTTGAGGAGGAGAAGAAACAAGACTAACTACTACCTAAGCTAATATCTTTTTCTACATCATTTTTATTTATTGTGAATCACACATTATACAAACACTCTACACAACCAGTTGCTCCTCTCTTTCTATCCAGCAAGCAACACCGTGAGCTTCAGGTCGTTCTGTTTAATGTCACAATCACAGAGTGAACTCAATGTTGACCACACAACGATTTGTGATCGTAAATATTAAACAGTTTAACATTTACGAGTGCTGACCTTCGACTGTTTTCCAAAAGGGTCCTGGAAGAAAAATCATTCTTAACACACCCCACACCACAGGATAATCGCTCAAGATCCTCTTTTAGAGACATCTGACAATTAGGCCTTTCCTGACTTTTAAGGGAGAGAGAAAAGTGCTCAAATTTGGCCAAATTGTGTTTGTGTGTAGACCACTTAAAAGGAGGCATGTTTGTGGATATCAAGTTACAGATTTTACTAAAATGTCCCTTTGTACTTGTCTAGGCTACAACTGTGTCTACAAGCGGCGCACAGGCAACAAGACAGACGGCTGTGCTACTTGCTATCGCAGCAGTCGCTTTTCTGAGCTGTCAGTCACACCGATAGAGTTCTTCAGGCCCCAAACTGAGCTTCTGGACCGACACAACGTGGGCATACTTGTGGTACTTCGGCCGGTTGTCTACAAGGAGTCCAAGATCTGGGCGAAGGGCTCGCTACTCTGTGTGGCCAACACACACCTGCTCTTCAATCCCAGCAGGGGGGATGTCAAACTGGCTCAGCTGGCCATATTGCTGGCCGAGATCGACAACGTGGTCAAGTTGTGGAGGGCTAAAGGTGAACACTGTAATGTTATCATGTGCGGAGACTTAAATTCTGTGCCACACATGCCTCTTTATCAGCTCATCACAACTGGGGAGCTCCACTTCCAGGGTCTACCGGCATGGATGGTGAGACTCAACTACTGTATAATATTATGTACACTTTATGGACACTTCATTAGGTACACAAGCGGAGTCAGTGAGATTCAAATCAAGAACTGTATCAAAATATGATTCCACCCAGCCATACATCTGTTTTCTATAGTGCATGTCTTCATTATTGTTGCTGGTGAGCTGGAGCCTATCCCAGCTGACTTTGGGCGAGAGGCGGGGTACACCCTGAACTGGTGGCCAGTCAATAGGGGCACATATAGACAAATGTTCGCTCTCACAGTCACACCCATGAGCAAGTAAGTCTTTAATGAACCTGACTATGCATGTTTTTTTGAATGTGGGCAGAAATTGTAGTACCCAGGGAAAACCCACACAAGCACGGGGAGAACATGCAAATTCCACTCAGGAAGCCTGGAACTAAACCTTGAACCTCAGAACTGTGGGGCAGCCAAAAATTCTTCCTTTACAAAAATAATAATACAGTACTTTCAAATAATGTCAAATGTTTTTAACTATTTTTGATAGTGATTATTATATTTTTTTAAATCTCTGTACTTGTGTACTTAATATTTGGGGCTGGACAGTATATATCTGCTCACGTTCACTTTTCCTATATACAACAGGTGTCAGGTCAGAAGGATCTTTCACACAAAGCCACTTGCCACAGACTGTTTGCTCCTCTATGGCCCGGCTGTCTGGGAATTTCCGACAGCTGCCAGTATGTCACTGCCGCTGAGGTGGATGCAAGCCACAGTCCAGTCACAGGTCAGTGTTAGAACCTGCAGCCTGTTCCGTACGAGCAAAAACTTGTCAGATTCACTGTTTCACTGCAATGCTTCAAGTCTCTCCTGAAGGGAAACCTCACTACAGCCACGACTTCCTTTTGCAACTGCGCATTTGTCCAGTTTCATGTGTCCGTCCATGTAATTTACAATTAATTCCAAGTGTCACTGACAACTGTCCAGGTAGCGCTACACACTATTCATTTTCTTTTTTTTTTTTCTTTTTAGATTTGCTGAGCAGAAATGAGCCGAATATTAGGTTAGTTTAACCCAAACACTGTGTGCCAGTTGAATGTTCAAATATTCTGCCAGACTATGGCCACACATCCAAGGTTACTTTTATGAAACAAACTTTTTTTCCCCACGCTAATGGCTTTGCAAAAAAGAATCACATGAAAACATTTGGAGACTGTGAAGCTCACATCAAAGCAAACAGTTACTAAAAACCCTAATTGTAAGGCCATTGCAGATGATCTGAAGCCTAAAGAAGGTAGCAGAAAAAGCAATGGTAATCATGGAAAAGGAGATTCGTAGATGTGGTCAATAGTGAATTTGAAGCACTCATGTGTCTGCCATTGCATAAGATAAAGTTACGTTAGTTTATAAAGGAACACTATGACATCCTACTGTACAGGGGCGATGAGACTAAATCCCTTATTTACACAAATGAAACAGATTTTCGTAACATTTACCTTATCCTTATTTACAAAAATGAAACTGATTTCTGTAACATTTCTGTTTTCAGCGTCTTAAACTGCAGTTTGAGTGATTACCCCCCCAAAAAAATTTGTTTGTGTAATCATGGCCTTAAAGTCACAGAAAAAAAAAAAAATTACAAGCTTCTTAAAAAATAATTTGTTTGTTGTAATGATGTTTGTGTGTGACAGGTTTCAACACATTATAAGACATCAGTTAGACCTGGAGTCCACCTATAAGCATACAATCCCTGACTCTGGTGACTCGGAAGTCACAACCCTACACTCTGAAGGTGCTGCCACTGTCGACTATATCTTCTATTCCCCTGAACGCCTCTCATATCAAGCAGGTATTCGAGGAACCCTAACCCTATGCAAAATGCCACAATGATGGTTACAGTACTCTGGATACTACTACTTTCTTTGTTTTGCTTAGCAGGCCAGTTTGGCTGTGAAGGTCTGAAGTTGGTTGGTTGTCTCTCACTGCTATCTGAGGATACCTTATGGTCCATAGAGGGCCTTCCCAGCTACATATTCCCATCTGATCATCTCAGTCTTGTGGCTAAATTCCGGTTGGACCTGAAAGCAGCAGCGTGTTAAAGACGTGGGTGAAATTTTATTCAACTGACTGTCATTCATGAGAGATTTTCAGCTCCCGTGCATGTTGGGCAGTGTTGCTCTGCTTTATCGTGTTTATTATGCAAATCCTTACCTGGGGTTCCAGTCAGAGGAGCCAGAAAGGAAGTCCAGTACATTTCTAATACTGTAGTTATACTCATCACTGCAGAGATGATAGTTAACAATTTGCAAATTGTATTTATTTTTTTGTATTTTAATTATTTCAAACTTAGTTTGAAATTGAGAATTTTTCTAAAATGCTATTGTATTGAATAAATGTTTCAATTGCTTACACCCCACCTCCGTTTGTTTTCATTAACAAACATTTGATTCAGCATACTGTATTTAGACTTAGGTCCAGAAGTATTTGTGACAGAGCTATAATCGTTTTTTTATGGTTTTGCCTTTAAACCCCACCACTCTAGATTTGAATAAAACAATCAAGATGTGACTGAAGGAGAACGGATTTGCTATTGAAAAATATTCAATTTATTCTCCTTCATAAAGTCTTGTATGTTTAGGATGCCTCCATGTTTGTCAATTGTCACACGCCGTGATATCCTTTGGATCAAGCGCTGTTCCTGCCCTTCTCCATACTTAATGCTTCCATTCATTCTGATACAAGTTGACCTTGGTTCCATAATCCATCCATTCCATTTAGCCATTTGTAAAAATAAAAATCTGATTCCAGATTATTGGATGCTTTGATTAAGGTTACGTGGTTTGCAGCATGTTGTAAACCCTTTGTATTTACACTCAGAAAGTTGTCTCTTGTTTGTAGATTTTGTCTGACAAATTGTTTGTGACATGTATAAAGGCAACATCATAATATCTGTCATTCTAGACCGAACTATGTCATATTCTAATATTAACAATAGGTTCAGACAGTAGTCCTTTAACTAAGCAAAAATAAGACTGGCAGACAGACCAGTGATGGTTAAAATGTAATCCCTGGTAGATGCACCAAAGAATATCTCATGAATGTGTAGTTCAGTGTGTGCTACTTTGACCTCAATACTGCTTGCCCCTTCCGTCCCATCCTCCCAGCGTGCATCTTCGTGTGTCAACTTGTTTCATGCATGAATCATTCAGTTGATTCAGGATTCATGCATTATGGGCTCTTAAAAGTTGTTTTGCATCAAAAGAATCCTTCTTAGCAAGTCGCCTTGAGTGCTTTCAGAACAGTATAATTAGTGAGCTAAACCCCTTTATATATTATCTGCATTTCTTTTGTGGCATTTAACACGGTATGTACAAGGGAGAAAGAAGTGGGTCAGTAGATTTTTCTTCCTATTAGGGTGCGGAATCTATTTCTCGGTGTGATAAACACCAGTTGAGTGTTTGGCATCTGGAGACCAGCAGAATGGAGGCTAGAGATTTGTGTATTTAAGAGTGATTTTCTACTGTTTGAAATACCTGATCAATCTTCTCGACCCGAGAGCAATCCTTCATATATACTTCACATATCGCTGTTGCCTGCTTTTCATTGAGTGCAGCAACCAATCAGTGGACGTCCACCAATTTATCAAATTTTTGGTACAACTTGATCACTAAAACAACAAAAGAGACGAGACAAACATGAAGTATGTGGCAATTTATTGATAACGTTTTAAATGTTTAGTGTTTTACATATGATGAAAAGCAGTGACGTATAAAACAGCAGAATTCAGTAGTTCTTGGAAAATACAAAGATAAAAAGTGCTGTGAACTAATACCTTGACATCTCGGTGGAGGTGGTCTCTTTTTAAGGCAAGTGAAAAATTGAATTAAGTTGCTACAAAGAGCACATTTACATACATAAGCAAAGTAGACTCGCTGTAGAAGTAAAATAACTATACATCCGTAGTATGTTAAATGCTGCGTAGTCCTTGATTTACTCAACAAATGACATCGTTGTATTTATAGTAATGACATATTCATAATTATGCGTCACTAAGGTCTCTAGATCTCTAAGCATGCAGCCTTGAAGGTGCTGACATTTGAAACATTTTTCTTACTCAAGTATAAATGACTAGTTTGTATTCTGTTAGGTGATCACTAGGATTTTTTGTTTGTGATGTTTCAGTCTCATTTGAATCTGGTCAAAAGGCACAGGGGTAGTTTGTTGTCACCACACAAAATACTGTAGTACGTCATCGGCTGTACAACCCCAATTTCAATGAAGTTGGGACGTGGTGTTAAACAAAAACAGACTACAATGATTTGCAAATCATATTCAACCTATATTTAATTGAATACACTACAATGACAAGATATTTAATGTTCAAACTGATAAACCTTATTGTTTTTAGCAAATAATCATTAACTTAGAATTTTATGGCTGCAACACGTTCCAAAAAAGATGGGACAGGTTCATGTTTACTACTGTCTTACATCACCTTTTCTTTTAACAACATTCAATAAATGTTTGGGAACTGAGGACACTAATTGTTGAAGCTTTGTAGGTGGAATTCTTTCCCATTCTTGCTTGATGTACAGCTTCAGCTGTTCAACAGTCCGGGGTCTCCGTTGTCGTATTTTACGCTTCATAATGCGCCACACATTTTCAATGGGAGACAGGTCTGGACTGCAGGCAGGCCAATCTAGGACCTGCACTCTTTTACTACAAACCCACGCTGTTGTAACACGTGCCGAATGTGGTTTGGCATTGTATTGCTGAAATAACCATAACAGTCTGGATGGTTCTTTTCCTCTTTGGCCTGAAAACAATTTGAAATGTGAACTTGTCGGACCACAGAACACTTTTCCACTTTGCATCAGTCCATCTTGGATGAGCTCGGGCCCAGAGAAGCTGGCGGCATTTCTGGGTGTTGTTGATAAATGACTTTTACTTTGCATGGTAGAGTTTCAGGTTGCACTTACGGATGTAGTGCCGAACTGTATTTACTGACATTGGTTTTCTGAAGTATTCCTTAGCCCATGTGGTGATATACTTTACACATTGATGTCTGTTTTTTAAGCAGTGCCGCCTGAGGGATCGAAGGTCACGGGCATTCAATGTTGGTTATTGGCCTTGCCACTTACATGCAGTGATTTCTCCAGATTCTCTGAACCTTTTGATGATGATATGGACCGTAGAGGATGAAATCCCTAAATTCCTTTCAATTGTACGTTGAGGAACACTGTCCTTAAACTGTTAAACTATTTTTTCACGCACTTGTTCACAAAGAAGTGAACCTCGCCCCATCTTTGCTTGTGAATGACTGAGCAATTCAGGGAAGCTCTTTTTATACCCAATCATGGCACCCACCTGTTCCCAGTTAGCCTGTTCACCTGTGGGATGTTCCAAACAGGTGTTTGATGAGCATTCCTCAACTTTCTCAGTCTTTTTTGCCACCTGTCCCAGCTTTTTTGGAACGTGTTGCAGCCATAAAATTCAAAGTTAATGATTATTTGCGAAAAACAATAAAGTTTATCAGTTTGAACATTAAATATCTTGGCTTTGTAGTGTATCAAATTAAATATAGCTTGAACATCCATCCATTCATTTTCTGAGCCGCTTCTCCTCACTAGGGTCGCGGCCATGCTGGAGCCTATCCCAGCTGTCATCGGGCAGGAGGCGGGGTACATCCTGAACAGGTTGCCAGCCAATCGCAGGGCACATAGAAACAAACAACCATTCGCACTCACAGTCATGCCTACGGGCAATTTAGAGTCTCCAATTAATGCATGTTTTTGGGATGTGGGAGGAAACCGGAGTGCCCGGAGAAAACCCACGCAGGCACGGGGAGAACATGCAAACTCCACACAGGCGGGGCCGGGGATTGAACCCGGGTCCTCAGAACTGTGAGGCTGACGCTCTAACCAGTCGTCCACCGAGCTTGATTATAATTTGCAAATTATTGTATTCTGTTTTTATTTGTTTAACACAACGTCCCAACTTCATTGGAATTGGGGTTGTAAATGGACACATACCAGCACACTTACAGTACGACACACATTGATATGATATGTCAAGTAGCACATTTACTGATTTACTTATATTTGTCTAGTGTAACCAACAGTATACCTAAATTTAATAAAAATGTTTACACACAACAGCACCAGTTATGCACGCAAGAAATAATTAAAAAACTGACAACGTGACAGTGAATGAGGCTTTTGTTTGGATGTGTATGAGAAGGATGGTTTCCTATTCAATGTTGCATCCCGAGAACAGGGCAATGTGGACGTTGAATGAAGCCTCATCAGCAGCCTTGTCAGAGAAACTTAAAAAAAGGATTCTTCACACTCGAATCTGATACACGTTCATGTCACCAGATGCTTTTTGTTCCAAAGCCTTCTTCTCTCCAGATGGACTGAAACAAAAACACAAATTTAGCATCTATTACAATAGTCAGACAGTTAAAAGGTAAAACCGCAAGGATATAACAATTAATTGTACCGTCTCTCAACACGGCTGACCCTGCGAATGGGGCTTCCTGGTCCTTTGAGCGGTGAGCCCATGCTATTTCTTCTGTCTTTGGTGGGAGAAGGAGGTGCAGGCTTTCCTATCTGCAGACAAAAAGGCATAGCCCACTTCAATATGTACCATGATCAAGGGGATAATGTGATTGCGCTGAGTGCTGGCTGGAAAACGCAGGGGCGATTGATGGATCGAGCAGCCGTGCGAGAAAGTGTCTCGAGCCGTCTCATTAGTTTTATTACACACAGAGCTCAGCATCAACGTTTCCATCATTTGTTTAACATGAGGGGGATGAGAGTGCATCGTTTCAGAGGGATAGCAGGTCAACTCTGTTTCACTAAACGATTCGTCTTAGGGAATGTAACATGGAAGTGGTGTACAAATTTCCAAGACAAATGAAATATGTCCCGATTGAAGCTTTTTACTGACTTAGCTATGCATTTATTTACAGTATACAGTTGTGCCTTGGTATACGAATGACCTGGCTTAAGATACGAGCTGTCGTCCAGCCTATTTTTATTTTTTTGCTTGCTTGCTTTGACTGGACAAGCATAATAAGAGTGCTGTAATGTGGCAGTGAACTCAATTTAATTCACAATAAGCAGCAGTTTGGCAAATATTGAACAATTAATTATAAAAGAGGCCTCAGGCTGTATAATGCCAATCCCAGTTAACTGTCAAACTAAACATAAAGCAAAGAGAATTACTCATATATTTGTATTTGTGTTCCAACCAAACAACTGCCTAAAGAAAGTTAGCTTAATGCTATTATAATGGAAAACTGCTTTGACATGCTAACGAGTAGCATTGTTAGTTGCGGTTTTAGAACGCTTTAAGCAATGGACAAACAGTGGAGCAACATGTGGACAGTTAATAGAACCATACTCACAGACATATTGTCACTGTCGGGCGGAAAACTCATGTCTAAATTTGGACAATTTTAGATTTTTTTACAAATCAATTGGTCCGTCCCCACGTGGATCTGTTATTTTTATAAATTATTGATCAATCCAAAATGTTGATAATAGCTTGGTCTCTTTGACTGCTATGTTAATGACTCAACAAACATGTCATTTTGTTGGTTTCCTGATAAGTGATGGTTTTGGAGATACGATGAGTCTGCTCAATGGCAGCAATATGTTCTTTATCCTCTATGAAAAATTGGTAATAAACGTCTTACTAAGTCACTTATGAAAAGTGAAAGTATTCTTCATTTGTGTCTTCATCACAGATGTCCAAGGGAGGCACACCAGAAGGAGCAGCACAATGAATTGGATTGCAGCATGCAATCATGATGCACAAACTGTTTAATTCTTTATAAAAACAGTAATAACAAAATAAAATAAATTAGTCAAGTTTTTTTTTTTTTTGGGGGGGGGCTTGACATTTCCATTAACGGGGAAAGATGATTTGAGATATAGTTTTTTTTTTAGTTACAAACTTGGTCACAGAATTAATTAAACTTGTATCTCAAAGTGTCATAGTATACTGTAGTTCCTCAAATAGTGTTGTCCATTTAAAAGATGATGAATGCCTCCCTCCAATAGACACCTTCTTTGTCCGCTAAATCGAAAAAAAAAACAAAAACGGGTAGTAACTGCACAAGGAAGGTTTCCTCAATTTAAGCCTGTCCTGACAAGCCACATTTTGATATAACGAATGGCGTGAAGAAGAACTAGTTGCCACAGCCGTGTAATAATATGTCATTACACGCCACACTTGGTTACTACTTTACTTACTGTTTTACATTTGATTATTTTATAGTCATGGCCTAGAATTGCTTTTCATACAAATATTTATGCTATGACTTTCAACTGCTTAACTTAGGTCAGATAGGCTACAGTGTGTTCCAGTCGAAGGAACATAATTGTCAAATACAGAGGACCCCCTGTAATTCAGTTCAGACTCTGTTGTTCACACGCGGACATTAAAAAGTCAATTTGAACTCTTGCTGACCAAAACAGCAGCAGCGAAGGATTGAAAAAAAGCCTCAGATTAATTAACGTGGAGTTTTGCCACATGGTAAACAAGTTCCCTGCGTAGTATTACAGATGATATTCAGTTATGCTAGATGGTGGCAGCTAATTTAGCAAGTAGCAGATATTTGAACACAAAACGGTGCAGCAACATATGTAAACAGACAATATAACAGTCCTCACAAGCATATATTCTTTATCCTCCGTGAAAAATTACTACTACTGGAGCTTACTAAGTCACTTACAGACCCTTTCCCAAAAAAATTAATATCATGAAAAAATTTATGTATTTCCATAATTCCATTCAAAAAGTTAAACTTTCATAAATTATAGATTCAGGACCCACAATTTAAACAACTTATTTTTCCAGCTCATAAAACCCATGAAATCAGGAATTAAAAAAATTTGAATACTGTGAAGAAATCATTTACTTCTCAGTTTTTGGAGGAAAAAAAAGAGAGAAATTAGGGTCACATTAAATCAATCAATATATGGTACTTCAAAACGATATGTTAATCTTCAATACTTGGTTGGGAATCCCTTTGCTTTAATCACTGCCTCGATGCGCCGTGGCATTGAGGCAATCAGCCTGTGGCATTGCCTGGGAGTTATAGAAGCCCAGATTTCCTTGATGCTTGCTGTCAGTTCAGTTGGCATCAAACTGGGTTTCGGTGCTTCTGGCGGTATGGGCAGGGGCCATGTCCTACTGGAAGATGAAATCTGCATCTCCATACAAATCCTCAGCAGAAGGAATAATGAAGTCCTCTAAAACATAGACTGTTGCGGTGACCTTGGATTTAAGAAAGCAGAGTTTACCAACACCTGCACTGGACATTGCACCCCAAATCATGACTGACTGGATATTTGACACTGGACCTCAAGCAGCTTGGGTTCTATTCTTCACCCATCTTCCTCCAAACCCTTGGACCTTGATTCCCGAATGAAAGGCACACTTTCATCTGAATAGAGGACCTCGGACCACTGGCCAACAGTCCAGTCCTTCTTCTCCTTAGCACAGTTGAGAGGCTTCCTACATTGGCTCAGGCTCAGAAGTGGCTTGACCCGAAGAACCCGACAGTTGTAGCCCATCTCCCAGATGCGTCTGAATGTGGTGGTTTTTGAAGCTGCGACTTCCGCCTCATTCCACTTTTTCTGGATCTCTGCTAGATTCTTGAATCTTCTCTGTTTGATAATCATTTGGTCATCTCTTTTGCTGGTGCATCTTATACTGCCACATTTTGTACTTCCACTAGACTTTCCATTGATATGCTTGGACACAGCACTGTATGAACAGCCAGCCTCCTTAGCGATGAAGTTTTATGGCTTACCCATCCTACGGAGGGTATCAACGATCAATGAAATTTGGGCTGACTTCGTCACAGTATTCAAATTTCTTAAATTACTGATTTCGTGGGTTTTATTAGCTGGAAGCCCAAATTATGTAGAAATAAACAAATAAATACTTGAAATTGTTTAAATTGTGGGCCCTGAATCTATAATTTATGAAAGTTTTAACTTTTTGAATGGAATTATGGAAATAAATGAACTTTTCCATGATATTCTAATTTTTTGGAAAGTGTCTGTAGTTGTGAAACTCTTCTTCATCATGTCTGTATTACACTACGCTCTGATGACCAAGGTGGGCCCACCAAAAGGAGCAGCATACTGTCAATGGTGTTGAACTCAAACATTAAATCATGATTCAGAAACTGTTTAATACTTTACATTGCATTTATGTTATTACTCTGTTGTTGTTGTTTTTTAGAAAGTGCAATACTGTAGAGTGCAATTTATCTTATTAAAAACGTTAAAATTTTTTGTTGGTGTCTTTTGTGCGGCTGGAACGGATCAATGTCATTTCCATTAATTTCCCTGGGGAAAGAATTGAGATATGAGTGTTTTGAGTTATGAGTGTGGTCATATTAATCTCATAAATCAAGGCACCCCTGGATAATAATAATGAGCATTCAAGTAGACTGACGTGATTGCGCGACAATGTTATGTATTCGTATTCGTTCCACCGAGTCTGCCCCATTTCTTGCTGTTTTGTAGCATTTCTCCATCATAGTCCTTTTTATTTTGACCTCCACTTTCACTTGACATAAACTGTAAAATACCTCTAACAGTACATAGTTTTTCATTGTTGAAATGATTGAAAGGCATTATAGTAAGGTTGTGGTTAGCAAGTCTACCTCACACTTCAGAGGTTTGGCTTTCAAATTTCACCTCTGGCCTTCTTGTGTGTAGGTTACATGTTTTTCCCGTGCTTTTGGCTTTTCACCGGGTACTGTCGATATGTCACACTATTTAAAAGGCTCATGTAGCTATATGTGTTCTACCTATACACCCACAGTGGAAATGCGAAGCAAATCAAGATGACACGTACTGAACCTAACTCTACCTTGAGCCTCATGTCTCGAGTGTGCCTCTCCAGCTCTTTCCGCAGCTCGTCCTTGCTCAGGCCATCTACATCCAGGACGGAGTGCTTCCACTCGATCTGCTCCACGCTGTGAGGGTCGTGCGACACGTACTGGCCGATCTTGATCTTTTGCAGGGTGTGCCAGTAGCCCCTGTAGGCACCTCCGAAATCCTGCACCAAATCCATCAGAGTGCGGTGCTCCAGAGGCTTGAACATGAGCTCCTCCCGCCGACTCATGCCCAGCGCGCCAAAGCGTCCGCCGCTGTGGACTCCCAGCACAATGTGGTGGAAGTAATTCCCTGAGAATTGAGACTTGAAGCTGAGGGGGAAGCGCTCCACGGCCGGCATGCTATTGGTGAGGTAACTTTGCCAAGCTTGGTCAAGGGCATACTGAACAATATAAATGCAACTTTTTTGTTTTTGTTCCCATTTTTCATGTACTGAATTCAAAGACTTTTTCTAACACAAAAGGCATATTTCTCTTAAATATTGTTAACAAATCTGTCTAAATCTATGTTAGTGCGCACTTCTCCTTTGCTGATGTAATCCATCCACCTCCTAGGCGTGGCATCCCAAGTTGCTGATTATACAGCATGATTTTTGGACAGGTGTGCCTTAGACTAGTGTTCCCCAACCTTCTTTGCACCGCGGCCCAGTTAGGAGTCGACATTTTGCTCACGGACCGGCTGTGGTGACGTACACACACACACACACACACACACACATATATATATATATATATATATATATATATATATATATATATATACACACACATATACATATATACACACACGCTTGCCTCGCTTCTGCCGTGTCCATTGTGGGCGCGATGCAGGAGTGGGGGTCGGAGTTGTTGTAGGCAGCCAGACCAGACTGCAGTTTCGTAGCTCCTCTTTTAACTCCGTAAAAGTAGTTCTGCCTTTGTCGAGCAGAAACCTACAACTATCTGTATCTGAGTGGACTTGGTGCGTGACCGGTGGTTGGGGACCACTGCCTTAGGCTGCCCACAGTAAAAGGCTACTTTAAAATGTGAAGTTTTATTATATTGGGGAGTACTGGGAGGGTCAAAAAAAACAAAACGGTGGTGACTCACTAAAGAATTGCCCCAAAGATTTTTGTTTTTTACTCATTTTTGCTAGCTTGTGGGTTTTTTTTTTTTTTTTTAACTCTCGAGATGAGTGTTTAGGCACAGGTGGATTGCACCTGATTTTCAAAATGAAACTTATAAATAAAATATTTTTGGTGCAGTCTCTGTGTGACCCAGTACCAAATGTCCAGTGGATGAAGTTGTGGTTGGGGACCGCTGCTTTAGAGCAGTGACTCCCAACTGATGTGCCGTGGGAAATTGTCCAATTTCACTTGATTGGTCTGAAAACTATTTACTATAAATGTATACTTGTTCATCTATCTATGTCGGCGATGTATAGTAGCAGGCAAAACAATGAATTACTCTTCCACTATATGGCATGTAACCTGTATATCCACTTTTTGTTTGGTGGTCTTCTGTGAGATTTTTTTTCTGATGTAAAATATGTGGCATTGCTCAACAAAGTTTAGAGAGTTGATCATATTAAAAGTGCTGCAGTAAAGATACATTCCCAGGATCACCGCTTCCAGGCATTTGATTGGCAGGGCTTCACGCGTCATCTCCTTGGCGATGTCCATCAACCTGTGCAGGAAAATGTGACAATAAGATGACAGTGTGGGATGGGATGGCCCATATTCCAAACACTTACCAGTTAAAATGCCAGTAGTCTTAAATTTCAGATCATGTTGGTTATGAAGTAAGAACTACAACCCACTACAATTGGTTACCCATAAAATGGCCTATTTTGAACAAGAAATACGTCCTTAACATACTATAGTGGATAAAGCCCACTCAGGCACAGGTAGAACAAGCAAACTGCACACAGGAAGGCCTGTGAAGAGATTTGGCCATACGAATAATTAAGAGTTTAAGTATACTGTATATATTTGCTTTAACATTACCAATGACTTGTTCAGTATTTCAGAGCTTCTCTAGTGAGGCAGAGTTTAAGTATTTTAAGATTAAGATTATTATTAATTAAATGATGGTTTTGTCCAGTTCAACAATAACATTTGCGTCATCATCACCTCTTAATCTTGGGTATACAAATTCAAGGCTTCCATTAGGTTCTATAAATCACATATGAAAAATGAAACGATTGTTTGCTTACGCAGTAAGAGGCCGGCTTTTCTTTATTTCAAAAAACTGTGTTCCGGTGTGATTGTACCTGTAGGTCACAGTTAAGGCATGCATAGATCAGTGTTTTGTGATATTCATGGGCTGTTGCTTAATTATTGATTAATTTCAGCTCTTTGGAATTAGTAGCAATCGTTAAATTTGCTCAATAATAGTAAGCTTGGGCTTCTTCTTAGTCCTTTTCACACAGCGATTTGTATATTTTTCATTGCTGTCATTTTGTTCAGGTTTTTTTTTTTTCATGTTCAAATAAAGATTCATAATCATTGTTCTGTTGTCAAAGGATACTGTAACTCCCTGATGTATTTCTGTATGGCTTCCAGGCGCAGTGGGATTGCGGTGGTAGGCTGGTATGAAGGCACACTTGGTATTGGAATCTGCGAGACAAACAGCAGTTGCGTTATACCAGCAGACCATGGAACATACAGTACAGTACACAGTCGGTGGAAATTGTTTCTGCACTTGGCGTTAACTTCACATGTACAGTTAGGAGAAGCCTGCTATTGTACAACCACATCAGCTGATCAACTACATCATGATCTCGGCACATAAGGATTTAGTATGTCAAGCATGATAGGTTAATTGACAACTCTAAATTGTTCATAGCTGTGAATGTGTGTGAATGGCTTTTGGTCTATATGTGCCCTGCAATTGGCTGGTGACCAGTTCAGGTTGTATCCCACTTCTTGCTCAAAATCAGCTGGGATAGGCTCCAGCATAACCGCCACCCTAACAAGGAAAAAATCTAAAGAAAACGGATGGATGGAAATTTTATTATTGTAACAATCACTTGTATTGAGTAAAAATCTACTTTTAAAGCAGGTCGCCAGATGAATTTTGTTTTCTTTCTTTTTTTCCTAGGATCACAGTGACCGCTATTTTAATTTTAGGGCCACAACAGAATGTTTGGGCGCACACACTGTAAATTGACTTGCAAAGTAAATTTCCACATTTCCTCTCATTTTCACTGTATTACTGATAACGCACAGCCACTCATCCTGAAAACAGAATTTCCTGCCTTTTCTTTTGTTATATTGGCTGTGACCTCACAAAATAATCTGAACTCATCATGACTTTTCTCCTCTGGCACATTAGGTTTATTGGGGTGCATGTAAGCACGTATAAACTTCTTTGCCATTGAGTTAAGCCCATGACCACACATTAGCCTAGCACACATTAGCCAATCACAGTGCTCATTCATTTGGCAATTATTGTTCATTACTGCCAAATACTGGGCTGGAGTGTGGAGCAGAAGTTTGTCATCAACAAAAATAATTCAATGATAGTAAAAAGAATCGGCAAAATTACTGGTTGCACATGCACTAGTAGATGAAAAATTTATTTGTACTGTCAAATTTTGGAGAACATTTATTTGTACTGTCAAATTTTGGGGGCAAAATGTGACCATTTAGGGGCAGTCTGCAGCCTTGCTTTGAAGGGAAAGAAATTGAATCGTTTCCTGATCCAAACCCATTAGAGCATGGTTTTCATAAAAGGGAAGGCAGCAACCCAAAGAAGCAGGAAATTCAGAATTTGGTGATGTCAGCGGGACTTGAGGCAAAGGACTCTCATCCGAGTGTTAATCAGAATCAGAATCAGAATCATCTTTATTTGCCAAGTATGTCCAAAACACACAAGGAATTTGTCTCCGGTAGTTGGAGCCGCTCTAGTACAACAGACAGTCAATTTACAGAACACTTTGGAGACATAAAGACATTGACAAAAAACAATTGTGCAAAAAGATGCAGAGTCCTCTAGCACTTAGAGCAGTTCGAATGACTAATATTGCAATAGTCCGGTGCAATGACCATTGTGCAAAGGGCGCCGAGACTTCAAGGAGTGTATGCGGTTTAAAGTGACGAGTAGTGCGATCATCTGGGACAATGTTGGTTGGGCAAATGTTACAGATACTCCTCAATCAGTGTGCAAATGGAGCAGATGCTACTCTGGCATGAGTGCCCAGTATATATTAAATGGTAAATTCCATAACCTTTGTCAAACCATTTAAAGCTGATGAAAGTGTTTCACACCTCAGTCCCCTATTGGTTATTTCAAATCCATTGTGGTGGTGTACAGACAAACAGCCCTAACAACTCTGTCCATGTTCCAAATACTTATGAACCAAACTTCATTCAAAAGTTTACCTTGGGCAGGTCAATGACACCACGGATGCCCTTCCCCAAGCCATCCCCGTCTGGATGGATCCGAGCCACATGGCGCCACATCCTCTCCCAGGTGTCCTCGTCCATGGGGAGGCCACTTCGGTTGACATAGAAAGGCACCCCGCCGTCCCTCAACTCTTCATCCCCTTCATCCTCCTGCTCCTCATCCCGCTCCTCCACTGAGCCCATCGTTCCCCTCAGCATCTCACTGACAGAATCCTGGCACGGGAGATGTACACGCTGATACTTTGGGCTGTTCACTGGTGGCTCTGCTTGCAGGTTTGAAGAAGTTTCCATTAGAGAGGGCCACCCTGTTACATCCTCCAGCTTATGGAACTAATTATCTCCAGTGGGTTTAGAGGTATTATGATTCATAATGAGGTGAGCTACAGTAGCAGCAGAATAAAGTGCACCAGTTATTTCTCACACTAAATGTGTTTGACTTTACAATGGGTCCACAACAATGAGAAAAATATATTTTCCATTCAATGGTCACCTACATGGAGGTGAAAAGGAGCACATGTAGAAAGCTAGTTAAATGAATGATTAACCTATTCAAATGACTAGATGTCCACAAAGCAGCCCGCTCTTGATCACTTAATGTAAGAGGATTTGGCAATCAGACAAAAGTCTGTTTAAGGAACGACTAATTCCCAGTCCAGTCGGATGTCATTCAAACAAAAGATAGCCAACAAATGACCTGCTCGTCCGACAATCCCATTCTCACGTCAGTCGTTCACTTCATTTGCGTTCCTTACTATAATATGTATTTCCGTCCACGGATTATTATTTAAAGATGTTGCCCGTTTAATCCAAAATCGAAGTGTGATGCTTCCCATCCGATAAGGTGCTACGGTCGACACTCCCTGACTACCCTTTACTGCGCATGCTCACAGTGAAGAGGACAAGATCAGTTGTGACGAATGGTGCGTTCAGGTGAACCCGTAAAACGTATTCTCTTGTACTGATATAGAGGAACCATTATTTAATCAATGAATATTACCGTATATTTAACATGTGTATATGAAGTGATTTAAAATTAAAATGTTTTTTCAACAATCTGTAAAATACATGTAAACAGGGTCACCCCGTACATTAAGTTCATTTATTTCAGAACTGTAGTTCAATTAAAAAAAGTGAAACTCGTAAGTAAACGGGAAAATACTTTTTCTCGGCCAATTCTCTCATATATTAAAAAAATTGCCATGTACTATTTTACTTTCCTAAAATGCTGAATTTGAAATTTACATATTCATTATTGCTGTACGCTATAATCATAAATTCTAAAATTTGTTCATTCTGCATGTAGTGAGTCTATATACAAGTGTCACTTTTTGTATTTAACTACTGAAATAAATGATTTCCCATGATCTTTAAATTTATTGAGATAAACCTGTATAGTGTCCACAACAGTATACAGTATTTACAGTACAAAAGCAGGGACAGGGAACGTTTTTCCTGTTCGGGCCATATTACATTTTAATATGATGCAATGACCCAACAAATATTTATCATACTGAAGTATTTTTTGTTGTAAATTTTGTTTCTTTTTTTTGTGGAGGGTGGGGGGGGGTAACATTTCCTTTGAGGTTTCCCCACCTAGCACATGTCCTATCCCATAAAAACGACTTCTCGAGACAGCTGCAGCAAATTGTTTATTGAAACTCCATCAACTGTTGTCTAACTTTTATGATAGCAACATAACAATGCACCATGCGTCTGCAGTTCAAACTACTGAACAATTTTCATGTACGCAAAAGAAAACGTATTTACAGTGACAGTAGATTTGTACAAATAATTAAAACCTCGGTGCACCATAGTCATCCGGCATCCTTTCAATGTTGTACCTGTGTGTTAAAAAAAAAAAAAGGTTAGTTTAATTGTTCTTGTGAGCTGTACATGGTGCACACGTAAACTTTAGTTACAATTTTACCTGTGGTTTGAGATGTACATAATGGGCACTCCAGGGATCTTCCTTACCCTTCTCTTTAAATCTCTATCCACAGTAGCTAAGATGTAACACTTGTGCTGCAGAAATATTATGAAATAGTTTTCATATCTACAACTCGACAAAACTGCTATTATGAGAGTCTACATTCTTAACAACTACAGGCAGACGCTTATGAATAGCAAATACATTGTTATACCTGTGTTACTCTTTGGACCAGACAGTCATCCGCATATGTTCCTTTGTGTGTGCAAGGCAAGCGCTCAAACCTTGGATCCTTTGCTATCCTGCAACCACAAACAGTAAAATCTTAGTTGGGCCGAATATTTGAGCACACTGTTGAGTGTTTGTACGTGTCTCCCAAGTCATTCATCATAGTAAAAACTGACAAGTAGAAGTGGTTGCAACCAGATAAGCTAATAGCATAGCTTCTGCCATTTCTTCTTCATATTTTCCATAAGTCTGGATGCTCTGTGACACCATGCTACCTTTTACAGGTCAGTCTTGGTACTACAACAATCATCCAGTTTAGGGGAAGAGACTCCCGATTGTCTGTGTTGACATCGTTGTGTGTGTGTGAGGTACGTTGTGCTGGTCATCTCGAGTACACTACACACTACAAGAGCAGTAAGCACAAACGTTCTGAGTTTTTCATTGTGTGTGGGGTCTCCTACATAAAAAATAATAATAATAATGGGTGAAGATGTACAAAAATAAAAAATAAAATAAACCAGAACGTGGGTACCCAGCTGAAGACTTTTTGTCCATGGCATATTGTTAACGTTAGAGGAAGCTGCTTATACCTGAGTGCAACTCTGTATTTCATTCCAAGTTTTTCGATTTCAGCCATCACACAGTCTGTTATATAAGGGATACCTAGATTGAAACAAAAACAACAATCGTCATCAATAGATCTTCATAATACAAAATACTGAAATTTGACAAAAATGCTTACATTTGGCATACAGACAGTCCATCATAGACTGAACAATGTCCAGTTTGGCCTTGATGGAGAAGTTGATAAAATTGGTGTCGACTAGAACGTGGTATGGTGGACCGAGCTGAGTGTTGTATTGGAAGAACAGACACGATGCATACTTGGGCCTGTACAAGCAGATAAGAGTAATCAAATAAAAAAAACAGATAAGAGTAATCAAATCAAACACCCACCCATTACTGTCCAACTCAAAGTCCAAATTAAACTGGCCACCTACACTTCCCTCTCCTTCAGCTCTGAGGGGTCCTTCTTTTTTTTTTTGGCTTTGGCACGATCTTTCTCTTTTCTGCAAGACAAGTGTAAATGTCTTTTAAATTCAAACTAATAAAAATAAGGCCCACTGACAATAAATTAGAACTCACATTCGTTGATCTTTCATACTAATCATCCGTTTCATTACGGCAAACTTCTTTGTTTTCTGTTTCGGCTACATGAGGAAACAAATAAAAAAAATCATTATGAACATAAACTGAAGTGTTTACTAGCAGGGAAGACAAGACACAATGTGTTAAATGTGTTAATATGAAGAAAGTCTTAAAAGATAATGTTGTCTCAAAACACAATGCTGAACAATACATACTGAATTGGTGTGATTTAAATGGGGAAGAAAGGTATTTTAGCCAGACCTTATGGTCCATCATATCTGATAGACGATTGAATTGTCTTATATTCCTCAGCCCAACTGTACTTCACACCTACGGGCAATTTAGAGTTTTCAATTTACCTACCACCATGCATGTTTTGGGATGTGGGAGGAAACCGGAGTACCAGGAGAAAACATACGCAAGCACGGTGAGAACATACAAACTCCACACAGGTGAGGCCGGGATTTGAACCTGAGTTCTCAGAACTGTGAGGCGAATGTGCTAACCAGTCGTTCACCGTGTCGCCGAGTCATAAGATTACAAGGAAAAACAACATGTATTAGACTTTTAATAGCAACTGTGTGAAAGTCATTTTATTAATATGACAACAGTAAAGTCTTCTTCTTTTTTTTAAAGAAAACATGCTACATTATAAGAATGTGGTCTGAATTTTAACGAGTGAATATCAACTAACTAAACTGAGATCAGCGGCTAGTTGTACGAATTGCCTCATAGTGTATATTCATTTTCAAAGAAATGATCATTTTAAAATACAACTACTAATGGGATGAGTTAAGTGTACAAATATAACCACATTAAAGTGCTCCCACTGATTAAAGCGTTGATGTGACAGAATATTTTTTTCATATACATCATACAAATGTTTCATGATAACGTGTAACTCGGCAGGCGTAGGAATTTTTCTCCTAAGGCAAAAATTTATTTTGTACGACCAAGACTGTATTTTGTAATATTTCGACATTACTCTGGTTTTTTTTTATGCTTGTTGTATGTTGAACTTGTATGCTTCCTTTTTATTAAATAGATCATACACTAACTAGTACGTAATGTGTGTTGATATTAGGCTAGGCTACCTGCGTTAGCTCGTACGCTTAGCTGCCAAAGCTTCGGCGTCAAAATAACAAATGTTAACGTATAAAACACAACAACTAAATGCTCCCAACGTTATGCATTTCCTACATACAAGCACATAGTGGACATACCATGCTTGAAAATGATGATTTAATCCCTCTCACAGTCTTGTTTATTGATCACTATTCTGTTCTGTCCTCGTGGGTGGCAACGCGGTTGTGGCGTCATCAACCATCGACAGACTAGACACGTTTTGCGTATATTCCGGTTGTTAAGTGCATACATAACGCCGCGGTGATGCGAGAATTATCCGAGGTATAGGATGTTATTTTTTGAATTTACGTTACGCCAAGTTTGGAAGCTGTGAATGTTTTAGTTTATGCACACGATGCGCGTCTTCGTAAGCGTCTGGGTCGTTTATTGACTTTTTTTTAAATTGACGCTGTTTGCTCGCTTTCTGCATACATTCATCAATATAACACCGTTGTTAGCAGCATAGCTACCAGGTTTCCAGGCTTTAGTGAATCGTAGCCATCTATTTGGGTGTTGTTTGCGTCTATTTAGGCAAGTTACTGAAGTCGAGTGTGTAAACTAAACGATTCCCTTGACTGTCACCGTGTGGTGTTTCTTGTCTAATATTTGTTTAAGAATGGCACGTAGCTATTTCATCATGAAAGGTTGTTGTGACATCACAAGCACCTCTGCTCGTTCTTTTGGAATTTGTGGAGGATAATCATGTGATTTCCTCACGGAAATTGTGGTAAACAAGCGTGTTGGGCGTTCTAAGCACCAGCACTTCATGTATTTTTTAGTGGGGCGCTAATGTTGTTCTGTCATTAGCCCAGCGAGTCTCTGAAGGTGCCTCATTAATATTCATGTTCTTATAGTTGAACCAGTCGCAGCGTGAGCGTCAAGGAAATGTTTTTAATGTTATGTTTGAGACAGGAGTGTTTCTTCTTCTTCTGGACTGTTTTACTGCTCTGTGGGCCAATCATCATGTTTTTCGTCAGGAAAATAGATTGTGAGTGGCACTATGGTCTGATGGACCGCCGCTTCTTCCTGACCTTTCTCATCTGCTCCGCACTGTGGATCATCTTCTGGGAAGTGCGCTGGAAGAAAGGCAAAGACGGCCAGATTGAAGAATGGCTACAAGGACAAAGTCTCTCTCAATACAGACATTTATTTGAAGGTCAGTGAGTAACAATTGTCTTCATTCATATGATATTTTTTTTGTATTATGCAGTGCAGTGCTTGAAAAATTTATTGGACCTATCACAGCTAAAACGCTGTATTCGTGCCTCTTTGATCAACTCAAAAATTTCTTGGGTTCAGTCTCGCTGTGGCACCAGTGGTTGGAGACCCTGCTCTATACCAGATTGGTAAGCACAAGAGGAAAATTGCTCAATTTAACGAGAGATTGTGTGCAAGGCCAGATTTGACAGGGAATGTGCCAGAGGCTAAATTTGACAGGGAACGCCAACATTTTAGGTTATCTTCATCCAGAGTGTGTATTTGGCATGAAGGTATGTAAATGACAGAATTAAGTTGATGGAAGAATCTGTGCAGCTAGAAAAGCGCTCAACTTTGTCCCTCTTACGCACATGGGAGAATATGGCCCAAGGTGCATCCCTCTGGTTATTCTGCAAACATTGAGGCAGTAGTCTAGCTCTGTCCACTCTGCAGCATAGCCGGAGTGATTAAGCTTACTGCTTAAGGGTTACCAATTTTCAGCTCATCCAGGGTTACAAGACATCTTGTGTCGATACAATAAACCTCTCCCTATGAAGAAAGAAGTCACAGTCATTTAGGTCCGGCAGTTAGGGCCGACCGATGGACGCGCGGCCCGGGACCAAAGGCCCTGATGGTTCGAGGCCACTGGTTTAGATATCATGAAATGAAATCAGGGAGTGTTTTTGTGGACACCCTGTATTCCACCAAGCCCCCCCGCACCACTCATATGGCATTCCCGTACTGTCATTTCCAAATAAAGTGCAACAGCATCAGTTCCATTGCTCCTTCTGTTTTTTGATATTTTCACAGCTCTTATGCTTTTTGATGGACAAAATGAAAGAAGCAAAAGGCTCCATTGTGCGGTGAAGGGTAGTCCAGCAATCCCATGATCTTTCGTATTCACTGTCCTTTTGATCATTTACAGATGAACAGATTATGCACATATATCCATATGTGTGAGTGTGAATGTTTGTCTGTGCGCTAGTGATGGGCAAGTATCAGGTACTTGTGAAGGCTGCTGATACCAGCCACCGAAACTTAAGCCTAAAACAATCTGACATTGAGTAAATCCTTCTCAGCAATCTTTGGCACTAGACTGTCACTGTTTGACACATTGGTGAATCATTAACTGCGTCCGAAAGAGAAAAATCTCCGTTCACACTTATCTGTCATTGCTTTACTTGAAAGACTATGTATCAAAAGTACCAGTGTTTTTGCTACTTAGTATCTGTATCAGTGAGTACTCAAGAGTGAATACCCATACTGGTATTGGTATGGAAAAAAAAACTGTATCGAACATCCCCAATATGTGCCCTGTGAATGACTGGCAGCAAGTCCAGGGTGGTACCCCACCTCTTGCTCTGGGATCGGCTCCAGCTCAGCTGCAACCCTAGTGTGGATAAGCAGCATAGAAAATGGACTGATAGATTTATCTCTGTATATGTTGTATATGATCTATACGTAGGCTGCTGATGTTTGAAGGTTTAAGTCAGGCCTGTGGGACATACACGGCCGATTAAAGGGTTTGATCCTGCCTTGCAATTCACAAAACAAATGAAACCCTCATAGGAAACCAATTAAAAGCACCACAACATTTAAATGCATGCTCAAGTGTGGTAATAAACATTTGTGCGATTGTCTTGATTTTTTTGTGTTCATAAATTTAGTACACGGTCACTGATGGTATAGTGTTTACTCGCCTGACTTCCATGCAGGCAGCGTGCGATTAGTTGCCACTCAGTGACTGTGTGAATGGTTGTTTTGTCTCTTTATCTGCCTTTCACCCAAAGTCAGCTGGGATAGGCTCTGGCCTCCCATGACCCTAATGAAGACAAGTGGTGTAGGAAATTAATGTTAAATGTATTACTGTATTCCCCTCAGAGGACTTTATAAAACATGAAGTGACCCATGATAGGAAAAATGCTCGCCACCCCGCAGCTGAGCACTTCACACATTTCTGCTTAGTGTATTAGTTCTGTTTAGATACTTTTGATGTTGAAAAATGATTAGACTGGTATGTTTTAGTAGATCAGTGGAAGCTAAAAACACCCCCACTGCAATACTTGGTAACCAACAGTTTAGAAGAACAAAATAACATGTAATTAGGGCCCCTCAAGGGAAGACTTGATCTAATGTGTGAAATTCATTTCCTGGCGTCTTCCGAGAGGATTCTTAATATGTTGCTCTCTTAGATGTGCAGACTTTGGAGGAGTTGAGTCTGACTGTACTGAGTCGCTTGGAAGAGGTGGTGAAGGAACAACAGAGCTGGCGCGAAATCGCTGAGGCTCATATCCGACTGCTCCGAGACTTTGCCTTCCAGGAGTGGCTTTGTTCTCAGAACCTGGGACACTTCTACAAAACGTAAGTTTGTCAGAATACAACTGGTTAGAGCTCTAATTTATCTGGAATTTTGCTGCACTGAACCAGATTTCTACTGACGGAAGGAAATGAAATTGATTTTAAACAAAAAGAAGAAAAAAAGTCGGTGATGAAAATATACATTTAAAATATTCTGAAACAATGTTCTTTATTCATGTTTATTTAATTTGTGTCCATTATTTCATAAATGTTGCAATTATATATTTAACCAATGTTGGGTTTCATTAAAAAAAACAATAATAAAAATGAATAATTACTGTATTGTAATGCTTATTGATAGCCATTTATTAATATTTGTATATATATTTATGTTTTTGTTTATTCAGTCAATAATGGAAAAATTAAATCATATAATTATTATAATATTATCGGATAATTAATGAGTGGACCATTTAATACGTTAATATAACATGAAATTAATGCACATTGTAATTATTTGTTATATCTAAATTTCATGGGATACATCAAGTACCTTGAACACTCTAAAAAAAAAATATATATATATATTTATATATTTGATTAATAAATTTGTTCATTTCATTACCGCTGCACTACAAAGGAGTATTAGGGCCACACACACACACACAAAGAATAAACTACAGGATTCAATTTGTGCTACTAAGAGGATAGTCATATATATCTCTACAGAAAAAGTCACATTTTCAAGCTAAGGTTAATATTTTCAAGTCTTATAAAATGTTGGTAATTTCAAATGCAAATGTCACTTCACATCCCCCTTTTGTTGTTATCACATATCATAGTTGATGTCATAAAATGGAGATTGTTTGGACACAGTAAGATTAGCCGTCCTTATGATATTTGTAATTTGTGTAATAAACTGCATTAATGGCATGCGCAAATAAATCCCTTTTCTGATCCACTGCAGGTTGAAGACATTGGGTTATATGAATCTGGATGATCTTTCACAGTTCGACAGTCAGTTGCACCTCACCCTAGCCGCTTGGGGGTACTACTACGAAGACTACATCAAGTTGTCGACAGGCATCAAGATCCTCCAGACCTCACGGAGAAGTCGGGACCAGGACTACGAAATCCAGCTGGTGTACAGTCTTGCTGAAAGGCGTCTGAATGAGAAGTGGTCAATTGGTGAGATGTTGAACACATCCACTCTCAAATTTAGGCTGCTTGCCATGCTTGCATATTACAATGGGAGGGCCAAAGTTGAACAGAATCAAGTTGCTCTGATTTCAAAAAAAAATTTCCCATAGGAAAGGGAAGCGAGTGAATTAATTCCATGCTGAACAGTCACCATAATATATTTTTTTTCTAACTGTGCATGTAATGTTTGAAGTCACAAAGAGACTAACTACTTTCAAATTAAATTAAACTCAAAATTAAAACTTACTGAAGCTTTGGTTAGTAATAGTAGATTCCTGACATCCATAATGCAGAGCAAGGGTTCTCAAAATTTTGGGGTCCAGTGACAGAGAGTTATTTTTCTAAGGACCCCCTGATAATTCTAACACCAATAAACATAAGTACCATGCCTAAACCCTCTGGTAATTATTTTTAAGGAAATTTCAAACTAATTATCAACATATTCACAACTTGTTGGACAGAAAGTAACTCAACCAAATTAAATGTATTGGTGCACTGAGCCCCATTTGCAGCAATGCACTTAAAAATGCACTTAAAAAAAAAAAAAAAATATATATATATATATATACACACACACACACACACACACAACATCATTTATTGCAAATACGACCCAGTTTGAGAGCCACCTATGTAGCAGGAACAGAAAGGTGTTGAGAGAGCAATTCTGTCACAAAGTGGCTTTTGTTGATATTGCCAGAACTAATAAATGTGTTGACAAGCAGTAAAGAGACAGTACTGTATGTATGCAGGGATCTCGTTTGATGTGATCTGTGATCTGAGACGCACAAATATTAGCAGGGACACATAAAGTACGATCGATGGCGCGCGTATGCGCGCATTATATACAGTATAGCGTCCCTGTTATAAGAGATGCAGCCACTGAACATGTTGACAAAGCAACGTTTAAATAAAGGCTGCGGACTTAAAAAGTAGTACACCGCTTCAATCAAAACGGGTGCTTTGAACTACTTGTTGTGGTGCTATTAATGTTGCTACTTGGCACTTTTTTTTTAACCAACTGGAAACTTGATTGGTAGTATATTGTCTGTTAAGGCATTAATCACTGTTTATACCTCCATGGCAAACTTTAATGAACAGAGCCTGAGTCTGTTTTATTTATATTTTTTTTATCTAAGATATTTGATTTATTGTTCTACATTACAATGTCAGTGTCTTAGAATTAGAATTAAAAATAAACTATTCTTAAGAAGGATGTACTTGACTAATGATGCTCTACTCATTATATCAGTAGCATAAAAACATCAATGATACTATTGTTTGTCGTGATAGTTTTGGGGAAAATACAGTATGTTGAGGACTGTATATTGACACTACAATCTCTTGTAATGACTTGTTACAATCTCTCTCTTTTTTAGCGGGAGCACTCCTATTTGGCTGTACAGTGGCGCTGTGTTTTTTGATAAGGGACCTCATGTTTTACGTGATTGGTGAGTCCATATTGAACTCTGTAGTTCTGACATCATATTTTCTCCTTAAGCAACCAGAGTACTTGGTGTTTTGTACTTGAAATTTCAGGCGAATAGGCTTAAGATTCCAGCATTTCCACTTAACAGATTCTTCATAGATTCATGATATTTTCCTAATCTTGACTGAAGAAAACTATGAATGAAATAGTCTATTGCAGGGGTCGGGAACCTTTTTGGCTACAAGAGCCATCAAAGCAGTAATTCTCAACCAGTGTGCACATTAGTGTGCCATGAGCGCTCGTCAGGTGTGCCATGGTAAATTATAACATTTTATGTAATTGTTAAAAAAAAAAATTATCTACAAGAAATAATGTATCTTTGTTCATCTATTTATGACAGGGAGGCACAGTGACAGACAGAACAAATAAACTCTCTTCTATTAGATGTCAGGAAGTACATATAGTAATTGTGTCCACTTTTTGTGACATTTTTGTTTGTTGGTATGTTGTGAGATTTTTCTATTGTAAAATATGTGCCTTGACTCCACAAAGGTTGGAAATCACTGCATTAAAGTCATATATTTTCAAATGTACACTATAGTGCCAAAACTATCGCTCACCTGTCTAGGCTCACATATAAACTTAAGTAACATCCCATTCCTAATCTATAGGGTTCAATATGATGTCGGTCCACCCTTTGCAGTTATAAAGGCTTCAACTCTTCTGGGAAGGCTGTCCACAAGGTTTAGGGGTGTGTTCATGGTAGTTTTTGACCCATCTGCCAGAAGCGCATTTTTGAGTTCACACACTTGATGTTGGACGAGAAGGTCTGGCTCTCAGTCTCCGCTCTAATTCATCCCAAATGTGTTCTGTTGGGTTGAGGTCAGGACTGTGTGCTGGCCAGTCAAGTTTATCCATGTCTTTATGGACCTTGTTTTGTACACTGGTGCACAGTCATGTTGGAAGAAGAAGAGGCCAGCTCCAAACTGTTCCCACAAAGTTGGGAGCATGGACTTGTCCAAAATCTCTTGGTAAGTTTAAGAATTCAGAGTTCCATTCACTGGAACTGAGGGGCCAAGCCCAGTTTCTGAAAACAACCCTACACCGTAATCCCTCCTTGACCAAACTTTACACTTGGCACAATGCAGTCAGACAAGTACCATTCTCCTGGCAACCGCCAAACCCAGACTCGTCCATCAGATTGCCAGATGGAGAAGCATGATTCGTCACTCCAGAGAATGCGTCTCCACTGCCCTTGAGCCCCTTTGTGACTGAGTTGCTGTCGTTTCCAAACGCTTCCAGTTTCTTGTAATACAGCTGACAGTCGACTGGAATGTTGCACAGGTGGCATCCTATTCCACGCTGGAATTCACTGAGCTCCTAAGAGCGACCCATTGTTTCACCAATGTCTTTAAAAACCGTTTGCATGCAAAGGTGCTTGATTTTATACACCTGTGGCCAAGGATTTGAATGGAAAACCTGATTCCGATTATTTGGCCGGGTGAGCTAATACTATTTGCAATATAGTGTATTGCCGTAAGAGCTATATAATATTTTTTAACACTGAACACAACTAAAAGTGTTCATTATTAAGCAAGACCAGCAATTTTAGAAATTAATAAGTCTCTCAATTAATTGTTTTAATAACGTTGTTATGCTGAGGTTACCCAATAATGAGTAAAATATTTCTTACCATTATTGTGACTTCTGGTGCTGCATGGTTTTGCTGATGGTTTTGTAGGCTGGTTGATATGTGGTGAAGTTAAGCTTCATGCAGGCGTTGAGGCTTTCATTCGTTAAACGTGATCGTAGGTTGGGCTTGATGTGATGTGAGAACGGTTGCTCACATGCATACGTAGAGCCAAACATGGTCAATCCCACTGAACTGAAATAGATGGCTTACGTCTATCGACTCCTCCAAAGAAAGGGAAAAGTATGGTGCTGGATTGATGTCCTTCAATTGTTTCCTTCACTTGATTTGCCATCATGATGGTACGGCCGTGAACAGTTTTTGCTGATAGAGGCATGTCTTATCTTACCTTTAGCTTTATCTGAAAAGACAAAACATTTCATTGGCCACGTCAAGAATGAATGCTTTGGCATACCCGCCATTTGTGAATAAACCACCCGGGTAGGTTTCCGCATTATCCAATAAAAATAGTCTGACCCTACTGTATCCGGAAGTACAGCTGGCATTGGCTCCAGCTATAGATATGAATAGGTCGATCCGGCATGCCCCTTTTGAGCTGTGTGCCTATGGCGACGCTAGGCTCGGAGCGTCGAAGTCGTCAGTGCATTCCTTGTGTGGTTGGGAAGAAAACCAAAAAACACAAGGATGCTGGTACATTATGCTGCATACAGTTGCACACAATGCCATACAATTACAACAAGGGAACTTGGGGTAACCTTTTACAGGTTAACAAAAGGGCTTATTTTCAAATGTTATATATTGATTGACAAAAAAGTAAATCTCATGAAAATTGGTTGAGAAATGAAGTTACGACTTAATATCAATGTCCATGCATTGGCTTTGATGGGAACGTCGACCTCCCCAACATGACAGCCACATAAGCACTTCATTTAGTTGGGCTGATAAAGTGCGCTGGCATATCTAGTTTTCATATCTCTGGTTCGAGCTACCCACATTGCGGTAGAAAATGGATGGCTGGATTAAACTGCATGAGAATGTTTTATATTTTGAACATTATTTTTTAACAGTGATTTCTGTAATGGTAACTTTAAAATGTCAGCGTAATTATTCATTATTTATTGTGTCAAGAATTATCAGTAAAATTTATCTGCGAGCCAGATGCAGTCCTCAAAAGAGCCACATGTGGCTCGTAAGCTCTTGGTTCCCGACCCCTGGTCTATAGTAAAAATGATTGTCAGGCTTTAGCTTTGCCCAATACACTTGATTTTTTTAGGATAACAATCTCATTGTCCACCTTTTTGTCTCACAAAGCGAATTTTTTTATTTTGATTTTAAATTTTTGGCTTTCATCCTTGGTTTTAGAGTACACTGAGCACTTAGTAGTTCCAAAAAATTTTTGATAGGACATCCGGAACAGAGTTGTGCTTTTCTGTATTCTCCAATAAAGTTGCAACTTCAGTGCCAGTGGACCCATTTTTAGGACGCGTGATCTGTAAAGACAGGATAAGGCTTTTTGATTTTTTGTTTTGTTTTCATAAGCAAGAACTTCTTCAATTCCAGAGTACTCTTTTGGGTTAGTTCTTTTTTTAGGTCGATTAGTGTCAATGGAACCACAGCAAATCTAGATAAGGGGGAGGACTGAATGCCTTTTACTTTTATCATGATGTACACTGACACCTTTCTCAGAAAAAAAACCAAGCCCAAGAAATTGAATTTCATGAAAATACAATCTTAATTGTTTTTTTTAAGGTTATTTAGGTAAAAATTTAGCTCTGCAAAGTCTCTCATTAGAGTGCATGTTCAGGCACTACTGATGAGTATCCAAATGAGTCATCCATATAGACAACACTAATTTAACCTCACAGACCACTCAAGACAAAAATACACAATGTTTATTAGCAGGAAATGCATTTATTGTCAGGATGTAGAGGCACTTGTCAATATCCACCATTTAAATCAATGGTTTGGGTTGGGGCATTGTCAATTGTTTCTTATGTCAAGCTTGCCTGAGGATCAAGCTTTGCAATAAAAAAATATATATATACAGCCACATCTGAACTTGACCCAGTAGCTGAGCTGGCAGTAATTTAAACCTTCAAACTTTGTTGTTGTTATTATTATTATGTATTTTCTTTACTTATTGTTCTCTACCCTGGTCAAGTATTTTAAAATCATTTTTTTGTTTATATTATTAAAAACATGTCCTTGTTAGTAATTCCTCCTTTTGTGTCTCCTCACCTCTTGTGACAGGTGGAATTACTGTTTCAATCATTGCATTTGTCTTCACCATCAAGTTCCTGTGTGAGCTTGCAGCCAGGGTTGTCAGCTTCCTTCAGAATGAGGATCCGGGCCGGCGCGGCGACCGCAGCATCTACGACTATGTGCGGGGCAACTACCTTGATCCACGCTCCTGCAAGGTGTCCTGGGATTGGAAGGAGCCACAAGAAGTGGGGCAGACGATGAGCTTCAGAGTCCAAGTAATGCTCTCTAGCAGTAAATGTGAGATTTCCTCAGTAGGGCTCGGCGATTCATATTAAGATGACTTACTGACTTTTCCGACCCATGTAGTGCCTATTTTTCAAAAAAGCAGTTACCGACTTTAATTATTGGTACAGAACAGACAACATGAAAGGAATCGTTTTCACAACGTGTTCCATATGATGAGAAAGGAGTCCACTTTAAGGAAATTTTGATGAACATTGCCAAAGACATGGTGCGCATTTTTACATTGCACGAGCAGTGATTCAGGAGTTGGGAGTCCTTTTTTTTTTTAAAGTTAAAAATCAGGAGAAGTAAAGCTGGGAAGGGGAAAAAACTAAGCAAAACTTGTTGAGAGTAATGTCTTTTTCATTTGCTTTTAATATCAATAAAATTGAAAATCTTATTTTTGCCATATCTCCCAGTCCTTGTCCTCAGTGTATTCAATTGCAGTGCTGATCTGCTCTATCGTCTCGTCTTTTCAGCTATTCTATAAGAACGGCCAGCCTTTCCCGGCCCATCGGCCTGTGGGGTTGAGGGTCAACATCACCCACATTGAACTAGCTCTAGATGTCCCTGTTACACAGGAGGTTTTACAAGAACCAGAGTCAAACGTAGTAAAAGTAGCTTTCACCGTGCGCAAGGCTGGCCGCTATGAGGTTGCTGTCAAGCTTGGTGGACTCAACGTGGCCTACAGTCCTTACTATAAAATCTTCCAGCCAGGTTGGTTTTAATGGACTATTTTCTGTTGAATTTGTTTTCACTTCTTGCATTTTGGCTGATTACTGTTTTGTTTGTTTTTGCTCCACTTTAGGTACAGTCGTCCCATCCAAGACCAAGATAGCCTACCATTTCTCGACACTGGTGCTAACAGACAGCCAGCAGCACACTCTGCAGATTGAGCCCAGAGATGAATATGGAAACCCCACCAGTAACTCCACATCACTCACAGACGAGGACAACTACAGCATCCACATACACTCTGTAAGGGAGCGTCTTCTATTTGTAAGATATTATATCATTTTATGTAAGCTCTCACCACTGCTCTGTTTTTGTATGGTTCCAAATTGCTATTTTATCCTAGCATTATTTTTGTGCAGCTGGACACAGTAGATGACGACAGCATGGAGGGCTACTACAGTAACACGGTGTCCCTCAACAAGCAGCAGTGTCAGGTTCTGATGAAATTAACCCTGTGGAAGACCGGCTGCTTCAGGGCCCGCATCACCTATCTCGATCAACCCCTCAGCAATGGGGAATTTGACATTATTGTTCTCAATGGTGAGTAAAAATTGAATGCACAGTGTTCCCTGGCTATATAGCAATTCTCCTATCATGGCCCCACAACACTGCAGATTTTAAATGCATTAATTAAAACGATACATGTGTTGCGTGTGTATTATGCATCTTCGTTGTTTGATTCTTTGTTGTTTTATGAGTCAGTTTTACAGTAAACTACAACTGGGAGTAACAAATGAACAACTTGAAGCCTTTATTTGGAGAATTGTTTGCTATCTTTCAGACTGCACACACACCCATGCTGGGGGAAAAAATAGAACTAAAAAGACATAATTTTTGAAGGCCTGGTAGAGCGGTACTATTTTAGTATCGGTACATGGTGCATCCCTATCGGATACCCTTGAATGTATGTGAGAACGCGTTGATTTCATTTTGACTTCTACATTGCAGGACCCGCAGTGTGGCTACTGCAGACATGTACATTTGGATGATGATTTTCAAACGGTATATCATGCACACCACTCCAACAGGTCCTGCCTCTAAAAAGCATATATTTAACACACTATATGCTTGCATTTTTTTGTCTTCCAATACATTAGCAATGTTTTCTGAAAATAAAGATACCCAAAATCTGCTATGACCATTACAGCCAGCATGAGGAAGAGGACCCGTAACTCATTCACTGCCAGCCTTCCCAGTTAACATGGATATTTGACTTCTAAAGCCGTCAATGGCAGTGCATTTAAAATAACAATTCTAGTTGAACCAGGAAATGTGTTGGTCGATTCAAGAATCACAACACTTGTTGTGAATTTTGCCGTTCAGTTCCTAGTTAGAGAACAGCTGTAGTTGTACAAAAAGTACTAGAAATTGAGCAGTTAGAAATACGCATTCAAACGTTTAGGTCAGCTCAAATTAAGTTCAACTTGAAAGATTATTGTGTGTTTTAGGTTCATCCTGAAATTTCACGTGAAGGTTCACCTGAAGGCCGAATATATCTTAATTTTTTGCGAGAAGTGGAAAAGCAAACTTTCCATAGTACCTTCTGCCTAAAATGCTTTTAAAAAATACTGTTGATAAACAAATTTATTTATTATTCATTTCCCACACAGTTGATAAAGCGTAGTGCCCCTTTTCCTTGTCTCACAGAGAATGAGAAGGCCTACGTGGAGAAGAATGTGTCCACACCGGGCATCAGCATCTACTTTGAGGCGTACCTCTATAGCAATGAGAACTACAGCAGCTCCCCGTGGCAACTACCCGCCTCCGCTTTGTTGGCTCCCCAGAGGAGTCCGTCCATGGGTGAGGAGGAGGACGAGCACGACTCTCCTGTGGAGGGCCAATCCGAGAAGGTCAAGAAACCAAAAAAGGTCTACTGTTACATATCGCCAAAGGCAAGTGCATTGATGAATAAAACAACTTGATTTGACCATTCATAGCAATATATGATGCTTATGCAGATATATATATATATATATATATATATATATGTGATTTCTACAGCAACTATCTGTGAAGGAATTCTACCTGAAAATTATTCCTTGGCGCCTTTTCACCTTTCGAGTTTGTCCTGGAACAAAGGTAAATAGAACATGTGCAGTGGGAGGAAAAAGTATCTGAACCCTTTGGGATGTCTCCAGGTTGGCTCACACCTGACTCTGGTTAGCTCTTAGAGAATCCGTAGCCTGGAGGTTCATTTACTCTTTACTCCCTGTCCTGTGAATGTCTGCGTTATTTTCAATAAAAATATGCAAATATGGTATTAGTTTAAGCAGACATTAAACAGATGTTTAGTCTTGTAATTTAGATGAAGATCAAACCACATTTTATGACCAATTTATACAGAAAACGGGATCACATATTTTTTCCTCCCACTTAATTTTCTAGCCTGTAGGACTTGACCCACCTTAACTTAGTTTCTACTCGGCAAACTCATTTTAAGCACTGGTTACTTTGTTGTTCTGGTCAGCGGGGGGCGGTGGCCCCAGGCATCCAACTCAGGGGGGCATCTAAACGGGTTTGGGTCGGCATTCAAAACGGTCAACACCCAACCTCCCTATCCCGCCAGTAGAAGAATGTATCCAGATCAAGCAAAAAGTCTATCAGCAATCCCCCGCCCCACCGCCGCCGACAAATGTATTTCGATCTGGTAAAAATTACCCTCAAAATTGCAATTTCGGTCCAAATTATTTTGCCAAAATGAAAAGAACAAACCCATTTAACATGAAACTTGAAGTAGACACACTATTAGTTTTAATAAGCCACAGAAAGTGATGTGAATCTGGATGTAGTTTAACTGGTTCTTCCTCCAATTTCTCGTCTCTCAGTTTAGCTATCACAGTCCCGACCCCGTTCACAAGTACTTGACTCTAGTGGTGGATGATGGAATACAGCCGCCCGTGGAGCTCAGTTGCAAAGACAGGAACATCATGGCAGCCACCTTTATCCGCTTTCTTCACAAAAACATAGGTTTGTTTTTCCAGTCGAGTACATTAACTTTCACTTGAGCTTGTTATTCCAACAGTATTCCATCCACAGGCGGCTCAGAAACGTTCCAGGACAAGGTGAACTTCTTTCAACGTGAACTCAGGCACATCCACTCCAAGAGACCTCGCACCAAGACCTGCCTAAAAATCACCCGGCACACCATTCTCGATTCAGTGAGTGGTTTTGTATCCAGGAATGGACACACTTATTTTATAAGCTCTTTGTAAAAATTCTCTATCTCTATTATTGTCTCAGTCCCTGAAGGCAACGCGGAACTTCTCGGTGTCAGATTGGAGTAAAAACTTTGAGGTGCTCTTTCAAGATGAGGAAGGTAAATCCAAACAGTCAGTCTAATACTAAATAGTCGTCACAATATGGAGGAATACCACCGTAACATTTGGATGTTGCTATGCAGCTCTGGACTGGGGAGGGCCTCGCAGGGAATGGTTTGAGCTGATATGCAAGACCCTCTTTGACACTTCCAACCAGTTATTTACCCGCTTCAGTGACAACAACCAGGGGCTGGTTAGTTGCATCCACTTATATTCTGATAATAAAATATATTCACTTTCCAATTAATAACTATGTATCATCACTTTACTACCATTTACATTTTTTAAAATAAAACATTATAGGGGTGGAACGGTTTTTGAAAACTGTCCAAGCAGTTCGGTTTGACTGTTTTGGTTCGGGCCACATGTGGCGCGTTCAGCTTGGCACGCACAACTTGTTATTTTTTCTGTTTTCCTTTTAAAGCAAAGTGTACAGTAGCGCTAATGCTAGCTAAAATGGGAGTGCGCATGGTTGCAGCATCACGTTGACTCCAACTCAAGTAGTCTCCTAGGCAGGACACGTCATTTGCGTCATGCTCTTCCAGCAAGGCAGCAGCCAATCATCTTGTAGCGGCATACGGCTCTCCTTCGGTGTACTTTTTGTACTATTTCTTTGCTTTTCTTTTCGGTTTTACGAACATACACTATGCCTGCGCCGACCTTAAAGAGACTGGTGACAGGCACCAAGTACCTTTTTCAAGTGCCTTTCATTACTCTCATAACAACATCCCAGATGACCGCGAGACCAGCATACCAAATCTGTATCTCTCCAACGCAAGAGCTCTGGTGCATAAAACAGTCTTCGAAGTCGTTCATTTTATGCACCAGAGATCTTGCATTGGAGAGATTACAACTTGCTGGAAATCGCTTGTGTGAAATGTTTGTAGCTCTATGTTTCCAAAGTTTGTTGAGCAAAGGCACCCTGTTTTACGTTTGAAAAATCTCACGGTTAACCACCGAACAAAAATATCATCAACGACTATAAATATTGAAGTAATGATCTTGTTTCAATTTAGTCACAAATGTACTCACTCAGTCTGAAATCTGGACTTGTTTAGTTGAACACAAAATGGTATATTTGCAGGAAGCCGTGACTTATTCTTTTGTATGAATGGCAGCAGGTGGATACACAGGTTTATTGTACCTTTTGCCTTCCAATGGAAAAGCATTTAGTTGTTCTGCCTGTCAGTAAATGCCACTGGCATAGATAGACAAACAAGGATATATTTCTGATTATTGAAAGTAATTTAAATAAGTATACAAAATATAAGTGATTGATTTTCTTAAAACCGTCACCACAAAACCGAGATACGAACCAAACTGTCTATTTTGTGAACTGTTCCACCCCTTATACATGAATGAAAACATCTCATAAAGGCATGTCTCCATTTGCTGAAAGAACTGTCCTTCAAAACATGTACTGTACTTTCACTTTAGACCACACCTCCAAGCCCATTCACTTTGTATTGAAGGAAAAGAACGAAACTGACAAGACAGGCCAATTGCCATTACTTTGTTTTAGTAAACCAAAGGCACACAATGTGTAGGATAATGTAAATTTAGACCACATACACATTTAAAACATATTTCACAGCATACTGATGATTCTGAATATTTATATGGGAAGCTGTGTTTCCTTTATTAAATAAGGCAGTGTGCATGTACATATTTAAATATGTCTAGTTGTATCCATTTTTGTCCTATAAAAGCACGTAACACTTATCATTCAGGTGCACCCGAATGCTGAGCGACCACCACACTTGCGGCTGAAGATGTACGAGTTCGCCGGCTGCGTTGTTGGGAAGTGCCTGTACGAGTCTGCGCTTGGCGGGGCTTATAAACAGCTAGTCCGAGCTCGCTTTACGCGCTCTTTCTTGGCCCAAATCATTGGTCTAAGGATGAATTACAAGGTATGAAACACAAGTAAGCTTTGCACAAAGGGCACATGTGCCCTTTGTTGTTTATACTGTATATTCACAAAGAACAAGCCTGCTCTTTATCCTGAGCCAACACATTGCAAAAGTAGAGCCAATCACCAATGAGAAGACAAAATGTTTATTTAAATGTTTCATATCCTCCTCCACACGCGCAGTACTTTGAGACGGATGACCAGGAGTTCTACAGGACCAAAGTGTGTTTCATCTTGAACAATGACGTGAGCGAAATGGACCTGGTGTTTGCTGAGGAGAAGTACAACAAGTCGGGACAGCTGGAAAAGGTGAAGGCATTCCACTCTACCCACTGTATTATTTTATACAAATCCATGATGTATTTTCACAGGAGTAGCCACAGTAAAGCAAACAAAAGAGAAACCATGTTGTTTGATTGGCAAGGACCTTGTTATTCCAGATGAGGGGGCATGGAGATTTTCCATGCTGGTGGATTGCGGTAGCTTGGCATCCTATAAACAAAATCCACATTTAACTTTGTAAGGCAGCACAAATGGTTAGCACCTTTGCCTCACATTCAAGAGGTTCTGGGTTAGAATCTTTGCTCAAGCCCTCCTGTGTGGAGTTTGCGTGGGTTTTCTTCGAGTACTTCGAGTTTTCCTCCATGCATTCCAAAACATGCATTTTAGGTTAATTGAAGACTCTAAAATTGTCCATAGGTCTGAGTGTGACTTGTCTGTATTTGCCCTGTGATTTGGCGACCAGCCTCGTCCCTGCCTCTCACCAAAGTCAGCTGGGATACACACACATGACCCTAAAGAGGACAAGCACAACTGAAAATGAAGGGATGCATTTAACTGTATCTTCACACCGTCAGCATTACGAGATGATTTAGGCAGTTAATGATCCATATTGCCCAAATGTCTCGTATCTATCCATTCCCCTTGCCTTGAATGTCGACTGCTGGTTTCAATGTTTTTGTCTGCTGCAGGTGGTGGAGCTGATCTCAGGAGGAGCACACATTGCCGTGAACAATGAAAACAAGATGCATTATCTCAACCTGCTGGCCCAATTCAGGCTGGCCAGTCAGGTGAGAGATGAGGTGGAACACTTCCTGAAAGGTATGGAAAAGCTGTCTGCCATTTTCAACCATGCATCTTTTCTGCTATCACAGGGAATGCGCATAACGACAGAGGTGTTTTCCTATCTATTGCAGGTTTGAATGAACTGGTTCCAGAAAACCTGCTAGCCATATTTGATGAGAATGAGTTGGAGGTATGTATGTACAGTTTTTACTTTTACTGTTTAAGCCATTAATATAGGCAGTTTTGAATAGAAAAAAATGGGGGAGGGGCATGAATTGCTTGTGGCTTTTCGCTATTAAGTTACACTACCACTCAAAAGCTTGGACACAGTATTCCATTCAATAGCACTAGAAGGTTGGTTTAAACATTTGTCTGATTGTGTACATTTTATAAAGACACCAGGACCACTGTTTTCGTTTGTGGAATAAATGCTGTCTCCTTTGAAGCATTGTGTGATGTTTATTTTTTTTTTTAATAAAGCTGCTGATGTGTGGCACCGGCGAGATAAACGTGCAGGACTTCAAGGCCCACGCTGTGATCGTCGGCGGATCGTGGCATTTCAGGGAGAAGGTCAGCCGCAGTCTCCCTCTGTAGTCGCCTCCAGCCACACAGTGGTGATCAATGTCCGCTTTTGCACCTGCAGGTGATGAAGTGGTTCTGGGCGGTGGTGTCGAGCTTCACCCAGGAGGAGCTGGCTCGCCTCCTGCAATTTACCACCGGCTCCTCCCAGCTTCCCCCTGGAGGTTTCAACACCCTTTGCCCTTCTTTCCAGATCATCGCAGCCCCCACACACAGCACCCTGCCCACCGCACACACCTGGTCAGTGTCAACTTATGAATGTTTTGTGCTTTAAAGGGCATTTTTCCCATCATGGACTTTTGGTGAGCCCACACAACCGAGTGAGCTCTAATACAGCCGCATCTCAATAAATACAATCGCAAGATTTATTTCAGTAATTCAATTCAAAAGTGAAAATCATACAGTCATTAAGCAAAAAATACTTCACAGAAGGCCAATTCCTACCTAGAAACCCCAATTCCAATAAAGTTGGGACATTGGGATTCTCATTTTGAATTCGATGCCTTCCAATGCATTCCAAAAAAAGCTGGGACAGGGGCCACAAAAGACTGGTAAAGTTAAATGCTAAAAAAAAAAAAGGAATATTTCACAGGTGAACAGGTTAATTGGTTGTAAAAGGAGCATCCCTGAAAGGCTCAGTTGTTCACAAGCAGGTTTGAGGTGAGGTTCATCACTTTGTGAATGGAGCAGATGCTACTCTGGCATGAGTGGCCAGTATATGCAAATAGTGCAGTATGGCGAGACGACTACAGTGAGTCCACGAGTAATATATAATTGGCCCACAGAAATGTGATGGTCTGTACGAATCTAGAGAAATCTCAGCATGTAAGTGGCATCGAACCAGTCAAACATTGAATGGCCGTGACCTTCGATCCCTCAGGTGACACTGCATTAAAAAACACCTAATAAGTGCTACATCCAAGGTTTTGTCTGTAGCAGTGTTTCGCAACCAATAAACAAAAATGTCACAAAAAAGTATGTATTTATTTGCTCAGTTGTGTGTGCCACAGCGTATATAAATGAACAAAGACACATATTCAGGATTTTCCAATTTGCCTTCTGGGAGATTATTTATTTATCTATTTTTTAAATTTATTTATTTATTGGTTCTCTTGTGACCAAGGATCGATGTTGAGGGAAAGAGCTAGTCTAATTTAGCTATTTACTCTGGCGGCCTTGCCTAACAGAACAAACGTTCTTTTCTGGCATCTGTAGACAATTGCAAATCTTTTGGGTGAGCATCTATTAGGGCTCGGTCCCAATCCCCCATGAACAGCAGGTATTTTACTGTATTACGATTTTTTTTTTCTGTCCTATCGAGAGGTGCTTCTAATATTTGGATTACTTTATTTAACTCCATGAGGGGCAAAATATTAGAAAACACCAACTTTCCTATGCTACACTGCCGTTCTCCATCGTATTCGATTGTGCAGGAGCGTAATGCGGCAGCTAGTGAGTGTACGACTACATTTGAAGTCCCATGGAATTGTGGAGTGCTTCAACACAGATGTTTCTCTCGTGTCCAGTTTCAACCAGCTGTGCCTCCCGACCTACGACTCGTACGAGGAGCTGCACAAGATGCTGAAGCTGGCCATCAGCGAGGGCAGCGAGGGCTTCGGCATGCTGTGACGCGACCGACGAGAAACCAGTCACTCTTTCTCCAGCGTCCTTTCCCTCTGTGCTCATCGGAATCTCCCAGACCCCTTGTAAAGTCTTGTTAGGATGAGAGGGTGTCGCAGGAAAAGTCTGCGCTGGAATCCCTATGAACTTGTGTATGTATATTAAAACATTTTGTTTTTAAAGAGCAACCCAACAACTGTTTATAAGGAGGAGAGAGTTGAGTTTCTTTTGGTCTTAATTCTGATGTTAGCGGATTTTTCTATAAGTGAACGTTAATGATACTAGAGCAAAGGCCTTGAGTATTATTGTACAAACTGAGGAACACTAAAGTGAGGCAGCAGCTTCCGTGTGATGTGGGCGCTGTCTGCATCACGAGCACTTTGGCCTTAAACCATCAGGGACTTAGGTGTTTGTAAATATATACTGTCGCTTTTATTTACCTGTACATACTAGTGTGCACAAGGGAGGGTTAGGGCCACACCAAATCGAAACAAAATTAATCCAGGATTGAAAAATGAGTTTTAAGATTAGGAGTCTGAAAACGAAGACATAATTGATCGAGAATAAGGTGGAAGTTTTATGAGAAATTAGCTATGTTACAAGAATAAAGTTTAACTATTTAGAAAATAAAATTGGAATATTAGAAGTATAAACAAATACCAATTATGCTGTGATAACTAGCGTAATGTACTGGTTGATGACAGTTTGGGTTCATCAACCCTTAGTTATGCTTGTTACCGCTGCATACAAGGGGAGTCTGCCACTTTTTTTTTTTATATTCCCTTCCTTTTATTGCAATACTGTATTTGTTTGTCAAACCATTCCAACTTAAATCTCAAACATACAACTATCATATTTTCGTTCCCCCCCCGCCACCATTTTTATTTTCATAACTAACTTATTTTCTGACTGTTCTCATAATGTTGACCTTTTTCTTCATCAGTCAACCTTATTCTTGAAAAATACTACTGTTAGTCGTTTACTTTTATTACTTTGTTCCCCTCACGTTATGGCTTTATTCTAAGTATTTATAAATAGGACTGTTCTCGTAATTTTACGACGTAATTCCAGTAATACCGCTCCCCCCCCCCCCCTTAACCTAACAGTAATTCCAGTAATACCGCTTTTTTTCCCCTTATCCTAACAACTTTATTTAAAATATATATATATATTCCTGTAGTATTGCAACTTTTTTCTCATAAGATACTGACTTTATTCTTCAAAAATACAATAATCATAAAACTTTATTCCCTTTATAAAATAACTATTCTTGTTTTATATAGTCACTGAACTGAATGACTTTTTTTTTTTTATCCCCTCTTATTTTTTAGTGTGGTCCTAATACTCTTTTGTGTTCTAACATTTTTTAGATGACCTTTTTTAAAAAAAAAAAAAAAATTTATGAAGAGAAGGGATGTGATTCATTTGGATGTTTAATTTCTAGAGTGCTTTTTTTCTGGTGGGGGGGGGGTCTCTATGTTTTTAACTTATTGTGTGCCGATGAAATATATATCGATCCACCATTTTGAATCGGGAGCGCTTTAGTGTTGGGTATTTTGAAAGGCTGCCTTATGCTTGGCCTCTGATTGTATCCAGAGACGTGTACAGGTGAGTGGAGCGGTCAACTATGACATCTAATGGATAGATAGTACGGAGTGCTCGTGAGCGTGTGTTTTTAACAATCACAGCCTCTTATGGGATTACCTCAGTATCTCCAAAAGGCCGCCTATGCATCCCGTCACACAGGCGTAGAGTGGCTTTGAGCATACACGCACAGTTCATCGTTGCCTCCTTTTACACAACTCCTCTCACACGTCGTTGTCTGCCCTTTATAATGTAGAAGAATCTCCACTAACTTTATAACCATTCTGTTGTTGAGTTGAAATGTAACAATAAATGTGAAGACAAAGTCAATCATTAGGATGCTCCTGGCTCCCCTGAAGGCTTCTCTGAATGTACTATTTGAAGTTGAGCACCTCAGAGATCTAACACTAAAGGAAGTGTCAGACAAGCGAAGCAAAATGGGACACGCTTTCGCTGGCCTGTTTTTTTATATATAAAAGAAAACCGTTTTTGTTTGTGCAATGTAGGTTTATTAGGAAAAAGCATCAGTTTTTATGTGCCTAACATGTAACCTCAGCACTATTGTAGAGTATTGACTTATCTTTTAAAACGAGCCAGTTATGTGAACTTATTAAAGCCCCATTGAATTGAGTTAAGAACAAATGTGCTTTAGTTGAATGTTCTTGTGATTTCCTAACCACTGACTGCTCTAATTCATGTTACAATCTGATTTTGAGATTAGACAATTTGAGGACTATTAGTTGTGTAGATTTTGCCTTTATGACATTTAAGATGAGGCACATTCTTATTTTTATTTTTTATGGCAAGCCTCTGACTATGAATGTTTGAGATTTCTGTCCTGCAGTGGCTTTGTTAATGGGAATAAAAAAAAAAGTGAAACAGAAAAAAAAGGACTATCAGAATTAAATTTATTTTATTTTGTTTTTCCATCCATCCATTTTCTGAGCCGCTTCTCCTCACTAGGGTCGCGGGCGTGCTGGAGCCTATCCCAGCTGTCATCGGGCAGGAGGCGGGGTACACCCTGAACTGGTTGCCAGCCAATCGCAGGGCACATACAAACAAACAACCATTCGCACTCCCATTCACACCTACGGGCAATTTAGTCTCCAATTCATGCATGTTTTTGGGATGTGGGAGGAAACCGGAGTGCCCGGAGAAAACTCACACAGGCACGGGGAGAACATGCAAACTCCACACAGGCGGGGCCGGGGATTGAACCCGGGTCCACAGAACTGTGAGGCTGACGCTCTAACCAGTCGTCCACCATGCCGCCTTATTTTGTTTTTATGTAATTTTATTTTCATTTGAATAAGCGTAAGAGAAGGAATGCACGGTTATAGTGGATGTATATTAACTTATTCACTGCCAGCCTCTCCAGTTAACATATATTTGACTTGTTTAGCCGTCAATGGCAGTGATTAATGCTAATGTGGAAATTTGCAGAATTTTATGTTAAGCTACCACAGGGAATGCAGATAGACATCCCATTTTTCTATATCACTTGTCTTTTAGTGTTATGAATGAGCTGCAGGCTATCCGAGCCAACTACGGGCGAGAGGTTGTCTACACTTTGGACTGGTTACCAAACCAATTACAGAGAAACCGCCTCTCGCCCGAAGTCAGTAGTAGCCCTGTTTATATACTGGTACAGTATAATGAATATATATTGGCTCATATGAGTGTTACAGAAAAAAAGGACAGAAAAAAAAGTTTAAAGATACAAATTCAGTAAATCGGCTAAAACTTATGAAATATGTTAAAAGATTTATTTTTTTAAAATTTTATTTGATCAATGTCCAAATTTTCTTAAAATCAAAAAATTGACAGGCCTTTACACCTTAAAGTTTGGTGTTTTCTGTTTTGGTTCATGGCATGGCTTTGTTTTTGCGGACTTAATTTCAATTCATTTTGTTTCATGTAGTTTTTAAACCCAAAGAAATGCATGCTTTCGACAGTAGAGGGCAGTACATCCACATGGGATCTGATTTGGATACATCTCTTCAGCAAACCATTCTTTCGCTCACTTTTTAATCTGTTCATTCCAGAACAAGATGAGACACTGACACTCATACAACACGCACATCATGAATGTACTAAAATGAAGTTAATTTTCGTTAGTCACTTTCATCACCCTTTTCATCGGATCCCGCACAACCCAATTTTTTAAATTGTTTTTTTAATTGCTTGGTTTCCAGGAGGTGGACATCCTGCATGCATCTACAGGTGTGGTCTAAAAGAGGCAGACATACAAGCAGATAGGCATCTTGAAGCACTTGGGAGGCGGGAGTCCTCTGTTATTTGGTCTTGGCATACACCTGGTGATTTGCATAATGGTCCCTCTCAAATTCCCCCCAAGGAATGCATGCTGAAAAGGGTCCACAAATCAGAGTCCTCCTCTGGCACTCGGACAAGGAGCAACGTACCATTTTCCCCAGACAACCTGTGAGGGGCAACCATTTTTATGTTTTGTTTTTAAAAAGAAATGTTTTAAATTCAAGTAATTATGCTGGAAATCATTTTATATTGTATTCTTCATGAACCAGTGCTGGGAGGTAATGAAGAATACACACACAAAACACTTGTTACTACGTGTATGTCTGATTTTTTTTGTATTTTATCCAATCAGATTTCAGCCTTTGTGTGTTGCCATGTCCATCTAATCTGCCCAGCAGTTTCAAAGTCAGTAGCGATGGGCGATAGCAAAGAGACTTTCCTTAACCAATCAAATTTCAAATATGTTCTTGACGTCAGGATTTTCCGTCGTCTAATTGGCTGGCCAGAGTAAAAACCTGGTACAGCCAAGTTTGACTAGCAAAAACGTCACATTTAATCGTCACCGTCTCTGGTGAGTAATATGTTTTATTTAATGCTTGTGTCATGTTATTAGATGAATAGGAGAATTAAGTCTGGTAAGTCCCCACTGAAGGCCCCGGGTGCCAAATGAAGAAAAAAAGAAAAAGAACAAGGTCCTCACTTTTAAACAAATGCAAAAACACCCAAGTACCTTTCCTGTTGGCTGAGTCTTTTTTTTTTTTTTTTTTTTGTTCCACTAAGTCCAGATTTTCAGACCCTCTGAAACAAACCTCAATCATCTAAAGAGATGGTGTCACTTCGGAAGCTTTCTCTTTACCAATGTCAAGTGAACTCACTCCAGGTCCAGCTTCCTCTCAGTTCACATCTTGGAGGGAAAAAAAATACTCTTTGTATTGACTGAAGCTCCATCAGAGGTGGAAGAATTGATACACAAGAATCGAGTCCTGTCCTTGTTGGTTAACTTTTCGGCCACTTTGGACCAATTTGGTCTGTTAGCTGTGCCAAGGAACTCTGCAATTATTTAGCATTTGTTGTGTGCTACAATGGGCAGGCCATTGTGGAGTTTTCTCTGTGCTTGGGTGGGTTTTCTCTGGGTACTCCGGCTTCTTCCCACATTCCGAAAACCTGCCTGTTTGGGTTACTGAAGTTTTTTTTCTTTGTGTCCTGCGATTGACTGGCAACCTGTCCGGTGTTAACGTTGCATTGCCCAAGGGTGAACTGAGATCGGCTCCAGCTCCGCCATGACCCCGAACAGGATTAGCAGCAGAAACTGGATTGATGGATGTGTACTAACAACTATCCAAACAAACTCAGAACCCTCCTCGATATCCCAGCTTGATTCACTTCAAGTCGAAGTGGTCACTTAGCTTATGCAATGTGGTTGACTTTGCCCCGTGTTGTCATCCTATTAACATCAGACCTAAAGATGACCACCCAAGATTCCAGTGAACTCACAATGCAAAAAGACCTTTATTGATTACCTTAAATCAAAGTTGTGGAGCCAGATAGAATGCAAAGGACCCATATGGTGGGCTGTTACTGCAGGGGTTGTGAAACCAGGGCATTCTTTTCCTCAAACGGTTTTTGTCACACTCTCTTTGTAAATGCACATTGTACTGCTCATTGTGGTGTGTGAACCTTGGCCACCCGGGGGCAGTATAAGACAGACATATGGATATACTGTACTTCTCAGCTTTGCAGTGCAGCAGTAATATTAGATGTTTTTCGCACAGGATAAAAAATATATGCTTGTGGATATTGTTATGTGGTCTGTCTATATGTGTTAGTGCACCATTTGTGTTCAGATATCCGTTGCTGACAGACATCGGCGATTGCAGACCGCTGACGGAGCTTTGCAATCACAGATCGCCAAACATGGGGCGGGGGGTTCACACAGGGAATTCAAGTTAGGACTGCCACTGCCTCTATGTCTGCCCCCCTCCGTTCAGTGACGGACAGCTGAGCTCTAAAATAATTTTGTCCATTCGAGGGTAAATTGGTGCACGGGCTTTCTGACCGCAGACGGTGTCGAGCACTTGGGAAGGACAGCTGTGAGAAACATGCAGCGGTCTGGAAGCCGATCACAGGCGAGGAATGTATGGATCCTCGCCCTTCCGACATTGATGATGACATCATCTGTCATCATGCAGGAGAGATTCCTAAAGCATTATGAAGGCATGGTTGGTATCCTATCACTTTACAAGGGACTCCCACTCTTTGCCCACCAAGTTTGAACCAACTCCCCAGTCCCAAAGCTCGGTTGGGGGGGCCGGTGTTGCCGAAGGAGAGGCCCCATACTCCCCAACTCTCCATTTCCCTCTTCCAACGTCTGTCATTTAAGTACCATGACCTGTCTGTCAACGTCCACGAGTGCACACAGAACGGGCCTTATTAGATTATATCCCTCCATGTGAAAACGGAGCGCTTACACATGCTTTGTTGTGAACATGATTTAAATTGCGGCCAGAGACGAGCAGAAGCTTACAGCGACAAGTGGTTTGGAGAAAGGGCCTTTTTTGCGAGAGATTAAGTGTCCCCCAGCTGGTGGCTGCCTGTATTATAAATGACCTTAGAGGGAGGCTGATTCATAGAGTTAGAGGTCCTACTGGGAGGTGAAGCCCTAGCCTACTCGATGTGTCATGAAACATTTCTCTGTACTTCCTCTGTGAGATTACTAACGTACACTGTGCTACTCTCATGAGTAAACTTCGACATGACGCCGGTCTGATCATTTACGGTGTACGATTCAGGCATCCTAGCAGCAGAACTACAAGGTTCTGGGTTTACGGCCGTCTTCCTGTCTACTTATTGACTTCATACATTCTCTTGGCCATAGAGGAGGCTGATGCAGTTTTAAACATAGACTGTATAAAATGGGTGTTTGGCGCCACTGGACATCAACAATCACCTAAGGCCTGTTCTGCTGGCCAAAACACTATCAGAAGCAGTGACCTTTTTTACAGCCTATATTCTAGTATTTGTTCCATGAAACTTTATTATTGTATTTCCAATAGTCAATTCTCTTTATTTCATTTCTTGGCTGTGTTGCTTCCAGTACGTGTATGTTGATGGTAAACTTTATTTTTTTTAGTTATTTTTTTGGTTCAATCGAATGGTTCAATTCCATTGTTGTATCTTAGGGTCTTTGTTTCCAGTCCACTATATGCAGAACATCACGTGACCAGCGCGGAAAAACAAAATAGCTGACTTCCTGTGTATGGTTTGCTGACGATCAAAACTAGGATTGATTACATGATTGTTTGAAGCTGAAGTTCCTAAAATTTTCTTTTCTTTATGACTTGTGTCTTCGGACCAAAGTTAAATACATGTACATCATTCATTCATACAAATATGATATCATATGTATAAACATGTAAGAAGCACAAGCACCGTCTGTTGTCATCTTTGGTGGCTCTGTGGTGACATCTTTGGTTTAAAAAAAGACATTGTAGATGCTTAAGTTCCTATGGGTTCTGAAATGGTCCCCTTTCTGATTTTTTTTTTTTTTTTATATTTTGAATAAGGAAAACTGAGGGAAGTAAATTTGAGTTGAGGTAATGTTGTTTGTGAATTGTATGTGGTTAAGTTCATATAGTCTTAAACTCTGTGCCCCGTAGTTCAACAAAGTTTGGTGGGAGGATTGCCAGGTATTATACTGTGGATGGAATCGAATATAGTAATGAGCCCATGTTGGCCCAGTGTCAGAACATAGGCATATACGCAAGATTGCCTCACCTGGACTGGCTCTGTCTCCCCTTGAACTGGTCTTGCTGGGCCATAAAGAGACATAAATTGCACCCAAGTGACCTGTTGGTGAATAGAACCCCTAAAGTCCCGCTATGCGCCATGAGACTCAGACTGCGCTTTAGTCATTTTCATCTACATGCAGGGACATTTGTGTATTCTTTCTTTCCAGTTAAAATTATTTCCACAAATTTATTAACATCTGTCCCGCACATGCCATTCCTTCTTGTGTACTGGTTGGCGAAAGACCACTTTTACGGTCAGGAGTCACAGATTGCCTTAACCTTCATCCTCCTTGAAGCCTGAAACGAGAGGTTAGCTAGAGGCGCATCTACAGGAGGATGTGAATCTGTATGTCATTCGTTCTTCCCATTTTCATTTGGCAATAAAAAATAAAATTAAAATGTTAATGATTGCTATTCTTTATTTGAATGTAACACCAAAAAAAAAAAAAAAATACCCAATTTTCCACATTTCAATTTTGACCTCATATCAAAAGTACTAAACAAAAAAACTGGCTACAGAACTGAATTTAATTTTAATATTTAATTGGACAGGTTTTTGTGACCCGGAATAGTAGTAAAGATACAGTAGCTTGTTAGCTGCCACAATCAGTCCAGACCACGACCATCGAATGATCCATCAGCCGCATTATATCCAGGACAAAGCATTATTGTTATGTTATATTACAAAACCAAACAAAAAACTGGATAGTCAGTCATGTTTTATTTATTTATTTTGTATTTCAAACTGCCAATTGAAAATGGAAAGAAGGAATGGTGCTCTGATTTGTGAGCATTATTGCTTGTATGCATGTAAGGTGCAGTGCAGGCAGGCACTGCATGACATATTCTGTGTACTATCCTCAAGGTGAACTGATTTTGAATATGAATGTGCCTGAAAGAAGGTCCACTACACCTGCTGATTGAGAGGAACCTTGTTCCCGTCTGCCTTGGCGTCCGCCAAGTCATCGTGAATGGCCGGCGGGGTTGGGACCACCCCGGTGAGTGAGGGGGAACAGAGTGTGCCTCTGTTCGGACTGACAGAAACATTGACTTGGTGCTATCAACTGCTGCTTCCAAACCTTAGCCGGTACAGTTTTAGATAATAGCACGTTGGCCTTTAGTAAACAGAGATAGTGTTTTCAACTTGATTTCCTTGCGACTTGGTTCTCATGAGGGGAATGAAAATTTTCAGCGGCACGTTTTCCACTTCAAGGCCACTTTTGCCCACTTGGAGGGCACGCATAGGAGCACATAGGGTAAAAAAGGGGCACATAGGGTATTAAGGTGTGTGGGGGGGGGGGGGCTTGTATTGGTCGCGGGGTTCAGCTTTTGGTCAGGAGAAGTTATGGTTAGCCATATGTAACTAGCATGGTACAAATTCAATTTCCAGTGGAATTTAAACAGCCTCTTCTGGGCTCTTCAGCTCATTTCCTAAAAACAAGACAAAATACTGGTGGTGCACTTTCTTAAAAATAAAAGATTTCAGCTGTTAAAGTTGCATTTTGAATGTCATCTGTTCCAGATTACACGAACCATATAAGCAGTTTGTTTTGCATTCTCTTTCTTGTAACCTGAGTGAACCGAAAGTTACATACGCAACTGTGATTTTTGGCGTACCGTTATCCCTATAGCAATTATACATTTACTGTATATGGTTTCACCAGTATAACCAGCCCCCTTATGGGCAAACTATGATGTAGCTCGCAATGAAAACAAGTTTGACACCCCTGAGCCTCTGCTTTCTCTGATGGGTCATGGCAGTAGTCCCTTCCTATTTGAGGTCTCAGCTACCCAACGGGATGATGAGAATGCCACATTGTTGGATGTTGAATGAAGGAGATGTTGAATGAAGGAGATAAGTGACGACAGAGGGCGTTTGCTTTTTTTTTTTTTTTTTGCTGTCATATCTGAATGGATTTGCCTGTATGTTTGTCATTTTGGTGACCCGTCATAATGCAGAACCCCCATCAAGGGTCTCTGCGGAGATTTTTGGGCGAGACATAGGCAAACAAAACAGCCGTTTTGCTTGTCCTCATTTGTCTGAGGGCATGACTTCACAGTTGTGTTTATGCGATGGCAAATGTGACTCATTCGCCTCGGAAGGGAGACGTTTAACGTTCACTGTGTGCAAAGGACGAGCTCCTGGTGTTCTTTTGATATTGACGTTTATCAGTGTCTTAGCAAATGGTTTCAACATTAAGCATCTGAATTTTCATTTTTTAGGTCCCCTGACAAAATAATTAGGATCAGTCTCTCTTCCTTGATGCCAAGGAAGTATGTTGAAGTGAGTTGAGGAGCTTCATGTCGTGTTTTGCCGCCACCTTGGCATCAATAGGCAATTACAAACCTTTTTAGGGAGCAGTCAATTACTCGCAGAGTTTAGCCATTAGCGGCAGGGCTGGGCCCTTCACGAGGGAACACTGTATATATACTCTATCTTTAAATGTATAATTTTTGCAGATTTATTAAACTGGTGCCTATATAGATAGTACAAGTTGTGTCACAAAAAATATATTGCAAACCCAAAGGAGAGTTGTGGCAGGACAACCCATGGCGTCTTCACCATAACAACACCTGCTTACAATGATCTGAGCATTTGACAGCTCCTGGCTGAGAAGAACTTCACCTTGATGGGGCAACCGACCAAACATTTGTACAACTAAAGGCCCCCCTCTCAAATCAGCGCCTCCTTCAAATAAACTTCTATGACTCTCAGCATTTGAGTAAACAAATGCCCCCTCGCCACTATTTTAGGGAGTACAGTATTTATGCTTTCTGCTGACAGAAGACAAAGCTGGGAAGAAGGCCCAAGGGTGACAGCGTCCAAGCTATGAAAGCCTCTAGGAAGTAATAATAATGACATCTTCTGTCATCGCCATCAGCCTGGCCACCTGGTAGGATGTTGAACTTCCTGTACCTCAAGCAAGCCAGCATATTCTGCAGACCCTGATGGATTCCCCCACCGTTTGAGGTCGTCGATTCCAGACTTTCACTTTGCGAGTCGGGCCAAGGGCTCCGTAAGGACGGATGCATTTTGTCAGATGTGCAACTTTATCTGTGGATTGCGGTGGAGAGAGTTTTCCATTCATGGAATCCAGCCGTGTTGCAGTCAAGGAGGCAGAAAATTAAGATGACATCAGCATCCAGTTTGCCTGGAGAGACTTTTTCATGTCCTCAGTGGTGGGAAGTAACGGGTGGGGATTGGTGTCAGGCTGCAATCAGTTTGAAAACTCCATACTTGGTTCTACCTTAAATACAGGAGTTGAATCAATACTTCTGCTTTTATCAGAGTCGTTTTACACAAGTACCTTTTTTTTTTTTTAGTACCCGTACTTCTACTTATGTAGTACAGCATGCAAGTACTTTTGCCACCTCTTCGTCGTGAGGAAAGCGTACAGTATCTCAGTAGCCCTGATGGGAATGTGGAAACCATCACATATTTTTGTTAAGGAGGCAAATGACATGTTAAGGAGCCTTACGCAACTCCAGGAGTTCCAGCGTGTTTGTGACAAGGAGATCAACTCCGTTCTGTTTAGGTTACTGATTAACGGCGTCCAGGCTGCATCCAGATGTGGTTTGACCTCAAACGCACACCGTTGATGTTCTCTGATCAATGTTGCGCAGGGAGAGAGCGCGCCATACCGCTCGACGCCATCCTTCATCATGAGGGACGACGCGGTGATCTGATGAATAGAACGGAATCTCGGAATCGCTCTCTTTGCTAAATGGCAGACAGATGGCCCGGGCCCTGTGCAAGCAAGCAAGCAACATTGACTGCCAGTGATTACCAAAGCTCTCGTCATGCACTATAAATCGGTGCACAAAGGTGGATGACTGGTTAAAGCGTCTGCCTCACAGTTCTGAGGACCGGGGTTCAATCCCCGGCCCCGCCTGTGTGGAGTTTGCATGTTCTCCCCGTGCCTGCGTGGGTTTTCTCAGGGCACTCAGGTTTCCTCCCACATCCCAAAAACATGCATGGTAGGTTAATTGACGACTCTAAATTGCCTGAGTGTGAATGGTGGTTTGTTTGTATGTGCCCTGCGATAGGCTGGCAACCAGTTCAGGGTGTACCCCGCATCCTGCCCGATGATAGCGGGGATAGGCTCCAGCACTCTCGCGACCCTAGTGAGGAGAAGCGGCTCAGAAAATGGATGGATGGATGGATGGATACTTAAGTAAAAGTAAAAAAAATACAGACTATCAAATGTACTTAAGTACAAAAGTAATTGCAGTCTGTCAGCTGGTAATACGAGGGCACTTGGGCGCCGCCCCAACTCTGGCGGTGGTCACCACATTACAGATAAGTCGTACAGATAGGACAGATATGTTTTCAAATGGAGGGAATAAAAGTAAAGTCAGAAAAATAAATACTCAAAGTAAAGATAGCCTACCTGAAAAAAACTGCACTCAGTTATTTCGCACCACTGATGTTGATTACCAAACTAGTAGAAAGTACAGATACAGTGGTACCTTGACTTACGATTGCCCCACCTTACAAGTTTTGGGAGTTACTGGCTGCTGCTTAGTCAATGATTTTCTTTCTTTCTTTCTTTATTTGCTTTGTGTTGCACGCCCAAATTGAGTGAAATAGGAAACAATTGAAAAGTTAAGATATTGTAATGCCCTCATGTGTAGGCAAGGAGAGCCACAGTTTATTGAACGGGACAAGCAGTCAAACACACAAAATGAGAACAGTCTCAAGAAGCTGCTGTAGGCCACAACTTACGCCCAGACGCTCACACACAGGCCGAGGCAACCAACTAAGCCAACCCGACTCCAGGTTGTTACTCACTAGACCACCTTTTGAGGGGAAAACATCCAACACACAAATACTAGGTTTACAATAATTACACTTTCACATTCTCTTTTATTGTTTGTTTTTATACTATACAGTACAGTTAAGATCTTAATCAATCAGTCAATTAGGACCTCACCGCAGTTGACTTTACCTAGCGCTATTTACCAATCGTCTCTTTACGTTGTGTCAAAATCTAGCATTTGTACTTAGTTATTTCCCTCCACTGATGACTACCAAGTCTCCTGGTAAGATGAAAAGAATAAGGTGGGAAACTAATGCCTCTAAAATTAATGCAACATTTGGGGGGGATAACATCTGAGACCAGCTGTCATTTTTCTTCCACTTGAGCAACACAATATTTGTTTATTTTCAAAGGCAGGCTTGACATAATGGATCAAGAATCAATGTGCAAATATCCAACAGACACCGGTTTGTTTGTAAGTATCAACCGCATCATTCCTGTCTCCGTTTGTCCCGTTATGAAATCTCCTGAAGCCCTTCCAAGCACAAAACCTGTTGCAGAACAAAGTTGCAAGCCAAACTTCGCTAAACATCTAAACATCCCGCACAGAGAGGAGGTATATCAGGTTCACCCCCGTACGTTTTGTTGCAGCATTGCTGCGATTCCTCACTTTTATCTGAGATCCTACAGAGTTAAGTCAATACAGCTGAAGGATAACTTTATGACCTTTTTGTTACCCCATTGTCAGGCCTGTTGTCGTCTTGATTCTTCGACTTGTTTTCACTGATGGGTAATTGACTTGTTCCTTTGATAAAAGCCATTGGGGAGAGTGGCGCCGTTGGCCCCCGAGATTAACACCCCGTCCGTTATCATGCACGCCATCCGCAATGAAAGAGGGATTAAGTGCAACCGCTTTCAGGTTTCATTATGTAATATATTACGGCTGTCTTAGATCTCAGTAGTTTTCATAGTAAAACGATGGATGATCCCAATCTCTTATCTTTGGAATTGTTGAGGGTCATTTGTTAATAGAAACCTGTTCCAGTTGCTTGCTGATTGACATGATACAGTTGGGGGTGTATTTCTGGTACACTGCAACCGCTGAAGGGCAGTACATTGAGTTAGTGGTTAGCATGTCTGCCTCAGGATTGAGGGTCGAGGTTCGAGTCTCAGGTTGGGCCTTCGTGCGTGAAGTTGAGATATTTTCCCTGTGCTTATTTGGGTTTCCTGCAGGTACTCTTGGTTCTTCCCACATTTCCAAAACTTGCATGTTAGGTTTATTGAAGACTCTAATTTGTCCATAGGTGTGTGAATGTAAGTGGCAATGCTTGTTTGTCTACATGTGCCCTGCGATTAACTGGCAACCAGTTTGGTTTACACCAAAAGTCCCCAAAGTCAGCTGGGAAAGACAGCTGCTCACCCGTGACCCTAATGAGGACAAGCGCTATAGAAAATGATTGGAACTTCACGTGACCAATGCGGACCACGGGATAGCTGACTGATTTGCCGAATGCGGGAGTAGTTTGCGCATATACCGGATTTCAGTTGTTTCTTGTGGATTTTTGTTTTAATCCGATTCATTCATTTTCCCACAAAACAAATTACAGCATACACTCCAAATCCCACTATAGAACAAATTTTGCACGATGTGAATATGAAGAAAAAATTCTGCAATGCCCTGAATCTGCAAAGGTGAACCACGATACAAGGTAAACCGCGATATAGTAAGGGAACACTGTAATGTGTTGAAGTTGCTAATAACGTCTTCACTGGTCAACATCAACTGCACAAAAGTCCTTTCCCTGCCCTATGAGGTGTTCTGTGCAGCGGGTATTTTTTTTAATAGCTTACATTACCATGTGAAGTCATGAGGATCGGTAAGATAAGCAAACTCACCTCTCCTGGCATTTGAGGCTGTTTAGCAGCATGTCTGTCTGCGGGCTTATTAAAACTTGGCTCCCTAATGACCATTCGCCCTTGAAGCCTGCTGAGCGCTTAGTGCAGCCCAGGAGACGAGGCCTTGGACGCACTGGGCCTCTTCCTGCTCCCTACGGAGAGCTGGGGTATAAAAGTTAGCTGAAGCTGCAGGCTGGGGGTCGAGTCATATGAACACTTTTACATTACATTAAACTGGAATGTTAATAAAAGAGCATATGGCGGCCTTTTTGGTCTGTTGACATATTGAGCGATTAAAGCCTCAATGGTGCGGCAAGGCTCGTCCACGCGCGCTAATTGTTAGCCAGAAACTGTGTCACAACATCACACTCCTGTATTAGCGTTTGCATGGGAAGGCTGGACAAAGCTGAGGTGGGTTGTGTGGGCTTGTAGACAACAATGTTGCACAACAAGCAAAGAACACCTCCCTCAGGGATGCATTTTACGACCTAGTTTGCGATGGGAGACATCCAGGGGCGAGGTGACCTAGTTAGTGCACGTGGATGTCCTGTTTTGCATGATCTATTTACTGCGTAAATGATAAGAGACAACCATTTACACTCATGCTACTGTGTGTATTTCCCTCATTATTCTTCCCCATATCACACTTAATAAGCACAAGCATCGCTCAGTGGGTTTGAACTTAATCGGAAAAAAATGTAAAGCTCATTTGGGATCGCTGAGTTATGTTTCCAAGGCTGGTCATCTTCCAATTTGTTCTCATTTTACTACAAATTACTATTTACTCACAGAGATCAATTACAGTGTTCCCCTAATATATTGTTCTTCATTGTTTCCACCCTTTCTAGAGCACATATTTTTTGGTGGAACGTGTATCCATTGCAGACTTACCCACTGTATTGCGGAAATCTGCTTTTTATAGCTATAATTTTTTTATGGGTTTTTGCAGTACAGTGTTCCCTCGTTATATCGCAGTTCACCTGTTGTTGTCACACTGTGGTGAGGTTTGTCTTGTCTTGGTTTTTTATTGTTTTCGTCTGGTCATTCCTGTTTTATTTTGAAAGACTACCTGTGGTCTCGTTTCAGAACACTTGCCCTTCCTCGTGTGTCACCTGTGAGTTGGCCCTGATTCCTGATTGTCTCCACCTGTGCCCCACTACCCTCGGTCTGCTTAAATAGTTTGGCTCCCTTGGCTGGTGTTTCTTCTTGTTTTGTTATTTTGTTCTCTGTGAGGATAGAGACCTCTCCTTGGAGATCCAGGTTCTTCTACCTGACTTCTTGAGTCCTTTTGTAGCTGATTTGTTTTGTCAGTTTGATAAGAGTTCATCACTGCATGCAATAAAACCCGCTCTCTCCAGTGATCTCTGCGTCTGAGTCCTGTATGTAGTCCTGGCCTGACAGTACTCCTGCTATAGACTTCCAACCTCCAGTCACCGCAACAGCTCTGGTTCAGACTGTCCCCATCATCTGGGCGGAAGTAAAGTTGGTGCCCCAGGAGCGATTCTCAGGGGTTCCCGAGTATAGTAAAGCCTTCTTAATTGACTGTTTAATTCACTTTGAACATGCCCTCCTCGCATTCACTACGGACTGGTCCAAAATCTCCTTTTTATGATCTCTCACCTGACCGGTAGGGTGATAACTTGGTCCACGGCAGAGTGGGATCGTAACTCTCCACTCTGCAGCACCTATGAGAACTTTTGACCCAGTATCCACCGAGCGGGCTGAGACAGGGTAGCGGCTCGATTTGTGACTACAGCTTGGGCAGGGCAATGAATCTGGCCATCTTTGAAAATCTGTCCACCACACAAACTCAGGATTTAAACCCAGACCCTCAGAACTCTGAGACAGATGTCCTAACCGCTAGTCGCCATGCTGCATAGCTTCATACTTTAAGTGTTTTCTAAAGCTATTCAACATCACCCAGTGTGTGTGTGTGTGTGTTATGCTGGGTGAAAATTGAAAACAATTTTCATAAATTATGCATATGACAGCAATTTTTGCAGTTAGCGTTATCTTAAAATAACAGTCAATGACTGGCCTCTCCTTGCATTAAAATTTTAATCCTGTGAAATAATCCCACTTAATACTAAATGTATCCTTTTTTTTTTTTTTTCTCCCCCCCCCCTGTAACTGTAGCAGAATAAGTTTTTGTATCCTAATTTTCTAATATCTGTACATGTATTCTATTACTCCCCAAGCCTGATCACTAATTCAGTGTGCTGCCAACTAAATGGTTTAACTGAAATATTAGAAACCGCTTTCAATAGATGCATTACATGTAGTACACCTGCAAACTACAGCCACCATAGTGAACGTATTGTTAAATGATTACCAAAGTTCGTCAACTGAAAATTTGAACTAAGCATGTCTTCCTAATGACAGATCCATTGTGGCGGAGTGTTTTTTTCTTCCTCTCCCCTGCCCTGTCTTAAGAAAAAGGCTCTAAACTTAAGGATGAAGCTGAGATTCAAACCTAGAACCTCAGAGCTGTGAGTCAGATGTGCTAACCACTAAATCACTGCACTAGCCCACTTTGAAGCCAAGTTGGCTAATTGTTGCATCGTGTCTTTTTTTTGTTTTTTATTTGTTTTTTGTTTTTTTTGGTCCGGGTTAAGGCAGGCCGATGGTTTGTTCTTACTAAATGGACTATGTGAAAAAGGTTTAATGGATTGAAAAATAACAAATTTATCATGCTTAGTAGGAAGCCGTTCAGGTCAAATTGACCACATGCAGGGGGTTAAATCGCATCATAACTTTCTGGTTGCTCAACCTTTGCTGTTAATTGGGGGCAACGAAGAAGACATTTCATTCATCTAACCGTAACCGTCGTGCAGAGCACATGATTCTCTGCTCCGCAGCCAACCAACCATGAGGCCTGTCCACTGGGACCGGCGCTCGTCAAACGCGAGCGTGACATGAAACTGAACGCTACATATGCGAAGAACGCGGCTTGAAAACACAGCCAGCAATTAATCCGGCCCGTCGCACTGCACCATACCAAACTAGTGTGCTGTCGGTGGTGAGGGTGCTGGAAGGTGTGAGTCAACAGCTAACTGGGCTTTATGTATCATCTGTTCCATCGCAGTAAACAGTCCTTAAACGCACATTACTCAACGGGCTCAGGTCTGCTATCAAAACATGCAACATATTTGTAAATCCTTTAGTGGTCCTGCGTGCAGTCGCACAGTTTCGCTTGAACGACCGTGTGCTTTTAATTGTGAAAAAATCATGATAATTGAAGAGTGGAATACGCATTAAAAATTTCAAAGCAAATAGTTGAGGTTTCAACAGTTAAAATTTCCAGCTGTTCTGACATTGGTTGTCTGGAGACAAAGGACCTAATTGAGGATATAACACATTTTACAGGTACTGCTTCAAAACCGGCACGGTGGACGACTGGTTAGAGCGTCTATCTCACAGTTCTGAGGAGCGGGGCTCAAATCCCGGCCCCGCCTGTGTGGAGTTTGCATGTTCTCCCCGTGCCTGCGTTGGGTTTCTCCGGGCACTCTGGTTTCTTCCCCCATCCCCAAAACATGCGTGGTAGGTTAATTGACTACTCTAAATTGCCTGAGTGCGAATGGTGGTTTGTTTATATGTGCCCTGCGATTGGCTGCCAACCAGTTCAGGGTGTACCCCGCCTCCTGCCCGATGATAGCGTGGATAGGCTCCAGCACGCCCGCGACCCGTGTGAGGAGAAGCGGCTCAGAAAATGGATGGATGGATGCTTCAAAACCTTTTTAAACTGCATGACAGAGAGAATTTTAGTTTTTGCAACATGGTGTGCTCACATTTCTATAAGGGTCCTCCTCTCAAAACGTGTTAATTCATTAATTTTCATCATGGATTTAATAGAAAATAACTTTATCATTGTGTAGGGAAGTTTAGGAGGTGTGGTGTCAAGACGGATAAAGATCAGACAAAAAGGGAGTTGGCCATCCATCAATCCATTTCCTACACCACTAATCTGGCTCAGGGTCGCAGGGAGCTGGAACCTATCCCAGTTGATGTTGGGCAAGGGCAGACAACACCCTGGATTGGTTGTCAGCCTCTAGAAGTGATTTGTGATTAAGAATTTCTACTTATAAACCGATATTAAAGCTGCAACCAGCAATGAATGGGCCCTCACACCCCTAAGACTGTGGGTTGGAAATGCGTCGGATGGAAGTTTCGATTGCGAGTGTACAGCTCTGGATACAATTAAGAGACCACTGCAAAACTATCAGTTTATTGCAACACATGGCATGCCAACAAATCTTCAATGAGATGGAAAGAAACAGGAGTATTTATGTAATTTTCTGTTAATGTCTGTATGATTGTGACACAAGCACAGCAAGCAGCATTGGCCAGAGTCCATCCTTTAATTGGAAGTCCTCTTATTTTTCTTTTAATAATCTTGCAGTGGTGTCTTAAATTTTTTTCCAGAGTTGCGTGTACAGGGTTTGAAGGAAGTCAAGAGTCGAGTCATTGCATCTGCACATTTCCGCCTGTTGGGAGTGTCTATGAATCTCTACAAGAGGAATGTTTGGTCAAGCGCTGCCCTTGTGGAGTCATTGCCCACATCCAAAGACAAAAAAATGGCAATTCAGTGTTGCTCATCAGTCTTGTGTACACATCTCAAATTTTGTAGGAATGGGACAAAATTTCTTGGGAAGTTTGTCCCAGAAGGACACCTAGCCATGACCAAAATGACCCCAAAACCAAAATTCAAACCTAAATGGCAGACTTCCATTGCTTCATGAGAGTCACTTGCGGTTCTATTCTTGAGCCATCCATCCATTTTCCATAACGCTTGACCTCATTAGGATTGTGGGTGAGCTGCAGCCTATCCTAGCTGACTTTAGTTACGAGGCGGGGTACCTCCCTGAACTGGTAGGCAGTCACTCACTGGCCACAGTCAGACAAACAACCATTCACACTCACATTTACATCTATAGACAATTTAGTCTCTCTAATGAACCGGGGAGAGCATGCAAACTCCAAACAGGAAGGCCTGAGCTGAGATCCTAGCCTCAAACTTTAGAACTGTACGGCAGACGTGCTAACCGCTAAGCTCACTCTGCTGCGCTCTACTAAATGTCTGCGACCCAAAAATTCTGCTGGAATTGTGGGGGTGGGGGGAACTACGAGCGAATTTTTTTGGGGGGGTGGGGCTGCATGCCTGAAGACCCAAGAAAATGTACATTTTTACCAGGATGAACATGCCTGCAAAATGTAGTTAGCTGGTGCTTTATTTGTCCTACAAATAATTATGACAAAAAATGAAGCAATTTCAAAAGGGCCTTTGTACTGTAGCTCAAATTCGGGCCATAAATAGATGAGCTCCTCGGTTTATGATGATACCAGCATATGATGTTTTGAGGTTACAAATGGGCTAAGAATATGTGGTCACATGGCACAAGAAAGGATGCTCATTTACCACGTGTAATAATCCATCCATTCATTTTCTGTGACGCTTATCCTCACAAGGGTCGCGGGCGTCCTGGAGCCTATCCCAGCTAACTTCGGGCGAGAGGCGAGGGACACCCTGAACTGGTCGCCAGCGAATCGCAGGGCACATATACGTAAACAACCTTTCACACTCACATTCACACGTATGGGCAATTTAGAGTCTTCAATCAACCTACCATGCATGTTTCTGGGATGTGGGAGGAAACTGGAGTACCCAGAGAAAATCCACGTAGGCACGGGGAAAACATGCAAACTCCACACAGGTGGGGCCGGGATTTGAACCCCGGTCCACAGAACTGCAAGGCAGATGTGCTAACCAGTCGTCCACGATGCTGCCTACGTGTAATAATATAGAGTATATGTAATAAATTATGACTTGCCTACCTTATTAGCGTAGGTTAGTGATAGACTTCATCCCATTATGACTATGTGGGTTACATCGCCACCATAAGAAGAAGCCGCCTTGTTCCTCAAATTCTAAAATTTGGACAATTCACTGGAAAGTCAGTGGACATTCAGTACCAGACTTGCTGTCTTTTTTACCTTTCAATCTGCTTATTCATCAACATTTGGGAGCCCCTGTGGTAGGATTGTTAGGATGTGGGGTCGTCGCCGCACATATCACTTTCTGTCCTGCCGGTAATGTGGAAAATACTTAAGATTCAATTTTCCATTGCTGTTTCGCTGTGAAGGACGTAGTAAAAAGGGCTCTGGCAGGCCTTATTATAGTTAGGTTGAAACCAAGAGTGCTAAACTGAGGTTCCTGGAACGTGAGAAGCCAGGTGGATCTATCACAACATATTTATGTACTAGACAGTATTTCTAGTATCCCCGTCATCTTTGGAAAACCATTGCTTCCTGGAAAGTGGTCGTAGTGACCCGAGACTGCCAGCACGCTCCTCCGCCCTTTGAATCCCCTCCAGTGGGATTTATCTTTCGATGGCGTGACATCATTGTGTGCATTGTTCTCATGAGGAGGCGCTTTTAAAAATCAACAAGGAGCGAGACAGAAGGGCGATGCCACAAGATCTCTTTTCACCACCATTCATCACACTGAATTGGTTTTACATTTCCATTAGAGCATCCTTTAGGAAAAAAATGCTAAATATATCTTGTGTGTTTTGTTGAGGAAAAAAAAAGGTTTATTGATCAAGATGAGTATAAATGATAATTCACATTGCAGCTATGATTATTTTCTCTTAAGGTTTACTCTGTTCATCATTAGCACGCACCGCTATTAATGGCACGATCACCTCAAAAACGATCTAAAGTGACCTCCACTCTTGCCATAAAACTACCAACACTGGCAGTGTTGGGAAAGTTCATTTTCTATGCGAAGTAGTTCAAAGTTCAGTTCGCCGTTCCAAAAATGAACTCCTTCATACAATCTCAAAAACATGAGGAAAAACGTGTTTGTTTGCTTGAATGGTCTTTTTAAAAATGAGAAATTAAAACATAAACAGGACTTTTGTCCTTAATGTGAGTCAAAAACACGCAACACTGTATGACAGGAACGATGGTGAACGGACATTGTTAACTTTGCATTCTTCGCAGGTCTGGCTGACTATATTAACAAAACAAAACAAAACAAAACAAAAAAATATATATATTCTGTTACAAAACAAAATAAATTCCATATGACAGTGTGATTGTACAGTTTCAAATAATTCTGATACAAATAATAATTGTCCTAGTAATAAATTTTTACAATTATGTACTGTATTACAAAAGAACCACCGAAGAACATATCGCTTCCATTTCCGCAGTGTCCCTGAACGCACCTCACGTACTGACACAGCTGCGACACAGTGGCTACACAGGATTTGTTGCCAAATACAGCGTTTATTCGCTAACATATGAAGACTCGTATTTCCCTAACAAAACCTGGCACTCCTGAATGAAAACTGTTTTTCGATGCCGGAATGAGTGTGTTCTCAAATACGTTCATCCAGCAGAAATGAACTACAGTAAGTTCAATGCATGTTGGCGCAAAATATGAACTTTGGTTCACTGAACTTGGGAACCTGTAATTTGAGGGACCACTGTACTTTATACAGTATCTCAACATGACAAGCCATTAAAAAAAACATCAGAAATGCTGAGTGACCTACTGTACTTGTTTTCTAAGATCATTCATTCTTCATTCAAGATGCAAATAATCCACGTTTTACGATTCTCCTGCCACATCTTCATCTTATTCCACTCGCCGCATCAGCGCTAAGAATGATGGAGGTGTTCTTAAATATTTGTCCAGAGGAACCACGGTCATGCTCAATGAAATAAAACACACAATACAGTACATCATTTCAGTTTTCATGACTCTGCCAAAACGAATCCGCCTCCTTCCATCTTTCCCCCCAGGTCCCGACTGCTGCCTGCTCGGAAACAATGTCGGTATTATGTTCGCTGCTGGCCGAGACGAAAGAGAACCCAGAGCTTTGATACGAACGGCAAGGAAAAAAAGTTAGCTCACGAAAAGATTGACATTCCTTGGTGGCGCTCTCCATTGAAAGCTATCACAGAGGCCGATTCAGACGAATCACTTAAAATTCAGGAGCACTTGGTTGACGCTCTCTGCTGAAAATGAGAGCCCCACATTTGGGCTGTAATGAAACCGTTTGCCTTTTTAATAGGGACACTTGAACTCTAACCCTTCTCCCACTAGGCGCCGACAAGGCAGTCACTCAAGATGTAAATGGACGATCATGCGTTGCTCTCCCCGCGCAGTCAGAAAAAGTACATCAGTGTACTTTTGGGGATACAATAACTCGTCGCTTGGGTGGTTCCCTCGTAGGTTGTACTCTTACCTCTATAGTTACCCTGGGGTCCAATGACTGGTCCTCTCGGGTACACTAGTAAAGATTTTATCGCTATACCCATAGTTTCCCAAATTTCCTACTGACTGTGATTGGCTGGCAACCAATGGAGATACTGTATACCCCATTACATATACATATATATATACATATATTCTATTCAGCAAAGCAATTTTGGAGCTTCGTAATAATCTAAGGTCTGTCATGGAACCAGTCACAAGAAGGAGTCATGCCATATGGCCTTCATGTTGCTTTTCTTCTAGGGGAGTCCCGATACGAACTTTGAGAGCGGAAATTGATCCGAGTATCGGATCGGAACGGACTGGCTCTGAAATCCTTTTTATTTTACTGCCAATTTTATTCCAGCACTTCTATCCAGCAGCGCCCAGATGGCATGCAGAGCCCACATGATCACAGCAGGTTGCTAAGGTGCTAACATAGTAGCAAGGAGTAAGAGTGCATGTTGCTTGCTTAAAGTCGTTCATTGACACTCCAGTTTTTCACTGTAAAACTAAACTCACATAACAAAAGAATGACACCTATTGAATGTTCAAATACACCACAGCCTTCGTTTCTTTCTTTGGTTTTGTTCAGAAACTTTGCGAGCTCAAAGCTAACACACAGTGAATGAAAAACACCATTGATGAGCTAACGACAAGTTGCATCAAACATGCGGCCCTTATATCCCTCAAAATCAGGAATATTGGTACACAAACACTGTATTACCACATGCAGTACAAACAGGCAATATAACAACAATACTCTTTGGCATAATATGCTCATGTTTAAGTTGAACAGTGGTTATCTTGCAATTTATATATATATTTTTGTTACTGGTTTTATTGAAGTTATTTTTCAGGATTTCCGAATATAGTTTTGTATTTAATTTATTCAATTGTAGTACATTCTTATTTTTAAAGGTACTTTATGTAACCCATTGGTTAATAAATAAATGGGTCTGTTTTTCCTCATACGTACTGTTGCTGATTTTGAGCTATCACTTTAAGCCTTTTCTCACATTCCATTCTATAAAATAAGTAATGATTATTGCTGATATCGAATCGGACGGATATCGGTATTGGCCAAAATTCAAGGCTGCAATATCTGTATCGGATCGGAAGCATTGGGGCATCGCTAATTTCTTTGAATCTGGATCGTTTCAGCGTACTGCGGCTCTCCCAAAGCAATTTTTCAGGTGTGCTTTTAAACGCAACGTAACACAGGATGGCCAGATACATCCAATTACCACACTCGGGACGAGTTAAATCAAACAAAACATGGCTTATATGTTGTTGCTGGCTTCCCCAAAATTATAACTGCACTCATATGCAACTTGTTCCCCCCTCAGACAGGGCGTTTATACACCGCAATTGTAAGCACACCTAATCTTGGAATGAGCAAGCTGTTTGTGAGTCAAAAGCGATAATAACAAACATTGGGGCAAAACATCCAGGCTTGACTTGCTTCTTCCACCAACACATCCAATTCAATCACTTCAAACTTCATTTTGTGCTTGTCGTGCTCTCCCGTACTTTCCATGGTGAAAACCATCAGAACTATCAAAAGCGCAAAAAAAGAGGCCTGTTTCCACCACTTTTACACCTCTTGCCAATTGTGGCACAATCTTATTAGATTACACACAATACGCCTACCAACAGAGTACACAATCTATTACGGTGAACACACAATTTAGCGACTGCTTTTTGGGATTTTAGTAAATCAGTCCTAATGTGTTTACCTTCTAGAAATGAGAAGCCGTCACATGAGTGAACTCTGTGTCGTCGTAGAAAAGCAGCACATTCACAAAGTGGAAGCAATTAAAACCACTAAGTTGCAAAAGCCAATCCACCTTTGAGCTTGTTTACATCACTGTGATTTCCAGACTTGAATATTGTTATTGTGCGCTTGGCTTTAGAAACTATAATACAGTTATTTCTTCTCTACATTTGAAGGTTGACAGGCGTGGCTGTGCTCGTTCCAATGAGCTTTTTAGTGAGACCTCTTACTCCAAATGCTGCAAATTGGGCCACATGAAGAGCAATTTCATAACGAGACACCCATAGACAAACACTAATAAATGGCACAGAGAAACAGACACAGATCAATGGCATAAGAAGCCAGGGTCCACGATCTTAGTAAGGAGTGGCCACAGTCTTAGGCAGCAGGGTGAGACTACTGCACAATTATAAGATAAATGCATCCTCCTTCTCTAATTCTATTCTGCTGGGCCTCAAGATTCGCTGTAATCAGCTGTGGCACGCAGCCTCAGTCTCTTTCAAGAGGTTTGAAAATATCCACACTGCTTGCCTCCCTCACCAGCGCTGTGTGTTTTGGACCGCCGTGCTCTGAGTGCGGTCGTGTTGCTCAGGGAGCGCTCATGAGCGAGGCGGCCGTGCATCTATTGCGGATCGAAAGTAAGAAGCGGGAGCCAGCTCTCTTTTGGCTCATTTGAGAGTTAACGGTGGTGGAGAAATGTGTTGTTTCCAGACAGTTGAAGGGGGGAGTGATGATGCAGCATGGATGATAAGAGGCCGTGGCTGGGACTTCTTACATAACCTGAGCAGTTTTCCAAGGTTTCTGACGCTGTTTGAAATGTGAGCTTCATCTGCATGCCAAGATGCATGTTTACAATTCTAAATAAACAGCAGCATTTGGTTTAAAAAAGCTGAAAGCACATGTCCTGGAAAGTGATCCTTCTCACTCAGTGTTTTCCAACCTTTATTGAGCCAAGGCACATATTTTTATATTAGAAGAAACACCAAACAAAAATGTCAAAAAAAAAAGCATATTCAGTATAGTGTACTTACAACAAAAAGATAAATGTGATGGGTTAATTGTTACATCTTCCATCTCGTGGAAGAGCAGTTATTTGCGTTGCCTGTAACTGCAGTATATGTCACATGCATAGAAAGATGAAAAAAGATACATTATATGTATAAATAAATATTTGTAATTTTTTGATCAATTATGTGAAATTGTGTGTGTGTGTGTGTGGCGGGGGGTGGGAGGGTAGTCCAATATGTATTATAATATATGCCCCCCTAAATGCCTTTAACAAATGCGAGTTTCCAAGAAAAACGTAATGTTGCAATAAAAACAAAATACATATTTTTTTGGAGAAACACATTGCAATGATGTGAGAATAAAGTTACTTTTTTCAAGGAAAAATCGTAATCTTTACAAGAACAAAAACTGTAATATTATGAGAATAAAGTTGTATTTTAAGATAAGGTCATAATACTGAATTATAATATTGAAGTCAAAGTTTAACATGGGAATGTATAAAATAAGTGAATTTATAAAATCCAACTTTATTCTCGAAATAGTATGTCTTTAATTCTGGAAAAGAAGCCTTTGCTTTCCCCCCAAAATTGGTCAATGTTCTCCAAAAAAATACACCTGTTGTTCTGTCTGGTCATAATATGCCTATTGTTCTGCAATTGCCCGTCCCAACAATTTTATTTAGCAAATTGGGGAGGAAAAAATCACTTTTAACTAACACACTCAATACCGCAGGATAATCACTTAGGATAATCTTTGTCACGTGTGGGGAGTAGCTGTACCCAAGAGCAGGCGGCGGCAGATGTAAAATGATGAACTGTTTATTGAGGAAAGGTTTTGGAGGTGGTCCTGGATCTGTTGGCAGGCAGTGGACGGAACAGGCGGCTGGCTTGGTGGCAGGAATGATGTGGGTCAGGAACACAGGGGAGCACTGGGAACGAGGAGACACAAGAGTTAACGAGGGAAGCGAGGAACCGTATAGCTTACTTGACATACGGTGGGCTGTGGTACCGCAGGGAGAGGCTGCAATACTTAGGCGAGGATTTCCGGGGACAGGCAGGCTTCTATACACTGGTGGTGATGAGGCTGATTGAAGACAGAGAGGGGAGGGGGCAGAGAGAGGACACAAAGCGCCCACCCGGCTCCAATAATGGAACCGCAGGGCAGTATATGACAATCTTGACACATCCGACAATCGGGCCTTTGGAGACTATGCAGAGGGAGGGACAATGCTCAAATTTGACGTGATTATCGGTAAGTGTGATCCCACTTTAACATTTTTATGACCCCAAGACACACACCCACAGGACAGGTTAATCTTTTAGAGACACCTGGCAATTGGGAAGTTGCTGACTTAGGCCTGGTACCAAAAGAAGGATTTTTGAAATTTGAAAAGATTATCTTTTACAGACCCCACACATGAAGATAAAAAAAGGTCTGGCATTAATAGTTGTGGTCGTACAGTGTGTCGTTTACTCCGATAATCGCAACACCGCCATAAAGATTCTGTTCCACCGCCGATCTAGAATCTAGTCCTCAAAGACAGAACATGATCTAACAAACACGAAGAAGAAGAAACACGACCGGACATGATGTGCCGATGTTTGCCGAGTGTTGCGGAAGTGGGAGTGTTGTACAACAGTGATGTCGTCGATAAAAAGAAAATACTAATTGCTGTCCGGTGAACCCACTTATACAAAGTAGGAAATTGGGTTGGACCAATTTCCACCCGCTTGCTTGTTTCTTGATTGCCTACATTGCGTTCCACGTCACAATTGACGGAGTCATGACTCGGGAGTAGTCGGCTTTGCCCACACATATGAAGATCTTTGGGTAATATTTAAGAATGTTGGGCCCGAACCATCAAAATTCACTCAAAATTCGGACCATCAAACTCACTCTTAACACACCCCAGACCAAAGGATAATCTTATAGGATTATTTTATAAATCCTAAAATCGTTTGCCATTTGTCCTCCTTGGACTGGAAGGGGCAAGCACGTTGATCTTTATGTGTTTACCAGGCTTTTCGACCGCGCGAGGGTGGGAACGTGTTTAAATGTGGCCCGATTATCGGTATGATGTTGAGAGCGAGAGCAGCAGTGTGAAGTGGAAGCAACAATACTGCGGACAAGGGGCTGTTTCTTTCACGGTGACTCCTGAGGCGAGGAGGTGGTGATATTCATGGGAGCAACACACACACGCACACGGTCTCTCCTCTCCTCTCTTCTCACTCACTTTTTGGAGCTCAGCCTCAGCAGCTCGCTGCTCTTTTTGGCGCCTCACTGGAGGAGGAAGGAAGGACTACGTTTGTCTGATGTCAGAAGAAAGTTCTCATTATTATTATTATTATTGTTATTATTTTAAATCATAGTTTTGAAGACCTTGCCAGCAGTTTTACCTGGTCATTATGAGGAGGTACACACTTTGGAGAAAGGATGACGTCTAAGTGAACTTCAGAAGCAGAGTCACGGGCTTTTTGTTGTTGTTGTTGTTGTTGTTGTTGTTGTAGTGTGCGTGTGTGTGGGTGTGCGTGTGTGCGTGTGTGTGTGTGTGTGTGTGTGGTTATATTAGCTCCTAAGTTGAACTGTAAGGACAATTATTGGGTACTATTTGTAAAGAAAATGGAGCGTACCGGCTTGGCGGTTGTGGTGCTTTTGGCAGTAGCGCTGGTCGACGTAGGTGATGGTCACACGGACACCTCGACAGGTGGGAGGAAAAGCCTTCCGGCTGCCGGGCAGACGCTTTGGGACCACTCGGAAGGTGGCGAAAGAATCCCTCCGGAGACCACCCACGCCCGGGGTGATGGCGAGCTGCCGTCGAAAGCAGCCCCGAGGACCGCCAGACACCCACGCAGCGTGACCCCCTCGCAGCCCAGAACCAGAGTCAACCGCCGGCAGAACAGCAAGTCCAGCACGGCGAGCACCAGGCGACTTGTCGGGTAAGAGTGGCACCCATAATTATCCGTCAACATGTTCAAAGTGACCCATTTGATCAGAGTACTGTATTTTCAATGAAATTACATCGTTGCTCATTTTGGCAGAAGCCTCATGCCAGGAAGTGGTGATGTAACAAATCACCAGTGTTGGGAAGATGACTTTGGAAATGTAGTTGGTTAAATTACAAGTTACCCTGTTGAAAACGTAATAGTAGTGTAACTATTTCAATTATTTTCTCAAAGTAATTATGTTTGATTACTTTTTTTTTTTGGATTGCTTTTCTTAACTTTCAATGAATGCATCAACAGGACCCTTGGATGTTTCCTCTACAAAAGTGTATTAAAACCAGAGATCATTATTTTGAAATTAAATTTGAAATTAAATTTGTTCTTTACACAAATAATAAACTGATAATAAAACATAATGAAATGTAAAAACATACTCAAAAATGTGTACAGCATGTGGAAAACATGATACCATGTTGCCCTAATGACAAATGTACACAATTTAGAGTAGAGTAGGATGACTTCAGGCGGCACGGTGGACGACTGGTTAGCAGATCCACCTCACAGTTCTGAAGACCCGGGTTCAATCCCCGGCCCCGCCTGTGTGGAGTTTGCATGTTCTCCCCGTGCCTGCGTGGGTTTTCTCCAGGCACTCCGGTTTCCTCCCACATCCCAAAAACATGCACGGTAGGTTGACTGAAGACTCTAAATTGTCCGTAGATGTGAATGTGAGTGCGAATGGTTGTTTGTTTGTATGTGCCCTGCGATTGGCTGGCGACCACTTCAGGGTGTGCCCCGCCTCTCACCCAGAGTCAGCTGGGATAGGCTCCCTCCAGCATGCCTGTGACCCGAGTGAGGATAAGCAGTATGGAAAATGAATGGATATATATATATATATATATATATATATATATATATATATATATATTTGCAGGTATTTTTCAAACATAATCATGTAAATTTATAAATTCAATTAGACATTTTCTCCGAGTAATGTAAAGGATTACAATTACATAAATGTTTTAATAAATTACATAATCTCGTTACATATAATTAGTTCCTTCCCAACACTGCAAATCACAGGCTCCATACTCGACATTCAAGACAGCTAGTTCCTTGACGTACGAGTTTAATTTGTTCAGTGACCAAGTTTGTAACTCAATTTACATATCAAATCAGTAATTCCCACTGAAATAAGATGAAATGTCTTTAATCCGTTTCAGCCCTTAAAAACCACCACAATTTGTTCGTATTTACTCTCTGTGGGGACAAATTGGAAGTCACACAAACAACTGTTTGCGTGAGCTGTGTGCAAAGGTTAGTTTGTCTGTGAGTTTAGGCCTACTGTAGCTGCTTATGAGTGTTCACATTTTGTATTTTTGTGTTTGACTGTTTGTCGCGTTCAAAAGATGGCTGAAAGTGCATCATCAAACTCAAAATGTTGACGTATTTGCGTTCACAAATGTACCAATTTGGTACATTTCACTGGAAAACTCACCTGTTTGCATTTTTTGTGGTAAGTAATTGATGTCAAGGAAGTATGTTGAAGTTATCAATCTCAACTGAGAAACCAGCACTGTATGTCCCTGAGGAGCTAAGTTTAACCTGGGTTGTTAGTGGAAGTTACAGAGAGACTTTGCCACATGTGCATGTTTTTTCAAAAATCGAATCATCTGTAAGCCATTTATTAATAAGGGTAATGTAAGCTAAGTTTGAAATGATCAACTGTTTGTAGTATACAGTATTTAGAGGTTAAACTATTAACATCGACAGTTTCATTCCATTATTTTTGCTATTCGCGGCAGGGCTCGGGCCCTGACCCCCACAAATAGCAGGGGTTAACTGAATATACTTAAATAATGATGGATATCACAGGCAGGTTAAATGTACCTTCTGAGATCTATTTAATCGTTTCACCTGTACATCACAGGTATAGATAGATGAATAAATAGTAAATCAATTACGTGAAATTGACAAAGTAGTTGGGAACCACTACACAAACACACCCCATCGGACACATTATTGGGCTCCAGTGAGTTGCACTCATTAATACCCAAAAGTAGTGGAGCAGATGAACCAAACAATCATTCATACACGCATGAAATTTAGCAGAAATACACAGTGTGGGGTAGACTTTAAAGAAGACATATTATGCATTTTTTTCAAACAATTTAAAACCAGTCTGTGATGTGCTTTTATCTGAATTCCTTAAGGGTAAGAATAATAGCATACTACACACCATATTTCTTGCCTTTCTGGAATCAAGCCATTTTAGGGGCCGTCTCATCCAATTAAGCCAGTCCTCATCTCACCCCCATATACTGCTGGGACAATGATGAGTCCGGCTTTCATTATAATGATGACCAGTGGGCTGGATCTCACAGGCGAGTGTGTGCGTTCCGGCTGGCATCTGTCCATCACCTCTTGGGTATCGCTCGGCGGCGAGTGTGCGCTGCGGCCGGCTGCTTGCTTCTCCTTGCGGAAGCAGAGTCAGAGACAAAAATATTAATTCGTGGAGGCAGCACTTCATACACTATATTGTGTGAATGTGGCACATGGACACATCGGCAAACATAAACACGCCCCCCCAAACACCCCCACGCCTGCACGGCCCACCACAGCGTCGACAACTTCACGAAGCAATCAAAAAAGTGACCCTTATCAAAAGCTGTTGCTGTTAGCTAAGGCTAATCTGTCCATCCAACAAATCTCAATGCAGCACTGCTTACCTTCAGCACACAGGTGGGTAGTAACGCGCCACATTTACGCCGTTCCATTTACTCAAGGAACATTTTCCATAAACTGTACTTGTCAGAGTACTTTAAATGCACCATACTTTTTACTTTTACTTGAGTATTGATGCGAAGAAAGATCGATACATTTACTCCGTTACAATGAAGGCGGCACGGTGACCGACTGGTTAGAGCGTCTGCCTCACAGTTCTGAGGACCGGGGTTCAATCCCCGGCCCCGCCTGTGTGGAGTTTGCATGTTCTCCCCGTGCCTGCGTGGGTTTTCTCCGGGCACTCCGGTTTCCTCCCACATCCCAAAAACATGCGTGGTAGGTTAATTGAAGACTCTAAATTGCCCGTAGGTGTGAATGTGGGTGCAAATGGTTGTTTGTTTGTATGTGCCCTGCGATTGGCTGGCGACCGGTTCAGGGTGTACCCCGTCTCCTGCCCGAAGATAACTGGGATAGGCTGCAGCACTCCCGCGACCCTAGTGAGGAGAAGCAGCTCAGAAAATAGATGGATGGACGATGATCGACATGCCGTTCGTTACTTTATTCATATTTGTGTGTGTGCGTCTATTCCATCTTTGACTCCATCTTTGACTTCTGCATAGGGTGCCCGTTGTGCCAATCAAGCGGGATCACTAATGTCATTTGACTCCAATTCCCCAATCAGACGACACAAGGCAGTCACATGACCGCGAACGTAGCCTTCGCCAGCCAATCAAAATGACAAATCTTTCACCAATCAGATGACACAAGGCAGTAACATGACCGTGCACATAGCCTTCGCGAACCAATCAAAATGACTCATTTTGGGGGGAAAAAAAGTGGGGTTTGTGTTTATTTTACAGACTCCAAAAAAACAAAAAGCTTTATCATGCAGCTCTTAAATTGTGACTGCCCAAACTTTTATATTTCAGCCCACTTCTAACTTGAGAAAACACCTTGCAGTAAGTTGCAGATGTTTCTATTGTTGTTTTGGCAGTGGATATGGAAAACTTAGCACTATCCCTACGGTGTCGCGCACGCACACACACAATCAATAAATCTGTTCAGCAGCTTCTTCATGAGGTCATTTAAGCGAATAAAGCAAATAATGTTTCTGGAGGGCCCAATGTATGTGTTGTTGGGTTTTGGGCAGTTAAAAATTGAAATTGTGGCAGGTGTGTGTTGACTCCCATATATTATTTTTTGGGAATTTTATTTGATGTTCATGCTCTGATTAAAAATTAATAATAATAATAAAAAAAATAATCAGAAGTTACTCACAAGTTACTCTTTACTTGAGTAGTTTTTTCATTGTGTACTTTCTTACGATTACTCAAGTAAATATTTGGATGACTACTTTTTACTTTTACTTGAGTCATATTATTCTAAAGAAACAGTACTCTTACTTGAGAACAATATTTGGCTACTCTACCCACCTCTGCATATCAATATATATAAATTTGACACACAACAGAGAAGGCTATTGCTGGTAACCCTGCCAAATTGGAATGATGGGAAAAAAAGTCCATAAAATGAGACTTAAACATCGTGAAAAATCAAGTCCTTTTCTCAGCTCTCAGTTGCTGTTGGCGTGTCCGATGAATGCGCTTTGTCAAGCATCTTTCTTATGCCTACACATAACTACTTGAGCCCTGAAAATACTGTATATCTGCTGGAAGCCTCCAGTGTCTGGAATGTATACCAATGGGTTTTCCATGCAGCGACAACGATGATCTCCTCTTTCTCTGTGTGATGTGTGCACATGCACTCACGGCCGGCAACGAGGCGTTCTAACCGAAGGGAAGATGCGTTTCAAGGTGTAAGCATAGCTTGCTAGCTAACTGCACGTCACAATTGCACCAGAAAATGAAGGCGCTTAAGTTCTTATATAATGGGGGAGGGGCTACTCATGTTTTAGCCATGCCGCAAAATTTCTGAAAACTGAAATGGTGCAAAACAGTTAAATGCGAGATCTTCGCAATTGAGTACGACCGTTTTCAGTCTTTCCACGTTTTATCCAGTAATCTTCAAACATGGATAATATACAGTAGAACCTCGATAGAACGGAATACTAGGAGTGGTGTGTGTGTGTGTGTGTGTGGGGGGGGGTAATGTCTGTTACATTGAAAGCCATATGCACCCATATTACTGTACAAAACAAAATTGTTGTGTTGTTAGGTTTTTTCGTGGCCTAAAACACCCAGTACAGTACAAAGTTAGTGTAAATAAATATAAAAAAGTTTTAAAATTAGTGAAAGTTTCACATGTTATCCAAACTCTCTCCCTGCTCAATGTACAATAGACAATAAATATACCATTGTCACGTGTCTGCCACATTAATGACCCACATTTAACATGGCCGCTGCGTGGGCACGGGAGGATCTTGTATTATTGTATGCATGCGACCCGGAAATACCTCAGTCCCGTTCTCTGCTTGCATTGCACCACAGCGCCAGTAAACAACAGCAGCCCATTCTGGAACGAACAGACATTGTCAACGGCATTTTAATTGACAAATGGAAACTTTTGTAGGACACATTGTATTTATCCGATATCCGTGATATCGGGGTCCGTTTTATCAAGGTTCCACTGTATTTAGAAACAAATCTCTAAATTCATTTTACACGGTCTTTAGTGTAGCGTTGTGTTCTATAACCTTGCCAAACAGAAATTCCCCCCCCCCATGCTCAGCCAAACATTTAGTATCTGCTTGTTATCAGAAGGTAACACTGTTAACAATGTTATTTTACGCTAATCTGTGCTAACACTGCAGCCCTGCTTACCTTTTGGCTTTGACATGACAGTGCTTGGGCTGCTGCTTGAACCTGGCTCTTTCACTCTGGAACTTCAGCCAGCCTATTTTCCAAGTCGTGGGCGGAGAAAGTCAGTGTGGTGGTGGTTATTATGTGAATTAGTTTAAAAAGGTTTACTCGCAAATCTTAATAAATAGGCAGATACTCTAACTACAGATTTCCTTGGTTGTTTAATTTCACACCTGATGGGTTGGCAGGCACTCCAGATACCCAACTATTTGTGTTCAAGCAATAAAAAGTAAATGTTCCATAATATGTCCCCTTTACAGAAAAAGTGTCAACGTATTGTTGTATGAATAGCTAAAGTGCTGTTATTATTGAGATAAAGTTGGTTATTCTTTTCCATAACATAAGCACTATTACAAAAGGAATGGATGGATGATCCTTAATGTCCTCCATAATCAAACAAGAAACAGAGCAATTTATAGTGTTCATTATGTATTAGGGTCATGTCAGGACATGACGTAATAGCTGTGATTAGTAAATTGAAGAAATTCATAATGTACATACATAAAGGTGCAAATAACACCTGCTGCAGTTTCACCAATATTCCCTCCTATTACTAAACGCTATTAGTATTTTTAAACATAACTTTGTGACATGGCTGCAGACTACTTCTGTCTGTGTGTGTGTCCCTCTTTCGGGCAAGGTTCCTGTGACCATGTGTTGTTGTGGCTCGGCTCGCCTGGTGAACATTTGCAAAAGAAAAAAAAAATGTGCTGGGTGATCAGAACCACCTGTTTTGTCCAATGAGTCTGTGTCTTTTCTTGTTGTGCGTCTCCCTCAAACTCCCCAGCAGGAAGATGGCTTGTTTCCATATTAAAGCTCTTTTCTTTTTGTCTAATGAACCCTTAATGCATCCAGTTCTGTTTGTTCCATAGGGACAAAGCATGATACTCACAGATGCGGGGGTGTTGGGGGGGTGGTTTGGGTTTTACATAATGATCAGAGGGGGGATTTGAGTGGCTGACCTTGAATCGTAGACACTGAAATAAACGATCCTCTTCAGGATTTAAAAAAAAAAAAATCTAGCTAATTTAAAGGAGATACTTTAGAGGTAATGAGTTGATTCAACAAAATACTTTACGATGCAGGAGACTCCGTTATTGCCTCGGTTCTGCCCTAATGTTAAAGTAAACATTCTGTAACCCATTGTGTGCAAAAAAAAAAAAAAAAACCTCACTGAAACTCTCCATTAATCAAGACAGTCAAACTTATTCACAGTTGAATGAAACTGCCTGTTTAAAGCAGTGCTTAATTAAAGAAAATGTTCCCCATAGCGTTCAAACATTTTTGACTGACTGCAGCAGAGGGCAAATTAGGAATGCCACTTTTCCACTGCACAGTACCGACTCACCTTGGCTCTTTTCGCATCAGTTTGGGTTGGTTCATTTTCCATCACCAAATAATAGGCACGTTTGCTCGAGCAAACTTTAAAAAAAAACACACCACATCGAATTTGTGAGTCGGAACAAGACATGCTAACAAATAACAACAATCAAGGAAAATGAGAGTCTCCTATATTCTCTTATTTCAAAAGAAGCCTGAGGGACTTAATAAATTGGAGCTCTGCAGAAAAGAAAACTAAGAAACAACAATAGGGTAAGCTAAGTTTAGAATGTGTTTTTAGACTTGTCAGTTCCGTGCTAGAATCTTCTCGTGTGTCAATTGATAGAGCCACGGTGAACCAAGTTGTGACCGTGCTATTGAAAAGTGGCACAGAATGGCACTCGGCAGCGCTACAGAACGCTTCCGAGGCTAAATTTAAATCACCACCAAATTCTTGTGCTTTCTGACTTATAGTGCCTCAGAAATTTTGCAGTACAGTCATCCCTTCCTATATTGCGATTCACTTTTCGGTTTCACTGCAGGGCAATTTACAATTTACATTGCATATTAATGATGGATTTTGAGGTGATTCTTTTTTTCTTTTTCCAAACATAAAGTTACGGCAGAGCAATAAGGGCAAGCCAGGAGGAAAGAGTATGTAAAAGACAGAGAATGTCTAAAGTTTGGATCATTGCACACTTAACAAAAGAAGCTAAAGTGCAATGCGCCTATAGTAAAGCAATGGTTTAAGTTGCACAACTGCATGTCTACGGTAAACATCATTTGCTAATTTAATACAGCCTACCAGCACTAGTTAGAATAAATTGTAATCCCTCCACCGTAGAAGGATAGACACATCTGCCAGTGCACATTTAATAGAAAGACAAGATAAACACTAGCACATATTCACACACGACCCGCTGTTTGTCACGGCGAGTCAGTCAACATGCAGAGTTGATGACTCTGCCGTTACCTCACAAAGAGCATCATCCATGATTGGTGTGCTATAACATCTGTAAACCCTTCCGTGAGTCAGAGAGTGAAAGTTATACATAGCTGAATTGAACAAGTGTGTGTGTCCCTTTAGCATTCATGCATGTCGGCTTACCTGCCGCACGTCTAAGGCCTTTCTCAACATTGACAACGATGTAATAAATGAATAGTTATTTGACCACGTTTATTTAGTCAGCTTTACATGACTCCATGTTTTTTCATGACTCATTTCCACTCAGAATGATCGCTCAGCTTCTTCCCTGCTGGCCTTTTTTCACGTTCACGCTGACTCGCTGCTCCTGTTTTATGCGGCTGAAACATAACCCCTTCGTTTTGCACACATCCAGTAAACAAAAGACAAGGTGTTAACACAAGCTGATTTATCGTCTTAATCGCGACTTGCGGAATCGGTAAGTGTTCATTCCGTCAGTAAATCATGTGATGGAATTTGTATGTGCTGACTGACGGCTTTGGCGTGTTTGATTTACGTCAATGCAGAGCCTGCCAAAGGGCCGAAACAACGAACTGTCTTATCTCTGTGGCGCCTCAGCGCAACACACAGAGCGTAGTGAGTAAAATCCAAACTAGGTTGAGAATTCAATCCGCGTCCTATCTTCTCAAATCTCAATGAATCAGACATGCGTTTTCTGCAATATCTTGAGAAGGCTTGATGGGACCCACATCCATGCCAGTCCAGCGCCTACAGACTCACCCCCAAGTTGCTCTTGCACTCTGCTCCTGTTTCATCCATCTCGCTACAAAAAAATGGCTTTGGCTTCAAGCGAGGATTAACGAGTGCAAGAATCCTGTTATACTTTTTTTAAACGTGTCGTTTCTCATTTGCTCAGTGATTTATTGAGGATGCAGGGTGCTTTTCAAGTCCCGTGTGTCTCACATAATCCCCGCAAGGTTCGAATAACTCCACGCTTGTTTTCACTGCAGACTCTCGCATGATGGTAAGAAGGATGTGCGCGTCCACGGTCAGATAGAGTTTCCTGACCCTCCCCTGATTTTCGTCTTATTGCTTTAAATTCTATTAAAGTGTATTCTCCAAGGTGTCATGTCATTATCGATCGGCCACCCCCATCAAAACGATCTGAACCCAAAACAACATTAAATCAGATTGGTTTGTCATGCAAAGGGCCGAGGACACAGACACGCAGGCACACGTGCACTGTTAGTGCTCTATGACCTGTTAGTATCTTGTCTAACAATGCCCATGTGCATACGTCTCCCTCTGTGCAGGCCAAATGTGTGCGGCGGTCAGCAGTGCTGCTCCGGCTGGGCTGTGGCACCAGGAACAAACCGATGCATCAAACGTAAGCATCCGTTTTACATCTGATTGAATGGGAGTGAGGCAGGACAGTTCTTGGGTTCTAGGTTTGAATCTCACCTCTGACCTTATTGTGTGGAGTTTGTATTTTCTCGCCGTGCTCGTGTGGGTTTTCTCTGTGTACTTCAGTTTCCTCCTGCATTTCAAAACATCCATGTTAAGTGGATTGACAAAACTAAATTGCCCATACGGTATGTGTGAGTGTGAACGCTTTTCGGTATGCCCTGGGATTGGCTGGTGACTAGAACAGGGTGTACCCTGCCTCTCGCCCGAAATCAGCTGGGATAGGCTTCAGTGACCCGGATGAGGATAAACGGTAGTGAACATGGATAGCTATATGAATGAGAATCAACAACTTTAGCTCCAGTAATACACAGGCACACCAGCAGTCGCTAATGTCAACGGAGACTTTTATGCACAGAAAGCCAATAAAAGACGCCGTAAAGTACATAAACCTAAATGACAGAAACAGGTGGAGCCATAACATTAGGTACACCTGCACAGTGTAATCCATTCATTTTCTATAGCACTCCTCACTTGAGTCGCTGGTGAGCTGGAACCTATCCCATCTGACTTTGGGCGAAAGGTGCGGTACACCCTGGATTGAGCACCAGCTCACTACAGGGCTCATGAAGACAAACAGCCATTCACACTCACATTCACACCAATGACCTGAGCTGACCAATGAGCTGAGATTTGAAACAGGGACCTTTCGCTGTCTTCAGATAGTGGCTTCTGCTCCATGCCCCAATTACTCGGCAGGTGTTTCATCCGTGAATACAATTAAACGCCTCCTCTTAAGTACCTTAATTATTCTTTTTTTAAATGACAAATACAAATATGTCTTTGAATACTCTCTGTGTCCCAACCCACTGCAATTTTAAACAGTCCTTTTGTCTTCTGCTCACCTTGGAGACCTGGTTTAAAAAAAAGAAGAAAAGAACTCACTTAAAACTAACAAAATACACATCAGCACAGTCTTACAGCCGTGGTGCAAGTGCAAACTTGAATAGATGTACCTTGATCGATTGTTGCATCAGCCTCACTGTTCAGGTGCCTTGTCTTAAGTGTACCTAATTTTGTGTCTATATCCCATTTGTTCCCATCAGTAAAAAGGACAGCGAGAAGCTTTAGAAGCCTCTGCCAACAGACAGAAAAATAACATGTGTTATAGTGACTAATGGCTGTCCTGTCAAGTGAAATTGCCCCATGAAAATGTTCTTCTTTTTACCCCGATGGTCATGTTCATCATATGTGTTGACCTTTTTATTATTTGATGATTATTATTATTATTAAAACCCTGGCATTGAAATGACTTGCACTTCATTGGGGTTTGAGCAGCTTCTTATATTTATTAGACCACATCGGTGTTGAATAGCCTCACCGACACAATAATCTCAAGCAGATGAGAGTGGAAGACATTAATTGTGAATGAACTATCAACAACAGATTACAAGTGTTTTTTTTGTCACATTCGCATGTGTGTGCTGAATTTAAATGTGGACTGTCTCGTTAAGTTATCCACTACCTGGCCTGTTTGAAATAGAAACTGTTATAGAAACCACATTTGCAATCACATTTCAGGTTTATGTGTGCCAATGTTTTGTCTGAGCGTGAAATAACAGGTTAAAGTTGTTTTTTTGGCAACTATTTTTACATTTTACACATGAACTTTGCTTGCCTGTTCACTTGTTTACTGCTTTTTCTCTCACACACATAACCCAGCAAGTCGATTACACAACAAACTGATTGGCCCCAGCAGCCTCCTCATTAGATATACTTCCTTCCTTCCTACATTACCCCCCACCCCCACCCCCAACCTCCATCAAGTCCCTGCTAAAGGCACACTTAGTGAGTTGTTAATTACATTTAATGTCAGGCTGCAGTTGGCCAAATTAAAGTGTATGTACTTTTAATATGCCAGAAAGTAACAGGTCTGGAGCAGCTTGCGTCGAGCTGTGTCTGGTGGCAACGCTATTATCAGTGAAGTGATGGCCCCTCGGCTGACGAGGTGCCAACACTTCCCCAGGCTGGAAGGGGCCCCTAAGAAGACCTCCGCGGAGAAAAAAGGGGTTATCTTCTAACTGTCCTCGCTTAAGTTGCCTGCTTTATTAGGCGTTGGCAGCAACCTTTTCACTCTCGGGGGAAACGTGTTGGCTGGGAGTGAAATATGAAAACATATCAGGGCTGAGCTGTGTCTAGGAAATTCCCTCCGAAGGAATTGAAGTAATGTCTAATATTAAAAGTGTCAGCTTCAGGATTTACTTAAGAGACTGGATTGGGTGTCCTGAGTTATGGCTTCTTAACAGTACTTCATTGTTCAATTTGGTTGAGCTCAGAGCAAATGTATGACAGGAATTGGGCCTCTAGTTGTCTGGGGAGTTCACCTTCACGTCTTTATTTATTAAATGTTTTTTTTTTCAGGTTGGAGCTTATTGACCATCGACTAAATTCTGTTCATTGGGGGAATTAAACCTCCATATCCAAATTTTGACTTTTGCAGTGAGTCCTTGGCTTATGATAGAGATCCGTTCCTTTGACATTGATGTAAGTCGAATCTGTATGTAAGCCAGACCACACATTGAGCCTGATTTACTAAAGGTTTAGTCTCATGAATAGGCGCAAACTTAGTTGCGCACGCAAACAGATGTGGAACCTGATCTACATACCGGACACAACCAGGAGTGTGTCTGCCAAAGACACTAAATTACTTTGCAGTTCATTTTGTGCATTGAGGGAGGGGTATACGCAAATTGATTATTTTAATGCACAAAATGTGATTTATCAAATTGGAGACGAAAGGCACTGGCTGATTTTGCATCTTCAAATAGACAGGCAGGTGCAAAGCGGTGCTAGCTTAATGCAGGCAAAATGAGAAGTGGGCGGAAGAACTTTTCCACAGGTGTAAATATTTTTGAAATGATGATTTGAATTATCGCAACATCAATGGAATTTTGAGCTTCTGGATGATCGAAGGGCTGACTTTTTCGCCAATCACAAGAAGGTATCATGCCATATTACCTATGACATAACTCCTTTCAACTCCACATTACTTTACGTCTGGGTCGTTTCAGCGTACTGTGACAGTTGGCAATAGCCTCTCCTAAAGCAGTTTTTGAAGTCAATGTTCTCCAGGATGGGCACATACTGTACCTGAACATCCAATTGCGCGAGGTAAATCAAACACAGAATCGGAGTGATCAATTCTGGAATTCAGGTCCATGTGCATCAAGCCAATAGCAAAGGAGGGACGTAAACCACTGCTGTTCACCCACTGGTCTCAAGCAGATTTGGTAATATTTGTATCATTGTAACATTTGAGGATACATGTCAAAAAATGCAGGGTGTGGGGGACACACACACACGACCTGATGCTGTACTGCAGTATACACACCACAGTCTCCACTTTGGGGCAGCAGCGGAGTGTTATGCGGCATCTCCTCTCGACTGATGAGTTAAATGCGGCATGGTTTCGGAAGTTTCACATGGTGCTATTTTGAAGTGGGCTATTGATATGTTGATAACTTACAGTAAATGTCAAATGCAGGAATCCTAATCTATAGTCTTTCCTAGTGGGGAAGCAGGTATGTTTTCTGCACTAAAAGAAGCTGTGTGTACTGCAAGTGATCACAGTTGTGGTACTTTGATCCATTAGAAGGAACAGAACATTCCTGCTACTATTTGTTTTCTCTGTAGTCTGGTATTATTGAGACCATTCAGTGTGAGAGGTAAGTTGTTTTTGTTAGTGGTGGCCAATAACCAGATGCATGTCATTGGTTGGTAAAACTGAGGACATGTGCAGGCTTGGCTGTGCTGTATCTTTAAACTGGAAAGCGTTCATGACAAGATGAATGAAACGTCTTGTCTTGGTGTCAGGGGGACTTACTGTATAGAATTCCCCTCTGCCACTTCATGCACATCTGCAGCTTTGTTAGCGAGCTGAGGGAGCCATATTTTAGTCATAGCCCAGCAGTGGTTCTGCCTCAGTGAGCTGCAGCTGGACTACTCCATAGACACAATATATCTCAGCTAAAATTAGCCTCAGTGCAAGTGTTTCAAGAGCATTAACAGCAATATTTCACACAACTGCTCTGATCTGCTGTGGGAATATTGTCAATGTTCACTGTTATAATGCTAAAGAGAGAAACCGCGCCGGTTCAGGGGTTGTTTGAATAGAGAAGAATGCCCACGGAAATCTGTTTACAAAACCGTAAGCTACTTAGCAATGGAATTAAGATGGGAGTTGAATTGCTGACATGTTTTGGGTCTGTATGGGCTAATCCTCTATTAGATCTTGTAGGTCAATTTGGAATTAGTTTTGGTTTGCAAGAATTTCTTCATGAAAACAGAAGTGGCAACTGAAGCTATTGGGTTAATTTGTCAATGCATTATTTATTGTGATTTAAGTATGAACAATTGAGGGAAATAAAAAGAAGTTAAAAGCTCTTTGGTTATGCAGTGTTGCCCCAACTGTTTTATCAACTAATATGCTGAAACCATGCTAGGAAGGTTGTTTCAATTGTTGCACTGTTTATGCATCATAACTCATTAGTCGTGTGAGGATTGATGATTGATTAATCATGTCTTGAAGCAAGTGAGTCAAAATGGAATGCACTATTTGGCTGCAACCAGCACAGCCACTGTTGATTCAGCTCAGTTTGGTGTCGACCGCATTACAAAAATATGGGAAGTTGAGCTCCATCCATGCAGACCTCCTGTAATGGCCCAACTTCTTAGGACATTCTTCCCAGTGCAATCTCTCTCAACTCCTGTTTCTATGCTGGTATTAACTAGCAAAGAAACCAGAGTTGAGAGAGATTCTCCATATCATTAAAAATAACAATTGAATAATTACTTCATAATTCACCTCATATTGGATCAAGCACATTTAGTCAAATGCTTAGTACAATCATTCTAGTATGTATAGTAGGCCTATATATATTTTGAATTGGGGCACAGTTCATGCATTAGGCCCATTACAATTTACCAATGCTATCGGATTCTTCAACAGGTATATGTTCCACCCTCCACACCGCAATATAGTATAGTTCATATGGCATCAAGCTGGAAGTCGAACAATTCCAGGATCATGACCCACCCTTTCTGCCAAAAGAAGAGATTTATACCCGCTGCTGTCTTACAGAGTGCAGATGAAAAGGTGCATCATTCATGTATAGGAATACAGTTGATCATTAAGAGTGAAACATGATAGGTTTCTGAGTTTGTTCCAACTGTTCCAGTTTTGGGGTGATGGTGAGGGCCCCAACCTTAAAAGCTTTTCTCTCACTCCAGCTATGTCTCATTTCATTTCAAACATAAAATGTAACATAAATTGTTACATGTTTCTCCCCAGTGGCATTTGTGTAGGGCAGGGGTGTCAAACCCATTTTTGTCACGGGCCACATTGTAGTTACGGTTTCCCTCAGAGGGCCGTTATGACTGTGAAATCATAAAAATCTTTAATCACCTCATCATTTATTTTTTTTTTGTCCTGTTCGGCTGTAGCAGCCTAACAGCCGAATCACCTCATCATATTATTACACCTGAATTTTATCAGAATATATATTGTTCATATTTGGTAACACAAAAATACTTGCAATATCTCAATGCTATTTACGAAATATGACAATTTGAAATCTTGGTTACAGATTTTAACAAGAATCATGGAAATTGGCACACATTATTTGCCTTCGGGGGCCACATAAAATCATGTGGCGGGCCGGATCTGGCCCCGGGGCCTTGAGTTTGAAGGTTGTGGTGTAGGGTAAACGGATAAACTATAGGTATCACATAGGTCATGTTAGAAGTAAGACTTAGCTAGTAGTAATAGTAATAGTAATTTATAAACTTTCATTTTGAGCAAATGGATAGCAAAAACACACACATGCAGTATGATTGCTTAGTGCATGGATGTTTGCCATCTCATTTACACAACATTTACAGTATGTACTGTGCCTCCAATGTTTTGAATATGCATTTGTTTTTTACAATGTGTCTAAATTTAAACATTTAGTTGTGAACTTTATCAACAAATCACCCTGCATGTCATGACACTTTCCCCCAGGCTGTGTGGCGTTGGTTAATAAGATAATTAAATGAGTAACATAACACACAATTTGGACTTCTCAAATTCACTTTGGAACAGAACATGCGCATTGTTGTCTTGAACATGTGTGAAACAGCTGGTGAAGTATCAAGGACATGCAATACATCTGTGAATGTTTTCTAACCTTTTAAAGTTCATTGAAAAATGTTGACGCACTAATAGAAACAAACCATCATTTTGGCCTCCTCGGTTCCAATATCCCAAAATATTATCGCTACTTCCCTGTGGTGTAAAAGGAAGGAAGTGACTACATTCGGATAAACTCATAATTTCCAATCATGCATCTTTCATACCACTTTTTTATTCTATCTGTTTGTTTGCTTTGGGAGAATTCATCGACTAACATGTTTGAACTGCACTGTTAAATGTTGGTCATACCCCATTGGTCATGTACATTCACAAAAACTACACTATATGGCGCGCAGCTGGAGGTTATCAGAAGCACAACAAAATCAAACACAAAATCATGCAATTCTATAATTTTTCACCAGTTACTGTAGAGTTTAGCAAGAATGTGAAATGTACATGTCATGTACTGTACATGTTTGGTTGTTTTGTTTGTTAACAGCATTGTGCAAAAACTACCAACTGATTTCCATTAAATATTTGTAGAAGACTGTTGCATCGGCCAAAGATGATTATTTTATTTCGTGTAAACCGTTATACAGTGAAGTTCCTCCATATCATTCATATTGGGCCATTACCTCCGTCTGTTAGGTCTGGGTTGACCACCACTAAGTTGTCTTTGGTCTTCATTATCCTGTCTTTCCTTGTGGATTCCACTTTAGTGGCATACGTGCTTTGTTTGTAGCCGGTTTTCTAACTGTGTGTCCTATCCATCCCCATTTTCCTCCCTTGATTAGAGTTTAGATTTTTTTCTTTCATAGTTCTTCATTGGTAATTTTGTCAAACCCCCTGAAGTGTAGGTTTATATTTGAAAAAAAAAAAAATAATTGGTAGATGTTTTAGGGGTGCACCATGTATCACAAGTATACATAGGGCTGATTATATGTTTTGTTGAAAAGTAAATTTTATTTTTAAGGATGCAGTCTGTTAATTCCAAAGAGGTGTCAAGTTCCTAAATGTAGTCTTCCCAATACCGGCGCCCATGTCCTGATTTCTTCCTCCTGTTTTGCTTATGACACATCTGCTATATGTCAAGGATAAACCTATTTAATGTTGGTGCAAATCCAGCATTCTAAGGACATTCTTTTAAAAAAAACAAACAAACAAACAAACAAAAAAAATTTTTTACATTTTGCTTTATTTCTTGAAAATGCTGGAATATTAATAAAAAAATTCAGACATATGATACATATAAATGAGCCTGCGTGGGTTTAATCCGGGCACTCCGGTTTCCTCCCACATCCCAAAAACATGCATGGTAGGTTGATTGGAAACTCTGAATTGCCCTTAAGTGTGAATGTGTGCGCGAATGGTTGTTTGTTTATATGTGCCCTGCGATTGGCTGGCTTCCAGTTCAGGGTGTACCCCACCTCTCGCCTGAAGATGGCTGGGGTAGGCTCCAGCACGCCTGCGACACTTGTGAGGATAAAGCGGTACAGAAAATGGATGGATGGATGGATGGTATTGAGTAATAGATGAAGGTTTATTTTGAATTTGGTCCTCTCAGAATGTTGGCGGAGAGGCGGCGTGTCACGCAAAGAAACTAACTACTACAATTGTTGTAGCGGCTGCCTAGACTTCAATTTTTTGGCTGGCCTGACCGCAGTATAAAACGCTGGGAGTAAATAGAGAGGGACATCACAACTGTCGACTTGTTTGCAGTTTGTGACCGTGCAAGACTGACCAATAGTCAAGCAGAACAACGGAGATGTACCATCCTTGACAATTCACTATATTGACGGGGATTTCACAATGAAAGGTCGGTGCTTATCGCCTAATGTGCTGTATTTGCTTCCATGAAGTTGCAATTCATGATTGGACTTTGTAATATCATATTTATTCAGTTAGCCCTTGCTAAAGTAGAATTTGTTTGGGTACTTTTTTTAATACATTTTTTTTTTTTTAAATGATCATTTATTATTATTTAAAGATTCATTTAGAATTGAAAACTGTTCCATATTGTTTGTTAAAAAGTAGTGCAATAAAAGTAAAGATTTTCCCCTAACGAGGAATAATTGTGATAAATAATCATGATTACAATATTGATCAAAATAATCGTGTTTATTATTTTGTCCATAATTGTGCAGCCCTAATCCACACTGTAATTTGGTGAACTGAAGTGAGCCGTCCTGCTTGGTGGAAACCATTTCACACTGCTGTAATAACTAGGGAAATGTGAACGAAGGTTGTTTTTGAAGAGGGTTAAAATAGGTCATTACAGATGAGTGGCAGCCTTGTGTTTTACAAGAACAGGAGGAGGTTTTTAAAATGCCTTTTAGCTTGTGATTTCACTGAGCAGAGGGTTAGATTAGGGCTGTGCAGATAGCCACACACCCCACTTTGCTTTTATATGTGTTAGGGTGTGGGGAGTTGCACGGTTCACAGTTCACACTCCCCTGTGGCAGCCTTGTAGAGAATTATGAGCCATTAGACAGATCCTGTAATCCATACACACGCCATCGTTCCCAAAAGCCATCATTAACACTGAAGCTGGACAGCCTGTTCGCACTTTGTCTTCCCCAAAACCAGGAGTGCTACAAACAGACACACCAGCTGGTGTGTCTGTTTGTAGCCTCCAATTGCGCCACATGTTTCTCTAATTGCTACCATCGTGGAAAGTGCAGTGAAAACTACTTTACAATTACTCACAATTGATGGAATCTTGTTTTTGGGGTTACTTGATCATCTTTGGTCTTCAGCTGATCATCACTGTGGATTTTTTTTAGACAGCAGGTTCAGACTGGAGTAGGGTTCAGGTTACCATCGTGGCTGTCCCTGTACTGGACACTCATTACAATTAGTCACCCACTTGAGAAAAATTAATGCCTCCCTCAATTAGGTGCCTCCTTTTAAAGAAATAATTACCCCAGCTCATAGATCTTATTGTTCACTGAGTTCAGCATTGTTCTGACCCCATAGTAGCACATTCCTGCGTGGAGACATACAGCATGTTGGAAAAACAACCAAAACAAGTTCCCTATGCAGTGTCAAGTTGATATTACCTAATGTGGAGATTCTGCTTAGCGGACATGTGATCAGAGTTGTGTGGGTCCATGTTCACATTCCGGGCAGCTACTTATTTGCTCAACGTTGGGTTACGCGATTTCGCTGCTTTTCGCCATATTCGTCTTTTTTATTTTGCTTCAACCATGCCAATATTTCACTTTCGCTTGCCATAAATTTTAATACTGTATACTACTTATAAATAAGTTACTAACTATCCGATTTTAAAATTATTCCAAAAATGCCTACTAGACACCTCCTCTCATCTGCAGTTGAATAAATAAATGCCCTCGGCCATTATGTATAATTGATTGTTGAATACTGTAATCAGGTCCTGAAGCAATTGAGGCAAAATGGAAATCACTACTTGACTGTAACCATTAGAGGCACTTTTGATTCAGTATCAAATAGTTAGTTGTCTGAAGAACACCCCATGACATCAGCTATGGGAAGATTCACACTATGGCCTCTCTTCCACACAACATTATTCTTCTGCTAAATAACACTGTCACTACTATGAATCCAGTCAAATGTCCCTCTAGTTTAATATGCATTGTTATTGTGGTTATTTTAGGATGTTCATAACGTCAGGAATCTCAAGGAAACATGTAACTGCACCACTGATTGTCACTTCAAAAGCCACATTAATAACTAAGAAGGCCCATGCCCATCAAGGTTGCACTATTGTCAGGGGGAAGCCCTTCATTACAGCACCCTCCCGCTTGAAGACCATATGGAAGCGATTGGGTATACGATCCCTCAGGAGAATAAAGGTTTGTGGATTTTGTTCGGGTCGGCCTTACAAGTCGCTGGCACATGCCCCCAGATCCAGATATTTTCCTCAGATTGGCCCGGCTTGTGGCTCGTTAGACGCTGAATGTGAATGTTTAAGGTGCACTAGCTGAAAGTAATGTACACAAAGTCATGGGTCGACTGTAGGTTAACACAATCCCCCAATGAGCTGAGGGTGGTGTGGAGAATTAAAAGCTCCAGCTCCTGAATTAGACAAAAACACTTGATTCAGAAATGCACATAGTATGTGACAGACGCACCAAAATCTGCTGAAATATAACCCGTGTAAGATTTACCACAAGGAGAAAATACATTATCATTTGTCATGCTCACGTCTGTTTCACATTACAACAATAGAGAAGCTTTGTAGTCAATGCAGTTTTTTGCTTGCAGACACCGACATCAGGTTTTGGCAGGCATGCAGTGATAGCACTGGACTGGCAACCATGTGGAAATCACATGCTGGAAAGAGATTAACGCTCACTTGAAATGATTAGCAAAGTCATTTTATTAAATGCTCAATAGAGCAATTTTTTACTTTTGCCTCCCATTATCTTTAACACTTGACTTGCTTCACAAGACCTATCAGGTTCTGTGGCAACTCCTGAAGAGAGGTCCCCTCTGGTTATCATCACAGGAGGTTCATCCATCCATTTTCTATCATGTTCATGGCTACAGCAGGAGATGGAGTCTAACCAAGCAGATTAACAGCGAAAGGCAAACTACACCCAGAACTGGTCTCAACCTTTAAGTTGTGGAGTGACTTTTAAGGCATATTATTTTTACGGGTATTTGTGGTTGAATTCCAAACTGTACGTCTTTTCGCCCAAAGTCAGCTGGGACAGGCTCCAGTTACCCATGACCCAAATCAGGACAAGAGTTATAGACAATTAATGGATGGATTTAGGCCTGTGGGTTACATAATCAGTATAGATTCTACCTTGAGGCGCAATAGTAGTCTCCTTTTATACCATGTTTCTGTCAAGTAAATCCAACCCATTATTAGTAAGCTCTACTCACCTTTAAAAACACCCCCAAGTGATTTCACTGAAACATTTATATTAATGTGATTACATCAAATCCAAACACCTTAACCTTCCAAATACTTTGTTTTCTAGTTGTTGTTGTTGTTTTTGGGAGGGATGCATTCACTGACGCTTTAGGCATGGTACTGTAGCACTAAAAACTTCCTTAAGCCTTTCCAATGAGTTCCCTTCAGTAGCTTCAATTTGTACACGGGGATTGCAGAGGATTGGATGGGAATTATACTCTTCCCCTAAATATGAAGTATATAAATATAATATATAATATAAATATGAAATGTGGCAAAGCCCAGAGTAAATGCTAGGTCCATATTAATATGCGTTTTATTGCTGATTTGGCTGTTTCAGCATGTTTGTTTGGCCTGTCCCAATCTGCCAACAACAATCTTAATAGTCTTTTCAGATGACTGGATTTGGACACAAACTGCCAAAACTTGGCCACTCTTTGTCTGTCATAATTAAGGCCGAAATGGCAATGTCAGGAATGTTTGCAATTTCTCCTCTTTTATTTCCGACGGATTCTGGGTTTATTACTCTCTCAAAGTAATGATCACTGCACATATTTGTGAAATGGATGGAATGTGAGGCAATTAGTTTTAATGATGTGCAAGACAAATCTGCACGACAGCAATTACTGTGACAATGTGCTCACCACGCCAGAGGCAAGGGCCACTGACGACACAGACAGGCTGCAGCGCTGTAGGCCGAGGCCCGACAAGAGGCTTCATGTGGGGTATATGTAACTGACCTGTCCGTGCCAGTGTCAGTGAAGGTTCTGTGACTGTGTTGTTACTGGAAGAATGGCCTTTCACACATTACTGAAGACACACACAAACACGAGTATTAGAATCTCTTGTTCAGGAAAATTTTTATGTAGCATTTGAACATCCTTAAATGTTGTACACGTAAAATATTAAAACATGAAAACAATATAATATGGAAAATGTATGTTTTATTGATTGTGTACCAATACTTGGATCTTTGGAGTGCCTGTCCACCCATCCAGTGTGAAAGCAACAACCCAAGTACATTTTTTATTAGTTCCTTGTTTCTGAAATTACACCACGTCTGTGAGTGAGGCATTTTATATGATGCTAAATTGCAACGTCAGAAGGAGGGGTATTTGAGTTTGACAATCTGTCTGCTGCATGCGCCACATACACGGGTCCGGACAATATTTGATGAGTGTGGTATTTATGGGGCCTTGCATTCGCTTCGGAGTTTGGACTTGCTTTTTTTAGACTCGCTTTTATAGACTCAGTTCTCTACAAGTAGCCATCCCCGAGCTACGCCGCTAGTCGTCTTGGTAACAATAACGATACTCAGTATTGGCTCCATAGTATAGGGTGAATGGGGTGAGCAGTGGCTCAGTCGCATGAGACAGGACCGGCCCATTTTGGAGTTACAAAGTAACGTGTTACCGGCATCACTAGTGGACATGGTCGGGGAGCTTCAGAATGTCACAGAAATCTGTGGCCTACTTCATCCACACTTTCTTCCTTAAAACCTGAGCTTGACCAGATGACAAGACAAGAAGGTGGCACGTACCCAGGCCATACAAGGTTGATGATGTATTGACCCCGCAGTGGCAGACAGAGCCGAAGACATTCGTATTTTATCCCTTGATGGAAAATTCTCATCACCACAACCGAGCCGCACCACCCCATTTCTATGTAGATGTACAATTTATCAGGAAAACAGTCTGACTTTTCCCAACAGTCATTAAATGCTTGAATGAATCTGGTTGGCTTTATTTTACCACAAAACTCAGGAGAGTGTGATATTCAATCCTCAGTTTGCTAGCTTTTGTTGTCACATCACACCATGACTGTGCATAATGGAATGGTCTTTCTATTACCATTCAGAGTGAGAAAACCTATACACAGACTACAGTTTGTCTTTCCAGGTGTATTGACATAGTATCTGTGATGTTTATTGGTAAACAATTTTTTTATGTGACCAGTGGACTTTCCCTAGCGTGAAATATAAATAGAAATATAAAGAAGGCCCCCTGAATCTGAGAATTATGGCTATAACACGGCAGTGGGGCCTTTCTCAATTCCAGGAGCTGTGCTAGTGTTTCGGCCTGCGATCTGTCAGTGTCCACAGCGTCTATGTCAATAGCATTCCATAGCGGTGTTGACAGAGTGCTGCTCTTTGCTTTGAGGCCTGATTTACCGTTAAAAGGACAATGTCATAAATCCCCTCAAGCATCCTCTACTAAAAACCTATGTGTCACAAGATGGAGAGGCTGTTTACTTCAATGGCATGCAGCAGAGGTTTCAGGTCTTGAAGTATCTATAGTGTGATGGGAGGATATGGAAGTGGGTTGGTGCACTGACACTGATTATTTTTCCATGACCATCACACAATGTATTTGCAGACGTTCGATAAATATTTTGCAGCCGTTTATGTTCGGAGTACAGTAATCCCTTTCAGATGGAGCTTGTTTTTTTTTTTTAAATAAAAGATGCAATTGTGGCGGCACGGTGGCCGACTGGTTAGAGTGTCAGCCTCACAGTTCTGTGGACCCGGGTTCAATCCCCGGCCCCGCCTGTGTGGAGTTTGCATGTTCTCCCCGTGCCTGCGTGGGTTTTCTCCGGGCACTCCGGTTTCCTCCCACATCCCAAAAACATGCATTAATTGAAGACTCTAAATTGCCTGTAGGTGTGACTGTGAGTGCGAATGGTTGTTTGTTTGTTTGTGCCCTGTGATTGGCTGGCAACCAGTTCAGGGTGTACCCCGCCTCCTGCCCGATGATAGCTGGGATAGGCTCCAGCACGCCCGCGACCCTAGTGAGAAGAAGCGGCTCAGAAGATGGATGGATGGATGGAAAAGATGCAATTGTACATAATATCTCTTTGTAAAGTGTATTTTTGGATCCAGTTTTTACCCATACGTTCAATTTATATGACCTCATAGGCTGGATTTACATTGCAGGTCTAAGTGCCCAATTCCAATTGAGTGCCTATATTATTTTATATATTTTTTCGCACTGTCTAGTCACATATTTTTTCAAGTCAAGCATATCACACACCATTCCAGTGTTTACATTGACTGAACAACTGAAAACAAACTGCCGTGCTGTGTCAATATCAGGCAACTAAAACACTTAAGTTATATTAAACATTGCACCTCTAATGTACCATATTTAGACCATTTGTAATGGTGTTGTTTTGATTTACAGCAAATATGCATTTTTATTAAAAGTGGGTGTTTTGTTTGAACAGATGTGCGTGTCATTGATTGGTGTACTTTGATGACGGTCATGCTCTCACTGTCAGGGTATATATCAGACTTGTATCCACATTTTAGATGGGCCTGATTCCAATCTAACGATATCTGATTTCTCTTTACACTCCCATGACTCATATACGAAATTGTGCCACTTGGGAGCAAAACATCGGAATCCTGTCGCTTACCCATGTAGCCTAACTGGCAGTGAAATTACTCCCATCGAATTTAGGATCGGTGACGAAATTGCTCCCTATTGCCCCAAACAGAACCATAAACCTTGATTACAGTCTTTTACCTTAGCCAGAAGCTGGATAAGTAGGTGATCACATGTATGCTTAAGAAATTAAACATGACAGCTTCCCTCAGGCTCTCTGCAACATAAAAAGTAGCGAAAAGGTCCAGAAGTTAAGCTAACGACCCCTTTGATTAAATACATTTGAAATGAGCTCCAGTGCCCAGAATAAGAGGAGACATTTCTACTACTGATTCTTGATCCAATTGAGGTCAAAACGTTCTAAAATGACCTGCTGAAAACTTGATCTCCATCTGTGTTCTCTTTTCAGCCGATTGCCAGCCGCCCTGCCAGAACCGCGGCTCCTGCAGCCGGCCGCATACTTGCGTGTGCCGCTCGGGTTTCCAGGGGCCCCGCTGTGAAGAGGTGGCCCCCGAGCAGGTGTACATCCATGACAGAGGGTCTCTGAGGCGTGTGCAGCCGGGCAGCAACCCTTTCCAGAGAGACCAACCGCGCAGACGGCCCTTGGAAAGGCAGATAGATAGCAGCAAGGTCCAGACCCCGCGACCTGCGGCCACCAGGCAACCAGTCCACACTGCGTAAGTGATGCAGCTGTGGCTCCTCACCTGTTCTGTTTGTAGCAAGAAAGCCTTCATTGACATGCCAAACTAGAAGCAGGCCCAATTAAATTGGTCTCAGTTAACCACCATGACTTTTGGGGTGAGCTACTGTATGCTTACTCTTCGGCTACAAGCTAGCCACTATTAATGCTAACTCCTTTCAGGCAAAAAAAGCTTTCAAAAATGTACTCTTCGTTGGTTGTAAATTGAGTGGAAACACATTTGTAACTATTTTCAAGTGAAACATCTCATCGACTCTTAGCAACCATTTGCTAGAGCGTCATTGTTAGCTAGATTGCTCAGTGGCCATTCTGGCCATAAATAATTATGCCTTAAAACCGAGTCAATCAGCATAGAGGGAAGGAAAAAGAATGGTTTCATGAACGTGAGTTCTACAGAGCCAAAGCAGCTTATTGTCTTTTAGGTCCTTACACCAGATATTCAAAGGTCATTAGCTGATATTTTGTTTTCTAATTTAACTGATTGTTCCGTTTTTTTGTCTTTGTTTTCAGTCATGAGATAAAGTCTACTTTATGCTTGAACTTTAAAAACATTTACAGTATGTAATTTTTATATTATTACAGATGTAATAATGGTGTATTTATCTGAAAAAAGAAAGATCCAGTTTATTTAAAATACCTTTACGATTATACAGGGAGGCCCGCAAAAAAAGATATAAACTGACTGATTACAAAATTTTTTAACTTTCTTGTACAAACAGCCATGGTTTAATTACACTCCTCTTCAAGTGCCCATGTTTACATGTGCAATAAATCATCCCAGATGACTCGATTCCACTCCTAATCTTTGATATACACTATGTAAAACAAATGTTAAGACTGATAAGAATTTGCTTCCATACTTGAAGTATTAAGGTAAATCCCTAAGATGTGGAAACAGCATGGTTTACCAGACAGAAGTATCAAACATGCTATTTTCTATGAAAATAGACTGGAAAAATTATATTTTCTTAGTGTTTGACATTCACAGTTTTTCTTTCAGATTTTAGAATAACTCCAACTCGTAAATACCCTAAAGAACTTTTTCAGTTAATTCTCCGAAGACTGCTAATCAGACAGGCCTAATAGTTTCTTGGCTTATACGTGTGTGACTGTTTCAGGTCCATTCTGCTTAGAAATAACCTTTTAGTCTGATTAATCACCTAATCATTGATATAAACGTATTCTTTATTCAGAATGTTGAGCTAGCTTTCTGGGAAAATGTTAATAGTTTATTATTGCTTACAGCTGACATTTGTCATATAGTTTAAAGTTTTGGACCTTGGCCTGCTCCCTAGTTCTATTTTCTCAAGTTGTTACCAAAAACAATGGGACTGGTTTTTGAAGATATACCAGTCTTCTTCCGGAGCATTGCTTATGTGCCCTCAAGCAAGCTCAGTGACAACCTCACTACTCCAATAGTGACCAAGGGTGTTTATTTACTCAACTGCGGACAATAGTAGACATTTATTTGAAGGAGGCCTTTATTTGTACAAGTGCATGTTGAAGGGTGGCGCTTGACACGCTGATGTCTGTTGATTGGTCGAGGGAGTGTTACAGTCAATATGGAATTGTGTACTTTAATTTTGAGTATCTATCAATAATGCAGTTCAGTTAGAGACATAATTAATTGCCACTTTACTTTGACGTACCTGTCTGAACAGTGCGGTCAAAGCAGACAAGCCAGAACAGGGGTGAAGTAAACTATATTCATATTTGCACTTGCTGTACAGCCCCATGCTGATGACATATCATTTCCATTATTATTTTTGCCATTTATTGATTATTCATATACACATGTTGAAAATAAATGTAATATATATTATTTAGCCCTGTGATTGACTGCCGAACCAGTCGAAGGTGTACCTTGCCCAAAGTCAGCTGGTGGGCTCCATCACACCCGCATCCCTAATGAGGAAATGGATGGATATATGCTATTGTTAATTTTTTCAATATTTAGTCCTTAGTTTTTCTTTTTAAAATTTTTCATTCAACAAACCACATGATCATGGTCTATTAGTGTCTTCCATGGAGCTTCTCATGCTAATTGTTTTTCTTTTGACAGCTTGTGTGTTTGCCAGTGTTGTATTATTATCCTGACTTCACCACACACGTTTGTGGTGTCTGTGATCAATTGTAAGTTTTGGCAGATGGTTCATATTATTTTCTCGTGTATGCCGCTTTCTAAAATATGTTATCTTTGTGTCATAGTAAATTGAATTGCTACTCCTTGCAGATTGTACAGTTGCATTGTGTATTCCTTTTTGTTCTTGACTCACACAATATTTCTGCTTCCTGACTCACATTTGTAGGTCAAAGAGAGTGATAGTAGAGGGAAGAGAGTGTTTCTGAGTCATGCGTGCCCTCATCATGACTGTTCACCCTCGTAATTGTGCGAAAAGCTGACTAACTACTTGTAAGAAGTGCGGTTAGGCTCCAAGATGAGACATTTCCCTCTTCCGGAATTTAAGATTTCCCAGCATGCAGCTTAAGCTAATTATTAGATGTGGTTGTTGCGTAAAGCCCTTAATACGACAGGTGGTGAATCTGCCAGCGCTGTAAATCACCTAAGATTTATTTCTCTTCTCGGTCCTTCCAGGAAGCTTTGAGACAAATTGGAGTGCAAATCTCAGATCTCATGGACTGACAGAACATTTTCTGCATTCTTCTGGCGCAGACGTGACTTGAAAGTGTTCCCCCTGGAGAAGACGTGGAGGATGCAAGTCTTGGTTTCATATATCTGATTAATGTTGCACTGCTTCAAAGCCAGGAAAGCACGAGCAACATGAAGTCATAGAGTGAGATAGTGAGACAACACCATTGCCCAGTCTTGGTATTTGGATTAAGGAGGAGGGAGGACTGACATTTGCTTCAGAAATATCTTTTTTTTCTCTACCTAAATGCCCAGGGAATAAATTCCTTCCCATATGTGCAGCTACTTTCCTTCCAGTTTTGTCCTACTGGCAAGGGTGTCCGGTACTAAATAAGTCTGTCTTGGATCACATTTGACTTTTTATGTCAGCAGCACCCCTTTATTGACCTCACCTGTCAAGTGCCGCCAACAACAAGCAATAGTTTGGAAAAGGAATAGGACATGGACGCAGGGAGAGAAAACATTTATATAAAGACATTAAAACAATGACCGCAGTGATAATAATCTCTACATGGTCCAGGATCGCATCTCAGTCGCAGGCTTAATTTATTTACATTTGTCGAGGTATATTTGTTGGCCATCAATGTTCATCAGCAGCCAACCGTTGTAGTAGAAAAACAAACACTCAGTGCGATGAGTGAACAGTCTGCGTAATAGTCATGACAGTAAATTACCTTAAATATAATAGTTTTCTCCTTCCAATGGGCTGCCATATATAACTGATGTTAATGTGGTGAATGATATGATCCATTGCCACATCATTAGATGAGGACTCAATAGTCATTGTAGGGCTCCAGACTGATAGCTTTGGTGTTTCCAAATTTGTCATTTGGTCGCACCCTTTTTCCTGACATTTTCAATTAGTGAATTCAAAGTTTCTTGTCTGTTTTACTACATCAAACGTGAGATCAACTTCATTATCGTTACTTATGTTCCCACAGGCTTTGTTTCAGTTAATGATTCAACTATTGGGTTAGCTGGTGTTTTCTGTTTTGTGTGGACACTGGACTGGAACTCATTGTCTTCATCTTAAGAGCCCGACTTGCTAGCTAAAGGCCAAGCATAATGCCATCAGTTGCTACCGCCTTGATTCTCAGAGTATAAATACATAATAAAGTGTACACATTACTTCGAACAATACCACTATGGTCTGGTGCCTGCATTTGGATTGATGTAATGACAAACTATAGTTACAGTACAATGGACCCTTAAAAGTCACACAGTCTGTTCCGTCAAGTTGGCCACTGTAACATTACTATGTTCGAACAATAAAACACTCTTTAAACACTCCCTTAACTGTTATGACAAAGTAGAACTGTGTAATAAAAGGTGGGTCACGACTCACGCTAGTATGTTAGTATACTCTTCAGCCTCTAAATCTTCACTCGCTACTCCTACAGTATTTATTCATCCCCATGTCTATAGATGATCATCTCCTGTTGGCATGGCTACGCACTCCATTGGGACACATTAGAGGCTGGAGTTTACTACAGCTTTGAATGGGAGTCTGCTTACTTCACAGAGCTCCATATGTACATTCTTCATTGTTTCTCTCTTAGTTACTTCCTGTGCTAGTACTTCTGTTGAGAATAAGTGTCACAAAAATATACATCAAATGTATGAGAAGGTTTTTCGTTGAAAATGTTGATCAACATTTGATGCTGTTCATATGTGTGCATCTTTGGCATCAGGCAGAATTTTGTTGAAAGTCTGGAGTTTACCTGTAAATGGTATGTTAGTGGGGCCATAGTTAATCTTTTACTTACTGCCTCTTCCATCCTGGAGTTAAAAGTCTGAACATATGTTGGATTCTGGCACACAGAAACGACCTTCCCGTTTTTTGACTCAGTTTTAGTGACCCTTTGAACTTTGAATACCAAATGCCTCAATGCCATGTGCTTGGGGACTATAAATTGTAAATTCGAATGGAGGTAAAAATGCATAGCTGTTTCCTCGCCTTAATGGTGATGAGTTAATAGTTTTCATTGTGACATTGGCCTTTTCCGTAAATGCGCCACACAGCAGTCATGAAAAACCTGTCACTGTCAGCATTAAATCCTATAGATCACAGATGGTCGCAGTAGGAAGGTCAAGGCCAATGATGAACTCCCCTGGCTGAGTTACAATGGTGATAACACATAAATCACCTTCTCTGTTGAGGCCCTCATATCACCTCCACACCCCCATTAGTCTATGACATCAGTCGTCTGCAGGAAACAGAGCGGGACAGAGCAGGATGTGTGTGCACCATGTACATCATCCCTGCTAAATTCATTTTGCTCTCATTTTCTGTTACATAATCTGACTGCAGAAGGCACCTGGACAGTAGATGAAGCTGTAGTGATAAAGGTATCTGGCTAGACAGTAGATGAAGCTGTAATGATAAAGGTATCTGACTGGTAACGGATGACGAGATGGTTAAAATTAAAATTGTTTTTGTGAAAATCCTGTCTCAGCTTGTTAAAAAAAAAACATAGAACTGATTAAATAAATATTGGTAACCGTTAGTAACTATCTTATTTGTGACAGCCTGGGTCAGTTAATCCAACTGCAAGTATTAGTATTAGTTAACTTGAAACCTTTTCTCTGAAGCACAGGCTGCTGATTCAAAGGCCTTATTTTTCCTGCAGTGAAGCAATTTGGTGCAATCCAGCAATACACTATATTGGCTCATAAAACTGCAGTAAAACTCTGGTGGAGAAAGTATGTGATAAGTCTGATGTAAACAGTAGTCAGTACCAGGATGCACGAGTCTAGTTTGCTGAATACATCAGGACATAAGATTGCGTGTTTGTTTATTTGTTTATTAGTCATCAAGTTTGGATTTCCCATGAAATTTTTCAGGTATGGCGCCTGGGAAAAACATTTGGCTTTGGATGGCTCGGATTTTTTTTTTTTTACCCTTGTGGTAATATTTCAAGCTTTTTTGATCAAGTGGAAGCTGCCCCTGCACGCAGTCCCTGCCTGTTGTATAGTAGAGGTGGAACAATTAATCGATTAATCCACAACTACCAGTAATAGATGATCAAATTAATTGACAACTATTTTAATAATCGATGAATCGTTTAGAGCCATTGTTTAACTTAAAAAAATTAAAATCCTCTGATTTCAGCCTCTCAACAGTAAATATTATTTGATTTCTGTGTTACTTCATGAAAGCAGAATAATCAATTATCTTAATGCTTAATCAAAATAAGACCTTTGCAAAAATCTGCTTTTACTTTGGAAAACAACGATCAACATTTTTGCCTATTTACTGACGCTTTACGGGCCAAACCAGTAAATGAGTCATAATCAATTTATGGAAAATAATAGTTTAATCTATTACCAAAATAATCAGTATTTGCAGCCATAGTATGAATGACCTGTAATTTAAGTAGTTGAGCGTGAAACCCAGAAGTGTATATCAAACTAGTAGCCCTTCGCATTAAGCAGTACCTAAGAAGTAGCTATCATTTTCAAAAATGTTGGTGAGTACATTGCTCCCTCTTGTGTGATATTGTTTAATTATTGTTGTTTTTTTGGTTTTGTTTAATCATTACATAATACCAAATAAACAACAATAAACGGTTAATAAACAACAATTTAAAACCAAAACAAAAAAACAACTCGCTCAGAATTTCGCAGGTGACCTTTTGCTTTTTCCCATGGGTCTTCATCTTTTCTGCAACACCCATTCCAAAAGATGGATCGCCATCACGCAAAGTTTTGAAACCTCAGCTGTTCCACTGTATATTCTTTAAATAATGTATGAATTGCAATGCCATATTTCAAGCATATGGTGATGCATCTGTGTCTTGACTCATTGCTGTTTTTACCATACATATTCATAACTGCCTTGATGGTGATTAGAATTTAACAACAGGGAACAAATAACATAAAGATAAATGACCCCTGACAGTGTGATCTCTGCATTAACCCTTATGGCCCACGTACAGTATGCATGGTGACTAAGGCCGAGCGCTTATGTGTGGGTTGTTGACTCAAGGCTTTGCACATAACCACACAGCCGTTTCTCAGAGGAAACTGTGGTCATAGTGGGAGTTCTCCTTGTTAATCATGGATCACTGGTTTCTTTCACTCCCATTACAGAAAAACCACAGCAGCAGCGCAGACTGGATCTGCTGTCAAAATCTCGTAGGTGACCTCGGCACCTGTATGGAAATATAATTCAGGAACAATGCTGTTGTCACTACTCATTATCAAAAATTTCAAACCACAACAAAAAGATGGGAGTGGTTTTGAAGAAATAAAAGAAAAAACAATAGAGCAAATTCTCCAGTAGCTCGACGTGTAGTTAAATTGAATTAGTATTTCGAATGCTGTACTGCTTTAAGTTACACCTGACAGTCTTGCATAGCTGATCTAAAAAAAGGCAGGTCCAAATTCATCCTTTCGTCTTTTGGCCAGTAAATGGTATTTCCGGCAGGTTTCATCCTGCTAAACAAGACACATTTCCACCTGTCCAGAGTAACTATTTGTGTTCCTGTGTTGGTTGAATGGGAATGAAGTTGGATGTGGTCGGTTAGCTGGATGCAAGCTGATGCTACAAATTTGATATGTGCCGTCTCTTGTACGCGTTATTGCATGCATGCAAAGTTAATGGTCATGTTTTTATGCAAGGCAATTCTAAAACCAATATGGCAGAAAAACATTTTCTCAGGAGAAAATGACAAAATTGTTTCGACAGGACGGTTAAGTTTTTACTGGCTTCGGTTGATCAATATATTGTCTCCGTGTTTGTTTATCTTGTTTGTCAATGGAAAATTATAGAAGTGGTAGACAGACTAAGGAGAGCGAACATGAGATCAAATTTGGGAACAATCCCGTTCATTGCAATCAAACACTTAGATTACACAAGTGTCAAATCTTATCACTCAGTTTGGAAACTAGTTTCCTTTTTTTGTCCCTCGGGATCCTGAAGGAATTTTAGATCTGAATGAAACCTGAAAACTTTTAGCTACAGTAATAGGATTCTATATTGTTGCCATTAAATCACTGTATTTGTAGGTGACATTTAAAAGAGTTGCCTAAGGTCTGTCCTCAGAGTGTTCTTGTTTTTGTCTAACCAGCACAAGGGATGTGCTTTCAGCTTTGCTCACTGTATATTGTGTGTAACATATGTGTTGAAGACAGCCTAAATGTACTGTCGACTGAATTTCAGTAAGCTTAACACAGCAATATTGACTTAGTCGGGCCAGGAAAAGTAGCTGTTTTTCTGTCTAAAAATACAGAGCCAAATGAGTCCCATGAGTGTTTGGCTTCCTGCTAGGCCAGGGGGAACAAAGGACCATAGAGAATTTAGCACTCAGCGTGGGACAGATACGTCTTTCACGCCCACATCACATTTTTCTAAAGCCCTGTCTGCAACACACTCTCTGGGCAGCAGTGTCATTTGGCCCAGTTTCGTTGGGGAAATCAAGCACATCGGTGCAGGTGCTAATCGTTTCTAGTGCCTGATTCAGGCTGATGGAGGTGGCATACCAGAGGATCTCAATATACAATATATCTGAATTATCAATTATATATCAAAAATTGTGTGCTCACATGGGCCTGAGCCACTGTTCCAGGAACCTTTATTTGTTGCTCTCTAAATCGACACTATGAGGGTTAAGTTACATCAGTCGCCTTCGGTACCGGAAACCCACTTTGGCTAACTTTCAGGACAGTCTGATGTGTGACACTCACAGAAATAGTCAAGTCAGCAGTGGCTCTTCCTGCTGACCTGTCCTGTGGCATTTTCCTAAGTGAATGATCAGAGTAACTACAACAGACCAGCAAGGCTTGAATTACCTCTCAGCTCACAGTGTCTCCAGACGTTATGATTGTAACCCCTGAACCACAGCAACCGCACCACTGTGCTTCCACCCAGGATCAGACCTCTCTAGATTTATTATGTCTTTGGCGCCCTAGGAGACAAAAGGGGAACTGTTTACCCCACTACAATTGTGTGTTATGTTCATGTCTAACTCTATTATATACTGTGTAGTCAGTCATCCAGGTCATGGTAACCCTCAGAAGTTGAAGCGAAGGCAATTTGAACTTTTGCTAGCAGTTTTGCCTTAATTCCAAAACTGAAGATGCTTTCAACAAAACCAAGAAGTCTAGTTGTCTTTGATTCAACTTTTGAAAATCTATCATCTACTATTTTCATGCTTGCAGTCAAACGATACCATTATAATGAAATGCATTTCATCCCTTAATCTGTCAGTGTAGCAGGTCCAACTAATACACTTTGCTACACAGTATTTCTTTATCAGTATTCTTTGCTGTTTTCCATGCTTGACCAGACCCATTTATATGAGCCCAATCCCCATTAGGGAAAAAAAAAAAAAAAAAAAGAGTTATCCGATGCAAACCCACAGTAATTCATTTCACCCAGGATCTGGCTGCTACTAGAGGGATTCTTGGAAGGCTGTCCAGACAGAGAGAACATGATTTAATCCAGTCTCAGTGGCGGGTGCGATAAGCCCTTAGACACACCCAGATTTTCACAAGGGGAAATATTCTTCCAGGACCCCCAATTATCTAAGTCATAATGGCTGGAGATGTTATCAAAAAAAAAAAAAAGACTGGCCCTTAATTGCTCACCGATGTTTGGCCTTATCCCTCCATGTATTTTAGAAGAAAGTGTCTGTGTGCAGTGATTTTCTGTAATGGAGCTTACTCATTTTAAACTACTGGCACTACCTTCAATAAATTTAATTTCCAGGGATCGTGCATTTCAAACAAACCACCTCTTTGGAGGCATAACACAGCCATTGGTTTGACTGGGAATGGGAAAATAGGTTTGGTTTGGCCAAATATTAACACTACATAACTACAAACATCCCTTACTAAGGCTAATGTAAGGGTACTAGCACCCTTTGGTCCATTTTAAGCGACCTCTGAAGTAGTTTTTTCCCACTTGGTGCACTTTGTTTGGTCAGGTGGGCACAAAGTAACCAAAGCTGTCAGTAATCATGACGTTACTACAGGTAGTAAACAGATGAGGCCGATAAATTACTGAACATGTCTTTGGTTTAGTATGTACTTTATGCAGTTAGCACGTTAACATGCAAACACATCTTCCTTTCACAGTGTGAAGATGAATGATACTTGCAATCCCCCCTAAGAGTACAACACGCTCCGTAAAGCATTTAGTATTGTTGTTTTACTCACCATACTCAAGGACGGAGCCCCTACAAGGACATGGGAAAAAATCTTAGGTGGGTTTTCATGATTTGTCATTTGGATCTTTACAGGGTGAAAAGGAACTGATCCGGGCGGAAAAGCAAAATTCCAATTCCATTCAACTGATATGGGCCAGAGAAAGTAAACTATTTGTGCTATGGTAAATTAATGTAACCTGAATTTAATGGGCTCTTTCCTGGCCTGTGTCACCTCCCTCCAGCAATTTGTGGCTCTTTGGCAGAGATTCAAATAATGGGTTAAGCGTATTACTGATAGGGCCATTTAAAAAAATAAATAAATTTTTTTAGCATCTTAATATATAGCCTGGGATGTTTAGTTTGGCAAAGCCTGCATTATAAAATAAAGGTTTACTACCAGAGATTATATATTTAAACTTCTAGAAAAAGATGTAATTTTAAGTCAAACTTTACTGTGACAGGAGCTGTCGCTGAGTTATTTTTGTATTTCCAATTAGCATAAAGTCTGCCACTGTCCCTTTATGCAACCTTGTTGCTAAGAGTAACACAAAACAACAGTGTAATGAAAAAAACGAGGGTTGGATGCTATATTTAATGGTTCATGCTGGGAATCAAACCTCAGGATTTTATTGAAAGAATGACACGGGGCCTTGGTGGCAAACGATGAGTGGATGAGTGCTGCCTGAAGCCTGAGAAATGAAATGTGCGACCACAATTGGTTTTGACTGCCAGTGGTGCACATGGTGTGGTTCAGTGAATTGTGTGTATAAAAAATAAATAAATAAAAAAAAAAGATACATTTATTTTTCTCAGCCCACAGAGACTTATTTCACCTCCTAAAATATACAGAGACTGCTAAGACAAACTAAATTCCAGACTGAACTCTTTTGACTGTGGTACAGTATATGAACTATTGGAGAGCAAACATATCTTTTCAAAATAAAAGCAAATAGATTTGAAATACCAAGATAGCAATTAATCTCTTATCACGTATCAGATATAAACCTTGTAAAAACTTGTTACTAAATGGAATTCTGCAAGGACCATGTCATACTTGGCAAGGGGGAGCTAAACGTACGATAGCATCTTCACAACTAATCTGGAATGTTTGCACTTTCCAAGATACATTGTTGTTAATGTTTTAAAACAGAGATTTATAACACTGCTGGGCTTTGAATAGCAACACACGAACAAGTGTGTATGTTTGTCTTTAGAGTTCTTGAATTACATCTCCTGGGATTATCAGTGAAGGCTTTCAGTCATCCAGGTCATAGATACAGTATCTGAGAAAGGTACAATGGAGTGCAACTTAATTTTTTTAGAGATTCACAACGACATATCACCCCTCATCCAAAGACTTCTTCATTTTATACAAATCGTGGGGAGGCAGCTGTTTCCAAGTTGCTGATGTCATCAGGCATGCTGGTGTTACTTTACAACACCAACACCGGTTCCTAAGAGATGTTCAAGCACTTGAGCCGTGTGAATGTTACATCATTAAGTGTTTGAGATGGTATAGAAGTTTTGTAGCAGACCTACAATATTTGGAAATGCTTTTTAGTCGAGTTTTAATATAGAACCTAGGGATAGGCATCATAATCGATGATGAGTTAGGTCGATTGTATGGAATTGATTGTTGGTAAATTGGGTCTTTAAGCAGTTGAGGTGAAAAGGAGTGCACTATTTATCTGCAACCAGCAGAGGTGCTATTGCTTCAGTCTAAACGAGTTAGTGATCTTAAGAAGAACAACATATCTACACGATGTGAAGTTGTGCTAGATCCATTAATAATTCCGCTATCGCAACTCCTTAAGGGAGCATAACCTGTTTCAAACGGGAGTTCGGTAGAGATTCTCACATCTCATTTAAAATAATCTTTAAAAAATAACAAATCCATTTACTTAATTCAGGAAATTTTCGGATTTCCTTGATGAGGGAAATTTAGTCAAATGCCCATCTTAACAGAGCCCCATTTGCTCGTGTAGCAGTTCACATAGCTGACCTTTACCACTCAATACCTCATTCCCATTCAATCTGAGAAGGACACTTCTGCGGTACCCAGTGCCCAATAGCATTTTAGTGCCTATATAGGATTTTGTTTGCTTTGTGACTAGATTGGATAGTCCTATGTTTAAATTAACTGAAAACAAGAAACAGGATGCACACATGTCCAAAACTCAGGTAAACAACTAAATGCCAATACAAACAGGTGACATCAAGCCGTAAAAACACAGAGGTAGACAGTAATAAATAAATGACAATATAATAATGTTACATACTGTATACTATGGCCTGGATTATATTTTTGAATCTCTCACAAAGCTCTCTCAGTCAGAACCCCAATATTTTCATAAATAAATCCCTTTCCCTGAAAAATGTTTTTGCAGCAGTTGATTGGACTAGTACAACATTTTCATTGTGTCAGCTGCTGTTTGCACAATTTTCTTAATTTGTGCTACTCCCTTCAGTCAGACTGATGATCAGCGTGTTTGATGGCAAGCTATAAAATGAACGCATTCTCTAAATGAGAAGAAAATGCCAAAACTATGATTTACCTTTGTAATGATGGTCATTTACTTTCCCAGTTTCCAAGTAGCCGTTAAATTGCTATAATGTTTTACAACTCTGACATAAAATAAGTTTTGGCAAATGCTTTTAGTTTGAAAAAGGGTAAACTTATCCTTGAGTTTTAAACAAATATCTCAAATTTCCCAAAGTTGTTAACCCAACTTGTGTGGTTGTATTGGTTATACAGTAACTGCAGAGGGTCGTCACTCATTTCTCTGCAGATCATGTCTGCAAGTCACAAAGACAAATGTGATGGCCAGTTCTATTCATTATCGAGTTGTGTGTTGTGATCCAGACTAGGATGCCCATTCCAGACACTCTTCCCGCTGTCAGACTGTCTTGTTTAGACAGTCTGTTCGGAGCCAAATGACTCCATCCAACATCCAGGCGAACTCCTCATATCGGTCTATTTTCTGCATTGGCTTCTATAAATGCACAATCCAAGCTATTAGACATGGTTTGGATGAGACCACTTCCAAACAAATGGAAATGAAAAATGAGCATTGCCAAGGTTTATGGTGGGCTTCAAGCGCTAAGAAGGGACCAGTGAAAAGTAATATCAAAATAACATACCCCTTTTTAATGGCATTGTACTGTAGGAAAAAACTAGGTAGTCCCCCTGAAATGCATTAGCTGTAACTGACAAAAAGCTTTATTTCATCTGGAAATTTATTGAGAAAGACAGTAACAAAAGCCACCAGAAAAGGCTGTGAGCAAATGAATCAACTTCGGATCATACCTTATTGTGCGAGGTCTTACATAAACACTGTTTGGGCTAGTCAAGCAGGGCGGCCTAGGGAGATTATTCGAGATGTAAACAATTCCTTTGGATCTAGGTCACTGCGTGTGTTTTTGTGTGAATGTTTGGACTGAACAGGATCATCAAATGAATCCAGAATTTTCCCATTCATCCATCTCTTGAAACTCCTGTTTCCCAGTAGAGACATCACCGCCTATATCATGACAATTTGTGCTATCCAAGTCAACTGAAATAGGCTTTACTGGCACCCGATGAGGCGGCACGGTGGCCGACTGGTTAGAGCGTCAGCCTCACAGTTCTGAGGAGCGGGGTTAAATCCACGGCCCGCCTGTGTGGAGTTTGCATGTTCTCCCCGTGCCTGCGTGGGTTTTCTCCGGGCACTCCGGTTTCCTCCCACATTTCAAAAAACATGCATTAATTGGGGACTCTAAATTGCACGTAGGTGTGAATGTGAGTGCAAATGTTGTTTGTTTGAATGTGCCCTGCGATTGGCTGGCAACCAGTTCAGGGTGTACCCCCCCTCCTGCCAAATGATAGCTGGGATAGGCTCCAGCACGCCCGCGACCCTAGTGAGGAGAAGCGGCTCAGAAAATGGATGGATGGATGGCACCCGATGAACCAAACCACCTACCTAAATACATTGACAAGTCCCTGCCCTTGGTGTAGGTTCAACAAAACTTCAAAGTTCACCTGGCCAGGCAGTATAGTTTGTTGGGCACAATTTCACACATAGTTTGTGTTTATCCTCAGCAGAAGCTCAAAGATCAGTGTTTTTCTAGCTTTTTTGAACTCATCTTCCAGTTTTCAGACCTGGCATCCTTTCACAGCACTTGAATTTGCTCTACTGCAGACCACCTCCTTTCCAGCCCCATCTGGGTTTAGGACATCAGTCTGGAATTACCATTCATGCTGCCTGTCATGTCTTCATGAGTGGCGAGCATCCGCATGCTGTAATACCAAAACAAGTTCAAAGATTTTTACTGTGACTGAACGCCAAGTCATGGTTGTGCAATGCATTGGAAGATTTGTTGGTCCCTGCTCAGTGTAAATTCTTGGCTCTCATTGCGATTTGTAATTTCCGTAAATGTGATGAGGTTTAATAGATTTCCATATGATGAGTGAAAGAGGACCCGACCAATAGCGTTAAGTCTTGGAGGCCTTCTTTGCAATCAGATTTAAAAAACTAGAAGAAGATTAAGATAAATTGTTTGGACTGAGGTTTACTGTACATTCACACAGTACAGTTAGATCCAGAAATATTGGAAAAAATAATAATATTGAAAATGAAAAATTTGACTTTTATAATGGATTTGAAATAAAGCATTTAAAATGTGATTGCTTTTGTAGGCTTTCTAATGAGAAGAAGGTGGAGGTGGGTCAAAATCCACAATCAAGAGATGTCTTCATGAATTGAAAAACACAGGGGTTAAAACAATGTGAAAACCACTAGTCACCCATCACATTCTTTGGATAGTGAAGACCTGGTAAACAATTTGATGGTGTCAATGGGATCACGGCTTCAGGCAATCTTGCATGAGCGGAGATTCGAACTGAGGACTTGTCGACTGTGATGCAAATGGAATAGGCCACCGTATATATGTGTGTGTGTATATATATATATATATATATATATATATATATATATATATATATATATATTATGTTATATTATATTATATTGTGTTTCTCATTTAGGTTGTAATTATGATATACTGAGAAATGTTTTGAATATTTTTGCTGCTCTCGCTTAACTGTTTCGATACATCGCTCAGTATAAATAGTGTACTCTAGTTCTACATCATTGCAAACTGCATTTACTTAATAGTTTGCAGCATATAAGAGGTTGTGTACTATATGTTAATAATTGCTGTCAGTCATGGATCATGATCAATTTCTGATAGAACTCATGTTAGATCTCAATAGATTGTATAAGTGTGCCTAATGATTTTTATACTAAACATATGTTCAGATTTGGTTATCAACATCACATGTTTTTTAACATATATAGATAAGATGGGCTATTGTCAAACATAAAATCTTCTGTTTGGTGTAATTGACCGTAGCCGCTTGGAAACATGAGCTTGTTTTACTTCCAGTAGACATAGAGCCGAATAATCCTGTTCTCTGTCTGTGAACTGTGCTCACATTTAGCAGCTTATTCATCGGGATCAGGGATTTAATTGAACATGCATGGCCATCATTTGATATCCCAAACATTTTTCCATGTGTCTTTTAAAATCATGTTCAGTGTAATCTTGGCAGAAGTCTTAAAAATTGCTTTCAAGTCACCCAGAACAGGGCAGGGGGAGAGTTAGTTCCTCCTTGGCTTGCTGGGGCCTAATGATGACATCAAGCATGCAGAGCTGTGCTTGCTCTCAGTGGCCCCTGATCTGCAGGCAGAGGGGGAAGCTGTGAGCTCATGTTGGAAGGAAGTCGCTTCGCCATTGGAAGTCATAGACAGAGAGAGCAACATCTGGCTAAGCCCAGGAAGAGAGGATGTGTGCGAGCCAGGTATATTGTAAACGATGGAAAAAGCTCATCATGATTTGGAGCGGACGGCGGAGCAGAGTTTGCGTTCCGCCTTCTCTGGCGTGCCCTTTGACTCGAGCACCTTGTGTTTCCCAGTGTCACATCCCAATCCATGGGAGCCGCCCTGTGTTTCGGGATCTAGGTCAGCAGCTGTCAACTACAGTCTGCTGCCTTTTCAGAAGATGACATGAGAGAGCACAATCAAATGTTTATCTCGCTTTACCCTTTTCCTTAAATTTCTTCTTCTCGCCGGCAGCAGGGAGGTGCTTTCTTGCCTGCTCTATAAAGAGTCATGCATTGACTTGCATGACATTTGTCACAGCTTGGAATGTCGTGTGCGTGTGTGTATTCATGCGTTTTATATTATGTGTTTATTTATCTGGTTATTGTTGTGTCTGTTGGGAGCTGATTCACTGTATAAATACATGGTGTGTGGCTCTGAATCACATGTAACTACAAAGTAGAGCGCAGCCTTTTGCCAAGGTTGAAAGATTGTGGTCTGCAAATCAACACAAAGGATTTCTGGTAAAGAACAGATTAAACAAATATTTGTATTCACATTATCCAATGTGGCGGGACGGTGCCCGACTGGTTAGCACATCTGCCTCACAGTTCTGAGGACCTGGGTTCAAATCCACCCTCGCCTGTGTGGACTTTGCATTTTCTTCCTGTGCCTACGTTGGTTTTCTCTGGGTACTCCGGTTTCCTCCCTCATCCCCAAAAAAATGCATGGTAGGTAAATTTAAAATGATAAATTCCCCTTAGTTGTGAATGTGAGTGGTATGGTAGTTTGTTTATAGGTGCCCTGCAATTGGCTGGCGACCAGTCTGGTTGTCGGGCCGCGGAGGGGCAGGGGGTCTGCCGCCCCCCTTGGGCCCCACCTTCCTCTCCTCTCTCTTGGCACCCTCGCCCGTCCTTTCTCACGACGGCTGCTTAACATGGGCTCGCTTTGGCGGGCTATGACCGTTTTTGGGTGGCTGCTGGCTCGTGCGTTGGGTCCTGTTGGTGGGTGGGGCCCCCATGCTCTCCGGGGGGCTATCCGGGTGGGAGGGTGGTTTCGGGTGGGGGTTGGGCATGGGGGGGCGGTGGTTTGGTGCCCGTGGTCCTCCCTGTGGGACTGGCCACGGCGCTTCGGTCGGGCTCGGGACCTCCCTGGGTCCTGGGGGGTCTGTGGTGTCCCCCTGGTTGGGTCCCCTACACGATGGGTTCGCTGACTCGGCCCCCCCTTGCGGGTGGGTGGGCGGTGGTTGGCTCACCCTTCCTCGATGTGCTGGCTCAGCAACTCCGTACACCAGTTGACTAACATGCATTTGATTTGATGTCCATTCACTAATAAGTTTGATAGACACACTATAGTCTTTAATTACTTGCTGGGATCACTAACAACACAGGTTATACTAACATATCAACTCACAGGTTCTTACAGGTATTTAGACACTCACAAAGAATCGCACCGCACCACTCGTCAGTACCACTGCCTTGCTCATTTTCCCACATCCTGTCCTGCCCTTTTCTGTCCTCTCTTTATCGTGTTCTCTTGTCCACCAAGCCGTAACAAGAAAAAATACATTCGTCCATCTGAATTTTTATCGTTCACCACTATTTAATGGGAGTTTATCTTACCAAGTCACAAAGTGTCATCGAAATATTGTTTTTAATTTATTTTGTATTTTTTATTTTTGCATAATCCCTCTAACACACAAACCAACCAAGAAAAAGTTTTTATATTCTCATCCCAGGGTTAGATTTATGCCTTAATTACCTTGCAAGTTCACAGTGTGCCTTGCAGAACCCTTCCACTGATCTGATTTGGTCTGGTTCGTCTGTACCTTGCTCTGTTGACAGTCTGACAGCCCAGATAACTCTGATACAGATATGTTTTTGCAAGGATGAATGTCAGAACGGGCCAAGAAAACTTCCTAAGCCCCCGCGTCCCAGGTAGGACTGTCTGCCTGTCTGTCTGAGGCACGCGACTCCCCCAAGTCGCTCACATGAGCTCGGCTTCCAGGTTGCACAACACGGGCTCAAGTAATTGAGCCAAATTAAACGCTGGCTTGTAAAAAAAAAAAAAAAAAGTGTGCCCGGGTCAAGCTTTGTTCTTCGACCCTCGTTTTAATACTTCCTGCGTCCCTGTTTATCACTCAGGATGTTGTTTCAGTCCAGACAAGTTCAGCAGCTATTCAAGCAGACTAAATGGGTGCGGGGCAAGCTAATGTAGGCCTCATGGCAACATCTTTTTCTCTGGGAATATGGGACCGGGATCATTTTTCCCTGATGGTTTTTTCATTTAAGTGATGAGTTATCTTTTCTTACCAAATTTCTTTTGTGTCATCAAAAAGAATCTTTGCGGCTGAGTAAGGGTCGCGGCTTCTTGACCTGCAGCAGATGTTAGTTGAGACAACTTATGCTTTTGTTAGAGATTTAATTTGTACAAATTTATTAATTAACCAGAGTTATGACCTAAGACACAATGCTCATCCCTCAGGAATATTATTTTCTGTTGCACAGGCTCACCACGCTTAAACCTATTTCACGTTGATGCACACGCAAAGCTGATTGAGTGTATGTGTGTGGGATGTTCACTTTGCGGTGAGGTCATATGTTTGTGGTTTTGTGGTGATGTGACTGACAGGACCCAAGTGAGACAGGGACCCCCTGAATCCTCCCCTCAGCTGACTGGGACCTCCCGTACTGTGAAGCGTTATCCGTCATCCTCTGGGCCGATCACCTCCAACGCGTTGCCCAACGGCAACGCCCACGGAAATGAGCACAGGAACTCCCATGGACAAAGAAATGGGCATGACACCATGCACTACTTCAATACTCACAGGCCAACCAGTAACAACCAGCTACATGGAAAATTCAACAATGCATTATCACCAGCAGGTAAAAAACAAACAAACAAACAAAACACTGTATACACTGTGAAAGAAATGTCATTAATCTTCTCTCACATACATGCACACTTCACATTTGCGCCCAATCTTGCCACGTCAAAACAAACACACTGCTGAGGTCAGAATACATCCTGACACATCCTGCTGTGTCACTACTAACTGTACATGGGCCACCACAAAAAAGAAAAAAACAAATATTGGCAGCGTCCCAGGCGGTACTTCACGCCTATGCTCAGCTGTGCCGCTCATCTGCATGCTTGCCTCTGCTGAAGAGCGTGAGTAGAGTTAAACACTTGGACATTACTGGCGCCCTGCCCAGTCCCACTTAAAGAATATAGTTAAAGTTCATTTTATTAGATAAGTTAAGTGCAATTGAAGTAAAAAGTAGTCAAAGTACCGGCGGTATGCTTGTTGGTCTCTTTTAATACTCCTTGCGAGTAAATCGGCTCTCTTTAGTTATTGCCTCCTTCTTTAGATAGTGGATCAAGCTCTAATGGACCCCGTACTGTGTTTTGTCGTCACTGTGTCACCTTATAAGACATTGCTACAACACGTTTATGGTGGAGGAAAATGATTTAAAATTTCATCATTGTTCATGTTTCATATTATTTCATATAAAATAAAACATAATAAAGGTGTCCCTCATAATAGACGGTTGGTACTCACTGCAGTTCCATCCATCCATCCAACCATTCTATTGCGCTAGTCTTCATTAGGGTCGCAAGTGAGCTGGAGCCTATCCCAGCTGACTTAGGACGTTAGCCAGGGTATATCCTGGACTGGTCGCTAGTCATAGTCATAGTTACGGTAATCTCCAATGAATCTAACATGCATGTTCTCAGAATGTGAGAAGAAGCTGGAGTAACCAGAAAAATAAATAAATAATAATAAAAAAATAAATAAATAAAAAAAAAAAAAAACACAAGCACGGGAGGGCATGCAAACTCCACACAGGGAGGCCGGAGCTGAGATTCAAACCCCGAAACTCAGAACTGTGAGACAGACGTGCTAACCACTCGTTCAACGTGCTGCTTTCATACAGCTTATTTCTTTGTATTTTTCTGTGGTCCCTAGGTCCTTTTGGCCTCATTGAGTACCACAGTAACAGCAGGCCCATCTGAACACAACATTCACTTGCCCTCACCTCTCTTTGCCCCCTTCACTCATACACCCATCTGAAACACCCTCTCACAAAGATAAAGGCCCTGGAGGCTAGCCACCTATTTCATGTTTGCTGGCCTGCAGTGCAGTTGCTCATTCAGTTACAGCGCGCCAATGGTGATTATCGGCACACGCCCTTGTGCACTTATAAACTGCCCGTTGCTCCGCCAAGCGATGAGTAGAGTGTCACAGTGAGGCTGAAGGAGGAGGCATGGAGCTTGTCTCCAGTCTACTTCTAATGTTGCTGCTTCTCAACCGCCCGTGCGTTTGCTTTCCAGGGGCCAACCTCACCTCCAGCCTGGACCGCATAAAGATTGTCTTCACGCCCACAATGTGCCGCCGGGTGTGCAGCAACGGGCGCTGCTACAATAGCTGCGAGAAAGGGGACGTGACCACTGTCTACAGTGAGACTTCATACCAGCAGCAACAGCAACAGCAGCAGCAGCAGCAGCCAAAGACGCCAGGCTTCCGACTCTGTGAGTGTCAACTCCAAGCCCTCGCTTTCTCACAGATTTCTTATCTGGTGTTTTTGTCTCTTCTTCTACCTCTTCACTTTCCCTTGCCTGTTTTCTGATTCTCACACACAGTCCCTACGCCTCCATTCTATGTCTGTTTTACGGGGTGAGACTGACAAAATGGGTTCCCAGTGTCATGCTGTCTCTCCTGAATACCAAAGCTCAGAGACAATGAGATAAAAGACCAAAATCTTTCTGTCAAAGAGAAACAGAGGTGCAGCGAATGGGAGAGAAATGGGGTAGAGCAGATTAAAAGCAGGGTCTGTTCAAGAAAGCTAATCTCCCCAAACACACACACATCCAAACTTTAGAGATGGTGGTCCCATGCTCCTACCACTTAGCGCCATCTTTTTGCGGTTTACACCTCGCTGTTGGCCTGGCCGTTAACCATTTAACATGCTCTCTGGGAGAGCTCGTTTGAATGAAAGATGAGAACGGGTGCGCTGGTAAAACAGAACAAGCAGCATGAGCAAGATTTTACAGGGATTACATTAAACCTGTCATTTATCCAGGGCGCTTTTCTTCCAATTCACACAGCAGTGTCCATGGGAAGGGAGGGTACGGTCAATGCCAAGGGCAGGTAACGTGACCTTGCATGTTTAGTTTTTTTCTGCAGTTGCAAAGGTCCAGCTAAGGCTCAGACTAATTACTGCTTGTGGATTAGAGGTAACGGGTGCACATACCACACACATACAAGGCCTCTCTGGTTACATAAAAACAGGTAAATAACGTTTACCTCAGGGCACTATTACCGTATATGTAATACACCCTTACAGGCCAAAACATTAGGTATCCTGGGTTCCCATTTAGCTGTATTTGCTATACTGTAACTAGAACTAGAAAGGCACTCAATAGAGCACAGACCTCTGCTGAGGTGAAAAAAATCATTGACGCAAAGGATTCCTGGCAAAGATCGCATATTTTTAATCACATTTTTACATGTATAAAAGTCAAATTGTATTATTTCAGACAAAATATGAAGATGGAGGTAGAGCTCTGTGATATAGAAAAAATATTTCCTACTGCAAAATAAAAACATCTATCATACAATGTAACTCTATCGTTTATGTAGTTACTTTGATGTGTGAGGTAATTAGGTTAGCTCTGTTGCCACACTAATGTAGCTTCAGAGCGCAACACACAACAGTTGCCTCTCTAGTCTATCATCCTTCTGCCTCACGCTCCAGGCACGACCAACCCACCCACATTTAATCTCACTGTTACATTAGTAGAATTATTTGATTGATCATAAATTGATTAGTCATGCCTGGAGAGTGGGGCGTGGGGATGAGGTGGTAAAGAGGCAACTACTCTTATATCGTGATATATATCATTATCAGGATGTAAAATTACATACATACCGTAGGGATATATTTTGTTTCACGTATCACACAGCACTAGTTGGAGGTATGAAATAACCAAACAGTGTTCATCCAAAAAGCTCGTACCTCGTGACCAACTACAAGAAACGTCTCATTGTGTGCTTGCCAACAAGAGTTTCTAAGTTTTAACTTATGATATGTTATTATACTTCTCAAGCCACTCCTTTGTTGCTCTGTCAGTATGTTTTGTGGTCATTGTGATGCTGTAAGACCCATTCACTTACCATTTCAATATGGGATTAAATAATTATTTACTCCACTGCATTTACATCAGTATCACTATTTAATGGGATGCAGTGTAGCTGTAGAATATTAAACATTAAGCCTTTTCCATGATAACTAAAAAAAACTCTCAGTAGAGCAAAGACCACCCCCAAGGTGGAAAAGTTGTGGTCTGCATATCACCAGATCCTGGCAAAGAACAACTGAAAAAAGATCTTTCTATTCACATTGCTAGATCTATAAAAGTGTCTTTGTCAAGGAAAAATATACAAAGTCACCCTGCCAAGTCTCAAGTGGGGTTATAAAATAAGCAGACAGTATGCACAACAAAAACTAAGGTGCTACTAGTGCAAAATATCTGGAACAGATGTGAGTTGCTGTTGACAATCCTTAATGATTTGTGCGCATGAAGCCCCTTTTGGTTGACACTGTGTTTTAATATTCATCCGAGTAAACAGAATAGCTGTGTCCCAGGAGCTGTATCTTTTGGAGGACAGAGACTACGTGGTTGGTATCCTTCACATCATGTCAGCCCTTATGGAGGAGATTTCCTACTTGCATTGGATATTCCAACTCTTCATCAAAAGTCATGATGCTACGTTGTTCCTCATTAGCCTTACTAATGTCTGGTATTCCATCCATCCATTTTCTGTACCGCTTATCCTCACTAGGGTCGCGGGCTGCTGGAGCCTATCCGAGCTATCTTTGGCCGAGAGGCGGGGTACACCCTGAACTGGTCGCCAGCCAATCGCAGGGCACATATAAACAAACAACCATTCGCACTCACATTCGCACCTACGGGCAATTTAGAGTCTTCAATCAACCTACCACGCATGTTTTTGAGATGTGGGAGGAAACCGGAGTACCCGGAGAAAACCCACGCAGGCACGGGGAGAACATGCCTCCTGTGTGGACTTTCCACACAGGCGGGGCCGGGATTTGAACCCCAGTACTCAGAACTGTGAGGCAGATGTGCTAACCATTTCTGCAACGTGCCGCCCTGATGTCTAGTATTTTGACAGAAATTTTAACATATCGGACATTAGATGTTTAAATTTCCTGCCATATTTCAATACTTTTCAGCACTGGGCTGTTGGTGGGCCAAGAATTTTGGGATATGGCAGGCTGTGAATAAGGTAGCGATGCATTCTGCAATAAAACAGGGAAAGAAAGATGCATTTGTGGGCTGCATTTGAAGGAGAGGTCAAATGGGACAGCCTTTGCATAAGTTGCCAATTGCAGCCCTGGACTGGTAAAGAGCTTAAGCTTATGATTGTGGTTGTAGGTTAAATTGGAGAAAAACTGCCTCTGACCATGTTACTCACAACAGATCACCTTAATTATCTAAAAGTAAAACGTGTATGTTTGGAAAATGGATGGATGAATGTATTAAAAGGAGGTGGTCTTCCATGTGGGTTTGCGTTCTGTTATCACTTGGGCGTGCATTTTCATCAAGGAATGTAAAGAGGACCGCAAACAGTTATCTCATGCTTTTGTTATGCTCCCTACGCTGGCGCAGTAAAAACGTCGGCTGTGTAATTATAACAGGCTCCCTTGCGCACAGCACTTGCTGTACTTTAAGGCATGACATCACATGGGGCCGACGTCTGTTTATGGAGTGGGAAACGTGAGCATGTGCTTTTCTGTTTGGTTGAGTGTTTTTTGAGTGGATGCACAGATTGACACTGTGTGAAGTCTACAGTAGGACTATGAATAGTTCCTGCCCCGCGGTGGGACTGGCCTGGCGCAGACGAGTGCGGACCTGCATCACACACTGAAAGAATTCAATAGCCCCCTTGAGCTGATAATATAGCCAGCATGTCTAATTAGAGGAGGCCTTTCCCTACTCCTGAACAGTAACATTGGTAGGATATTTCCACACGAATATTGATATGTTCAAAATGGTCCATTTATAAGCATTTTAACCAGTCTTCCTATTGTAAACTGTGTGTTATAGATCACTGAAAACAAACTGCCATTATATTTTTAGGGTTGAAATGTTTTTAAATTTTACAGTTTGCTCCTGTACAATTCAGAACTTGACCATCAACTGAAGAGTTTTTAATTTTTTTTTTTTGCCCGAAATCAAGATAAAGCCAAATTTAAAAAGATCTATCCTGCCATGACATTCCTTGTGTATAGACTCAATTGGGGCTGTCACTATCGAATATATTTTAGAATCGATAATTATATAGATTACGCCATTGATTATTCGAATAATCAGATAAAACCTTTCTTTGCATTAAAGTTTATTGCAAAAGCATGTTTTCCTGATTACTGTTTATTAACTGATTATTTTTAACAAAACCAAATAAACAAGAATCAGGCGATACTGATTACTGATACTGATTAATGCGAGTGGCTACTAGTTTGGTATACACTTTTGAGACCAGGTTCAACTACATGTCAAGTGCAGGGTATTCATACTATGGCTGCAGGTTTAATGATGGCAACAGCTTGACCGCGGAACAGATGATTTCTATTTACATTATTTCCTATGGGAAATTCTGTTTGAAAATCTGATCAAATCAGAGTTCAACCAGCACGTCGAAAGGAGCTGTGTTGCATCTTAGAGGTTGCAGTGCATCTTGTTTTTGTCAGTTCATGTATGATTACCCTTCTCTTCTTTTAGCTATTGTTTGTGCCTTTTCCAGAAATGATTTTCTTCATGTTCCTGATTGGCAGTTAGGGGCTATATCAACACCTGTTGCTTTTGGATGCACATAACAGGCTGAGAATCCATTTGGATGTTGCTGTTGTGAACAGATGTGGACTGTGCACATACACTATAGTTAAGTCATGTTAGCCTTTTCAAAGATGAAGTTAATTGGGAGCATAAATAACCAGAGTACACACACTTGCCCAAACCTTTCTATTCCCTTTGTTTTATCTCCACATATTCCATCCTCCCTCTACTCCTCCCCATGGCTCACGATGTTAATTGATGCCTTGTGACACAGCAGCTCATTCCCATCATGCCAGTGAGAGCCATCAGCATCTCCCTGCTTGCTGTGTACAACATGTTAAGAGTGTTAGTGCCTCCATGAAGACACTGCACAGCATGACATCCTCTTTCCTCTCACAATAGCAAGCTAATCCAACTCAAACTGTGTTTTGAAGCCGGCCTCATGAATGCGATGAAGTACGGAAGCTTCGCTTGGTCATTGTTCAAGCTCCGCATTTGTCATGGGCCGTTTGTGTTTAATTTATGGATGTTTTAAAGTGTAGGAAAGGTTAGTTCATGCCATTCAAATTTGTGGATGAGAGTTGGCTCAGCTATTTTGTGAACTGTGCTGGCCCACATCTTTCATGCCAACAGATAAGTACGTGAAGCAATGTCATCCAGCCAAAGTTGAATTTTCCTCTCGTCTTTCTCTTTTTTCATAGTGTAATAATGCAAGTAATAACTCATACGCTAGACTAGACTGAGCTCGTTTGGACTTTCAAGGATATACATTTTTCCATCCTTTTGCCACACACTCAGTGAGTCACTGCAGGATTAAAAAGCTTCCATTGCTTTATTGAGGTTTTTATCTCTCTGCCAAAGTCAATATAATGTCATGAAATAAGTAAATAAAATGTGATTTAATTTATGGAATTTTCCATTAATTATTTAAAATGCAAAATATAATCACATATAATTTAATTGCACCTACTTATTTATTCTAGTGCTAATACTAAATAAATAGGATGATGTGAATTAATTAATTAAAATGTGTCCTAATGTGTATTACATTTTCCATTAATGAATGAAAATTTTGTCTCTGATGGTGTAATGGTCATTCGCCCGATTTCAGGGTTCATTTCCGACTCAGTGACGGTGTGAATGGTTGTCTGTGTCTATATGTGCCCTGCGACTGACTAGCGGCTTTCTTTCTTTCTTTTTTAATTTCTTCATTTCTTTCTATTTTTTATGTATATTTTCTGTTTATATGCTCTCCTTGAGCATATCGTGGTGGAGGGGTTTGTGTGTCCCAATGATCCTAGGAGCTAAGTTGTCTGGGGCTTCACGCCCTTGGTAGGGTCACCTATGATAAACAGGTCCTATGTGAGGGACCAGACAAAGCACGGCTCCCAAAACCCCTAGGAAGAATACATTAAATTGATCTAGGTTTCTCTTGCCCAAACGCGGGTCACTGGGGCCCCCCTCTGGAGCCAGGCCTGGAAGTGGGGCTTGAATGCGAGCCCCTGGTGACCGGGCCTGGACCCATGGGGCCGGGCCGGGCACAGCCCGAAAGGGTAACGTGGGTCCCCCTTCCCATGAGCTCACCACCTGTGGGAGGGGCCATAGGGGTCGGGTGCAGTGCGAGCTGGGCGGTGGCCGAAGGCGGGGACCTTGGCGAGCCCATCCCCGGCTACAGAAGCTGACTCCAGGGACATGGAATGTCACCTCTCTGGCAGGGAAGCAGCCTGAGCTGGTGTGTGAGGTTAAGAAGTTCAGACTAGATAGTCGGGCTCGCCTCCACACATGGCTTTGGCTCTGGTACCAGTCCTCTTGAGAGGGGTTGGACTCTTTTCCACTCTGGAGTTGCCCATGGTGAGAGGTGCTGAGCAGGTATGCGTATACTTATTGCCCCCCGGCTCTGCGCCTTTACATTGGGGTTCACCCCGGTGGACAAAAGGGTAGCCTCCCTCCGCCTTCGGGTCGGGGGACGAGTCCTGACTGTTGTTTGTGCCTATGCACAAAACAGCAGTTCAGAGTACCCACCCTTTTTGGAGTCCTTGGAGGGGGTGCTGGAGAGTGCTCCTGCTGGGGACTCCATCGTTCTGCTGGGGGACTTCAATGCTCACGTGGCCAATGACAGTGAGACCTAGAAGGGCGTGATTGGGAGGAATGCCCCCCCCCCCCCCCGATCAGAACCCGAGTGGTGTTCTGTTATTAGATTTCTGTGCTCACCATGGATTGTCCATAATGAACACCATGTTCAAGCTTAAGGGTGTCCACACGTGCACTTGGCACCAGGACACCCCAGGTTGCTGTTCGATGATTGACTTTGTGGTCGTGTCATCGGTCTTGCGGCCGCATGTCTTGGACACTCGGGTGGAGAGAGGGGCGGAGCTGTCAACTGATCACCACCTAGTGGTGAGTTGGTTCCGATGGTGGCGGAAGATGCCGGTCCGACCTGGAGGCCCAAACATATTGTGAGGGTCTGCTGGGAACGTCTGGCAGAATCCCCTGTCAAAAGGAGTTTCAACTCCCACCTCCGGTAGAATTTCACTAACGTCTCGGGGGAGGCGGGGGACATTGAGTCTAAGTGGACCATGTTCTGCGGCCGACCGCAGCTGATGGGTACCGGCTGGTCAAGCGGAATGCAGCTTTGGTGGTTGCTGATCAAAAACTTGGATGTGGGAGGAGTTCGGTGAGGCCATGGAGAACGACTTCTGGACGTCTTCGAGGAAATTCTGGTCCACCATCCAACGTCTCAGGAGGGGAAAGCAGTGCACCATCAACACTGTGTATAGTGGGGATGGGGCGCTGGTGACCTCGACTTGGGACGTTGTGAGTCGGTGGGGAGAATACTTCGAAGACCTCCTCAATTCCACCGACACGCTTTCCCATGAGGAAGCAGAGTCTGGGGTCTCTGAGGTGGGCTCTCCTATCTCTGGGGTTGAGGTCACCGATTCGCCCGGAGTTCCTAAAGGCTGTGGATGTTGTAGGGCTGTCCTGGTTGACACGCCTCTGCAAAACCACATGGACATTGGGGACAGTCCCTCTGGATTGGCAGACTGGGGTGGTGGTCCCCCTTTTTAAGAAGGGGGACCGGAGGGTGTGTTCCAACTACAGGGGGATCACACTCCTCAGCCTCCCTGGTAAGGTCTATTCAGGGAGGCAGGAGAGAAGGGTCCATCGGGAAGTCGAATCTCAGATTCCGGAGGAGCAGCCAGATGAGGTGGCTCGGGCATCTGTTTAGGATGTCTCCTGGACGCCTCCCTGGTGAGGTGTTCCAGGCACGTCCCACGGGGACGAGACACTGGAGAGACTACGTCTCTCGGCTTGCCTGGGAACGCCTCGGGATCCCCTCGGAAGAGCTGGAGGATGTGGCTGTGGAGAGCGAAGTCTGGGATACCCTGCTGAAGCTACTGCCCCCGCGACCCGAACTCGGATAAGCGGAAGAATATGGATGGATGGATGGATGGATGTTCATACAAAGCAATCAATCAGTCAAAAAATATGAACGACTAGGAATATTCCTTCTTCAGTGTATTCCTGTATTGGATCTTGCAGAATGTATACCTGTAATTGCAACCCAACCACTTCCTTCCCCCCTCCTCTTCTTCTCTCCAGTCTTTTGTCAGATCCCCTGTCTAAATGGAGGCCGTTGCATTGGCAGGGACCAATGTTGGTGTCCAACCAACTCAACCGGGAAGTTTTGCCACTTGCCATCTCAGCCTCACGCAAAGCCCACCACTCACAAGGACTCCAGAAACTCTGGATCTAAACCTCCTTCCCACTCCACGTACACTCTACCGCTTTCCAATCAACAAGGTAAGTGTACACTTCTTTATCCAATGCAAGGGCAGCTTCTGCAACACAGCCATATGATTCTGTGCATCAGTTGTCCTTGAATTACTCACTTGACATTTTGCGGATATGGCTGGCTTTGATCCCATTGTTTCCCGTCACAGGATAAATTTCCATCTGTCTTGGAGTAGCTGTTTTATGTCTTATAAGCAGAAGCTCTGAATCGGGGAATGTATAAGCTTGTCAGATGTCCCAGCATCCGTTTTAAATTTCATTGATAGTCAATAAAATTGAAATGTGCAAGTCCAGTCCCTGTAATATTGTGTGAAAACAAACACAAAAGAGCCTTCTTTTGAGAATGTGTTATAAGAGGCAAGTTTCATGTGAAGTGCTCATTAAAAGGTCTATTTCTTCTGTCACACTTTGATTCATGATAGTGGATTCTGGGAAAAAGCCCTGGAACTCCCTGAAGATAGATCCTTCCCCGCAAGTCTGAAGGATAAAATCACTCTTTCTACATATTGCAACATCTTCTCACCTTTATCAAATCTGTCTTTGGTCTTGAAAGTTTGCTTTAAACCTGGTAATCCAAAACACTTTCATGTTTTTGTTTTGTAGTATCAATAATCTTTAAATTGCCGGGAATTACCAATTACTTGGGGATTAGGCGAACAAAATCCGAGTTAAAAAAAGGTTTTTAAGGGTATGTCAGCTGATTACATTTTTAACTTAGTGTTAATATACAAATTGTATCACTTGGCTTTTGGTTATATGATAATTAAATAATAAATAAAGCTGAGAGCGGTGATGAAAAGGGGGTGCGAGAGGTGAAATTTCATCCAAAAACTGAATAGCCCTAACATTTTGTGAGCAGTCTTTAAGTTATGTATCTTTTTCTTCCAGTCTCGCTTCACCCATCCTTGGTCAAGGTCCATATCCAGCATCCGCCGGAGGCTGAGGTCCGGATCCATCAAGTGGCTCGGGTCCAACCCGGTCAAAGGTCACCCACCACTGAGGGGGCTCACTCTGTCCAGCAGCGCTCTCAGCCTGGCAATGGCCAAGAGCCCGCCATTGAGCATGGCAGCAGACACACCAGCGTGGACGGCCACGCCAGACCACACCACCGTCAGAACGGACACGTGGGAAGATGCTTCCAGGACACAGTTGACGGACAGGTATTATTATCAGCATCCGGTGCTCTTTGGTCTTTTGTAGGCATGAAAACCCTAACTGTTTTGTAGCACATTATCTTGCCGTTGCTTTCTCTGTCGGGGTTGGCCTGTGGTTATGGTATGTCATCTTCAGGATTGATGAGCCCTGACCACACTGGTCAATGTAGTGTTGCACCACTTCCTCGACCTGGGCATGTTTATACTTGGGCATTCAAAAGACTAACCTTCGGCTTCGAATGTGCTGTTTCCAATTGCGGGTCAGATGGGATGACTCACCAAGCAAGACAATACAATATTGTCTGTAGGAATCGCAGGAATGTTAGTCTTTAAGGTAGTGAAGCAAAACAGTGCATTGCACTGAATTGATTGAAAAACTGACTACCATATTTCCTCAAATTGAGCTTCCTCCTCGACAGTCGTAGACGCCATATCTCAATGATCTCACAGGCAGTTGCATCATCCACTTGAACAAATAAACGCCTCTCGCCAAATGAATGTCTCCCTTATTCCCCTCAGGAATAAAGGTAGGAACTGTAATGACCTTAAATCATACACGCTATAGTTCACACACATAATGTACATTAAAGATTTCTCTGCTCAGTCCTTTTGAACTATGTTGCTAACCAAAAGAGCAGCACCGACTGAGGCATGTAAACATTCTCTTGGATTAATCAAAGTGTGAAGTCTTACCACATGTTGGAAAAGAGTTTAAAGTTGGTCTTCTGCTAGCTACCCGCTAGCTGGGCGACTGTTTTATCGATTTTACATTTAACAGCGGTTAAATTTTGCTTCATCGTGTGTGACAATTAATGTTAAATAAATTGAGAAACAAGGTGTAGGCTATGGGATTTGCAACTTTGATGAGACCCTCATCTTTAAACTGTGGATAAATGTTTAACATGTTATTGTTAATGTAGTAACTTAGCTAATTGTATGGCTTAAAATGGTACCCGTACCGTTAATACAATTTATATGATGACCAGAGTTTTTAATTAGGTATTAGAAAATAAATGATTTTGAAATCAACCAGGGTCACACCACAAATTGTATTTGACTTTAATGTTCTAACATATTCTTATTCTGACATGTCTGTGTAATATTCTGTGGCAGCATTGGCTTTTTTAAAATTTCTTTTGGAAAGCATCGTTGTCAAGCAAAAATAAAAATTGTTCTAGATGTGAACTTTTTGTATGATTTCCTTCTAAATGGTCATGATCCATAGTTAGCCACACTAGGGTTGTGGCTCCAGCCTTATTCATTGAGCATGTTTGGTGTGTTTTAGATTACAGCTCTCATTTTCCTCACGGATCTTGCCAGTTTACCCATTTGGTGTTCTGCAAAAGAATGTTGTCTGTGTTTTCACTAGACTTTCGTAAATCTCTACTGGGCAACTCCACTCGGTTCTGCAAGGAATTTCTCATAATTAGCCAAATGTTCATGATCCAAATGCCAGGAGGTTGATAGTTGATAGTTACTGAAACCAGTCCTCCAAAGAGCTAATGTATTCCGGTTCTCTTTCCCTTGCTTATACATGGACAATCACCAACAATTTTACAGGTGCACCTAAGCCAAACTTGTTTCTGAGATTTATCACAGGTGACTGTTTTTACAGTGTGACAAGCCTCTGCCAGGCCTAACCAAACAGGATGATTGCTGTGGAAGCGTGGGAGCCTCTTGGGGTCTCAACAAGTGCCACAAGTGTCCAACCAAACCAGGTAATTTCCCACTGACCAGCAGTAATAGAGCTATACAATAGTTCCATGTTCCAATATTGAATATTTACTCAACCCTTTGCTGGCTTCATGCCATTTCTATTACTGATACCCGGGATATACTACGAATTGATAGTTGTCTGTCTAATGAGGTGCCAGCAACAGGATTGAAAAACCACATTACACAAACAGATAACTACCATAGTTGTGATGTACACATACATAGCTTGCATCTGTTGGCTTACACTTGTTACATTTGTGTTTATATGGAGCTATTTTTACCAGCTTCGATGTCTCAAAGAAAGCAAGACCACGCAAATGGAAGGGTGAATTGCCTTTAGTCCGTGTAGCATTCACTTCACATTTGGGTCCACGCCAGAGTTTATGCATAATTCGCTGTGATCAAACCTAACCCTTAATCACAGCAAGTGACTGGTGATCCAGTCTAGGGTGTGCCTCGCCTCTCACACAAAGTAAGCTGTTATAGGCCCCAGCTCACTCACGATCCTAATGAGGACAAGCAAAAATGGATGATGGATAACCCATAACCGACGATGTTATTTCATTGCGTTCTTATCTGTCTAATCAGATCAATGAAAATTGTTGCAGCCATTACTGGAACCTGTTGTTAAACAACTTTGATACTAGTATACTGTATGAATCATTGTTATTGGAGGATGCCAGTGGGCCATGTTGTGGTCATTTACAAACCATGCATTTGTAGTTTTTCCTGGTGTGTTATTAGTTTCTTCATATTCTAGTTTTGCCTAGAACACTCACCTAAACCGCAAGCCTTTTTCTTTTCTTTTTAAGTGGAGTTTCCCATCCACAGTTTTGTTTATTGTTGCCTTTTTGGTCAGTGGCAACCATTCTAATTTTCAACTGCAGTTGTTTCTAATTGGTGGGTATTTATAATAAGCCTAAAGACTACTAAGGACAGGGGAGTGAGGATAATTACCACAGTCAGTCGTCATTAGAGCTGCGGAATGACTGCGTAGTTTGAGTATCCCCAGAGTAGTAAAAGTGTTTTTTTTAAAATAATTTTATGCTTCCATAAAAACTGAAACTTGGGAAGCAAATGAAAGCATGAAGATGAGAGTCTGGAGCAAGCACCACCCACCCTGCGGGCATAAGGAACCAGTCGTTGAGGAAATGAACAGGCGTAATTCAGCTACTTTCGAACCTAAGCTGCGGTAGGTTTGAGAAACAGCAGCAGGCTGGTTGCATGCTGACAAGCTGGGTGGGTGGTGACACCTCTCACTGTACACCGACTCTTACTCGACCTGACAGTCCTGTGTGTTATTTGGGGAGGGGAGCTTGATTGTGTACCCGCACCGGCCCAGGGGGACTTTAGCAAGCGAGACCTGGTGGAAAGCAGCAATAGTGGCACATTTGTTACATATATTTTCTTGTCTTTCTTCTTAATTGCATTTCAGCCAAAGCCACAAATGTCAGTTGGCTGTCAAAGTCCTCAAGCTGTGTTTAATATCTAACCAGGCCTTAATTAGAAGCAGATATCATCCCTCTGCATCCCCTCCATTCATCATAGAGCAATTCTTTTCTCGTATTCCATTCCTCTCCAGGCAACACGCTCCCTGGGCTCTCAGATGTTCTTCTGTGTTCCTTTGAAGTTCCGACTAGAGGCACCACCGCATGCTCCTCTTCGTCATGTTTGTGGTATACTGTAGGCCCGGGTCCCAGGTCACACGCATGCTGCAAAGAAAGGGGAAGGAAAATGAAAGAGGGGAAAATGAAGTCATATTCGATGTCCCTCCAGTCTTGGAGGGAGCTTTAATAAGAGAAGTGCTTCGAATTCCTGAGTGTTATTGTTCTCACTTTAGACACTTGGCTAGATCTTTAAGCTACATTCCTCCCACCTTGGCCCATGTTTGACAGGAGTGATATGGAACCAGGGGAAAACAACCCCTGAAAAATTTTGCTGTGCTTTTGTTCTGTTTCACTCAGAGGGACAGTTGTTAGTCTGCCATTTGGAGAAAGAGTCATATAGCATTTAAGGAGTCTCCTGTGTGTCCTTTTTAGTATGTGGGAATGCACAGTTTCTATTTGAAAATGTGACACAGGCATTTATAATTTTATAGCAGGTGACACAATCTCTGTCAACTTAGCTTTGCTACTTTTTTTTTTTATTACAATCACGCACAGAGCAGGCCTTACTTGATATACAGTATTAGATACTACAGTATAGTGATATTGTTTGTCTGAGAAAATATGTTCTGTTTGTGTTACAGTCAAACATGTATTCGTATTTCATATTATTTCAGAATGTAATATTTGGTGCTAATTACTTGTCATTTTAGAGTAATTCCAGTATTACTATTTATCAATTGAAATGTTACATCACTTCTGAGTTACTTTCACCAAAACAAGTGGGGAATTCTGAAGTATGACATTAAATTTAATGCACTGGTAGATTTTAACAAAACAACAATTCTAAACGACTAATGAAAATGATTTTGTACTCATTAACATGTACCTATTAGTCGTGAATTTACCTGTTTAAAAAAAAAGATTAGTTCTAGAAGAACAGCGACGTCACAGCCAATCAGTTGTGCTGCTCTAATAATTGACATGTATGGCCAATGATTGTGAAAGGTGAAAAGCCAGCTAACGACAGTACAGTTACACCATGCAGGAGGACAGGACTTAAACAGAAACCCAGGTCATGGCGAAGCGGAACAATATGTGAGGACTGGGTTAGCAGAATTCTGTAATCAGCACTTCAATTGTTCCCAAAAAGTGGCCATCTCTGGTGAAAAGACGTCGTCTTATTACCATAAGGTTAAAATTCATTTTCACGGGCGGTTGTAATGGGTATAATAACAACATTTTCTTTGAAATGCAATACCACACATTTGCAAGCCGTTTCTCCCAATAATACTGTGTAGGCTGAATGGTAGTGTGGGTGCATACCAATGCACCGTAGGAGCCCTTAAGAGTTTCATATTTAGGATTGCATGCTTATAGTGACGTCCTTGTTAACCAGACAATCAACGCCTTCCCTCTGGACCGGTAGAAGAGGTGGATTGGAGAAAAGTTTTCATTGGACCGCTGAATTTGTTAGTTATGAATTTTGATGTCAGGAAACACGAAAAGCTAAAATGAGAATGTTCAGGCAAAGGGTGAATATGAAGCAAGTGAATTGAGAGAAAGTTAGTTACTGAGAGAAAATGAACCCTTTAAAAGCTCAGAGCCAAGATTGTGTAGCAATGATAGGGGTTAAATAGGAATGTTGTTTAATAAATTCATATCAGGTTCCCCCGGCAAACTTTTGCTCTGTCTTTGTGTGTAGAGAGTGAGCATGACTCTTGGCAACCCTGCTTTTCATTCCGTATTCAACAGCTATTGAACCCGGGTCCTCAGAACTGTGAGACTGACGCTCTTACCAGTCTGCCACCGTGCCGCTACTTGGAACATACTTTTCAATAAAGATATTATATGACAACAACGACAGCAGTAGTTATTTTTGGAAAATTTGTCCTTTGGCTTATCTCTGGTGGTAAAATGTGGCACATATGTAACTAAACTTGATGCAAAGCAAACCATGTGGCATTTGTGTCTGTATCAACTGAAGGATTTTGGTATTAATATCATGAATCCAAACTGATCAGTTTTGTAGTTTATGATTAGCCCGCAAGGGAAGCAGGGACATTTTATATTCAGGGCCTGTTATACAGAACTGAATGACAAAGCTGACGTGTGCCAAGGAGACATTTGCCTTTAAAAGCAAACAACTTCCCTTCGAGCTGTTCGCTCCAATCAAACGTTGACTCCAAGGCCAAGAGGAGATGGCTTTGGCATCTCACAGAGTCAAAAGACTTAAACCCTTCATTGATTAGTGTGGTGTGTGCCCCAAGTTTCTTTTGTGTGCCACCAGTTTGTTCCATGGCAGCATGTCATAAAGTGAATTACTGGAAAAGGGTGCTGGGGAGGTCTTAGCCGAAATGACGTTTGTTTTCCTATCAAGAGGCCTCCGGTGGAATAGATGGTTAGAGCGTCTCCATTTCCCATCCCGTAGATGGCATCTATACTTTGTGGGGCAAGGGGAGAAGCCCGATGCAAAATTTTGACTTCTCTCGAAACCGATCCCCACGGATGTTGGTGAAAGGCTCTGAGTCGTCCAAGTGACTGACTATATCATTGAATCACCTATGAAAACAAACTCTAGTCAGGGTGGTCTTGCAGAAAGACTGAATTAAAGGGAGATTTTAATACATCTGAAGTAACAATCTGAGCATAAAATCCGTCTCCTTTATCAGTCTTTCTGCCTACAGTGTTTACTTGTATTTTGCATAAACCGCCCTCTCATTTGAATACCCTCAGTAGGGTCATCCTTGATCCAAAAAACTGATTTAAATCAGATTAGGACTGAACCACCAATCAGGAACCTTCAAGGGATTTGAATTACACCACACAAGTCAGGGAATTCAACCAAATATTATTCACCAGTTGCCAGTGGCATTCACGACACAATTGAATGGAGACAGGCAAAATTAGTTCGGGGTGACAAAATCTTTTGTTAATCAGGGCTAAATGGATGGACAACAATTGGAAGTGTTTCTGTGTACATTCAGTGGATACAGACCAGTCTGCGTCTAACCTCATTGTAACCAAGGGCGACACTAATGATGCACAGCTTGAGCTTACTCTTGCAAGTCGCTGCCTGTGAAACTCTACGCAGACATTTTCTACTCAAATGATCGTAGGAGCCCGCATGAGAAAGCATGCATCATTAAATGATTCAAAAACAAGGTAGCCCTTAGATTTGTGTGCTACAACACAAACAACTTGGCCTTATTTTTGCAACATTACACTCAAATTTCCAAAACTAAACAATAACGTACAGTACTACACTACAAGATGTCTACAGCATTAGGAGAGCCATGTTAGGTACTGGTTTCAGATGTTCATTACCTGCATTTTTAGGGCTTTCGAGAGCAGTTGCCCTTTTGGAGCAATAAAAATGCCATGATAAACTCACTGAACTGAACCAAACATTTCCTGATGCAGAACACCCATAGGTTCATGTTCATGACCATTTCAGATACTTGTCAACGTTGTTCCTGGAAGAGATGTTCTCCTTTCTGTTAATAAGCTTTATTGAGACAGACCTCTCCCACTGGGTTTCCCTTGGCATGTGCGCCCTGCTGTCACTCAAGCCAGAATTTCCCTGATCCGGTCTCTGTGGGAGGGCATGCCCAGCACCCTGCCACAACAGCTCATTACTCAGAAACTTTGCAGGCGGATTAGGCTGGTGTGGAGGAACATGATGAGGTGGGCAGACAGGAGTGCGGGCGTCACTCTGACACAGTCCCCCTCTTTTCTCCATGCCCCCTTCATACTGACCCACTTCTGCTCTATCAAACCCTCAGGTACGCCAAACCTGCTTGGTCCACTGGGTCACAGCAGGACCAAAACACTTTTCTCATTCCCAGAAAGATTCCATGTGGCACATTCCAGACACTCCTGGGAAAATGGCACAGATTCAATACTGATTTGGGTGTTGTAATGACTGGACATACACAATATGGAATAAATCATCGGGGCACCTCAACAATTACAGGAACTAAAAAAATTGGCACTCCACCCTCAACAGCTTCCAGTCTTCTGGAAAGAATTGCTGTAAGAATTGTTGAAATGGATTGATGTAGTATCAGAGGTGTAAATTGAGGTGGGGCGGCTGTGTAAATGGGAATAGTGAATCGTGAATACTGATCAAGCTTTTTACTTAAGTAAAAAAAAAAAAAGTATAGGCTCTGAATTTACTTAAGAATAAAAGTAAAAACAAAAAAATACTGTCTGTTGTTTCCCTCTTTTATTAATTTGCATAGTGCTCATACTGAGAAGAAAAAAACCTAGTTGGCTTATGCTGTGAAAACGTGTTCCCATAGATTTGTTAACATTGTGAACTGACTAACAAAAAAAAATCTGTTGGGAAAAAATACACCTTACCAGAATGTGTGTTTTTTTCAGATTAGACGGACAATATTTAAACTAGGGCTGTCACCATTGAATCTTTTTAGAATCGATTATCCTATAGATATTTCCTCAAGTACTCGAGTAATCACCCCCCCCCCCCACTCCTCCTCCACACACACACAAAAAAAATGCAATTTTATTTTTTGTATTTTTATGACTAACATGCATGTTATTCTCATTTATGAGGGCTGGACTTCTATCCTTAAACTGAATATGTTGGTACTGAGTGTATGGTCTGAACTGTACAGAATTTGAGACAACAAAATTAGCCTTTGTCTAACAGTTAGCATTCGCAATTAGCATTAGCACACAAGCGATTACTTAGTTAAGAAAAAACACTAACTACCATTCAGCTCATTCATACATAATGTTATATGTCCATTATATATCTAATAGTGTCTTAAAAAATCACTTACAGTTGCTCCTTTGTCATTTTTGGGGATGTTTTTCACGTGCCCAACAATCCGTCTGTCTGCAACAAATGTCCGTGTGGTAAACATGGACAGTGGCCTAATGGTTCCAGGCAGCGCAGATTGTTTCTGGGTGTCGCAAATATGCTTTTATTAATGGTTTTTTTATTGCCTCGAGGGAGGAATTTTTGCGTGGACCAATATTTGTGGTTGACTTAGCTGAGTTAGCCGATTTTGTTTTACAGCCTTAATTTGAACACCAAAAGCTGGTGGTTTGTAGGCTAGCACAATACAATACATTCGCCACAAATTATTCTTCCAGCCAATAACATGAAACAGTTGTCTTAAATAAGGCAATGAATATGGTAATATCTTTCTTCTCTGAATTTTGTTGCTTCATCGTTGTTAATGCTCACTAATTCACAGTCCTCCAGAAAAAGTATTGTATAGATCACACCCGGCATTGGTGCTGAAGCCACCACACATCTAATTCTGAGTGTGTAGGAACGTGCACACACAAAGGCTCATCTTGATCAATCCTGGCTATACTGTTAGGTCTGTGATACACTAATTCTTCCGCAATCTGAAAAGGGCTTGTGTTTGTGGGAATTCTAATCCAGAGTTCAGAGGTCACTGGCCAGAGAGCCTGTTTTACATTCTCTGTTAACATCTCTTTTAAATGTGGTTGATGGGGTTTAAGTCAGGGTTCTGGGCAATCCAGAGAAGGGCCTTCCGTAAACTGTTCCTTCAAAGGTGGCCGCAACTAAATGTTTTGGTAAAATGAATAATTAAGATTAAAGGGGCCCTAGGGTTCTTGCCCAATCCATCATTGAGTCATTGTGGATTTGGATTGAATGGCATTGTTGTGTTCTGTCGCAGACTGTGGAACTTTGAATCATCAGGGCCTGATTGTTAACAGCGACTAATTTGTCACCCCTGTTTGAAACAAATTAACAAATACATAACAATGGAGTGTGGGCCATCACTTTTAATGTGTGATGGCAGAAGGAGGCAGATCGTAGATGCCGGAGCCTGCACTATCCAACATCAGAGGGTCGCGTCTGGTCGTGTTTGTCCACAGTCACAATCCACGAAGAAGTCACATCATTCCAGAGCTGTTAAACACCGCACAGATGAAACATCTGGTCTGCAGATGCTGGAGCCTGCATTATTTTTTGGATAGAGCATTCACTATGTGCTGAGTATATGTATTTTCAATTATATGTCATTGTACAACCCCAATTCCAATGAAGTTGGGACGTTCTGTTAAACATAAATAAAAACAGAATACAATCATTTGCAAATCATGTTCATCCTATATTTAATTGAATAGACTACGAAGACAAGATATGTAATGTTCAAACTGATAAAATGTCTTATTTTTAACAAATAATCATTAACTTAGAATTTTATGGCTGCAACAAGTTCCAAAAAAGCTGGGACAGGGTCATGTTTATCACCGTGCTACATCACCTTTTCTTTTAACAACATTCAATATTGTTTGGGAACTGAGGACACTAATTGTTGAAGCTTTGTAGGTGGAATTCTTTCCCATTCTTGCTTGATGTACAGCTTCAGCTGTTCAACAGTCCGGGGTGTCCGTTGTCATATTTTACGCTTTATAATGCACCACACATTTTCAATGGGAGACAGGTCTGGACTGCAGGCAGGCCAGTCTAGCACCCGTACTCTTTTACTACGAAGCCATGCTGTTGTAACACGTGCAGAATGTGGTTTGACATTGTCTTGCTGAAATAACCAGGGCCGTCCATGAAAAAGACGTTGCTTGGATGTGCAGCGTATGTTTCTCCAAAACCTGTATGTACCTTTCAGCATTAATGGTGCCTTCACAGATGTGTAAGTTACCCATTCCGTTGGCAGTAACACAGCCCCATACCATCACAGATGCTGGGTTTTGAACTTTGCGTCCATAACAGTCCGGATGGTTATTTTCCTCTTTGGCCCGGAGGACACGGCGTCCACAATTTCCAAAAGCAATTTGAAATGTGGACTCGTCGGACCACTGAACACTTTTCCACTTTGCGTCAGTCCATCTTAGATGAGCTCGGGCCCAGAGAAGCCGGCAGCGTTTCTGGGTGTTGTTGATAAATGGCTTTTGCTTTGCGTAGTAGAGTTTCAAGACAAAACAGGATCTTTTTATAGTTGTGATGGTTAATCTTCTGGCCGCATTCTTCATCAAAGAATGCGATCAACATGACTTTGACTTCAGACTTCGATGGTCTTGCTTTTTTTGGCCTTGGCGACGGACTTTTCCACTGAACGCTCTGGCGTTTGGTCTTCAGTTCGTGCTCAAACTCATCACTGGTGAAGACTAGAAAGACTGGTGTCATTGGTCTCATCATCACTTAGTCTGCTCATTGCATGACGACCTGACACAGAGTATCTGTACATAAGAGCAGTGGAAAAATTTGCAATTGCTGCAGAGAGCTGAGGTCACAGTTATACTCCCATTGATAGAGAAAACTAGTTTGAAATATAGCTTTTCTGACACCGGTCCTGGAACCTTTCTGACACACGTTGCGAGACTAAAAAAAAAAATGTTTCATCTTTTACAAATATATCCCATCATCCTGAACATATTAATGTGATTGTATAAACGTTTGTATCTGTTACTGAGATACATGCACTGAAATCACTTTGGTTGTTTTGGTTTGTTCAATCATCATTCTTTGAGAAAAATACAAATTCATCCTTCTAATACAGTATTAAAACCTTTTCTTGTAATATTCGGACTTTCTAATAAAAAAAAAAAATACAACTTTATTCTTGTAATATTCCGACTTTTTGGGGGAGAAAAATACAACTTAATTATTATATTGACTTTTTAATGAAAAAAATACAATTATATCCTTGGAATATTCTGACTTTTTTTCTAAAAAAAAAAGGATTCTTGTAATGTTACTGTTTTCCTCCAAAAATATACAACTTTATTCTTGGAATATGATGAATTGTTTCTAAAAAATAAAATAAAATACAACTTTATTCATGCATTTCTTTCTCCTAATATTGCAAACTTTTTCTTTTCATATAACAACTTTTTTCTCCTCATAGTTTGACTTTATTCTAATACAATACAACTTTTGACTAATACTTACTTGATTAGTGATATTATTTTAGACTTTATTGTCATTTTTATTTTTTATTTTCCTTATTCCCCAACTAGTCCTTTGTACTCAAGTGAAATAAACATTTGCTATTTTACTTTCAAGAATGATGTGCCTTTTCCATTTTCTTGATTCACAAATTTGACTGCCGAGCTTGGATTCTACGATGACAAGAAGAACAAAATTACATAACGATTACTTTGGATGAACCTTGCTGTTTCATGACTCATGTTGCATGACAATACAGTCTAAAATAATATCACTAATCAAGTAAGTATTAGTCAAAAGTTGTATATTATGAGAATAAAGTCAAACTATGAGCAGAAATTGCGTTAATGTGTTGGACATCCATGCTCACACACAGACACACAAACACACACATGCTTGCGTACACATACAGTGTGACTTTTGCCACATGATTTACCACATTGACCTGCCTGTACATTTAATGGAGCATCCTGTGGCGGAACCTGGTGCCGAGTGACTAATGACCTGATGTTTTTCAGACGTCTGTCACCGACAATATGGTCACACTGGGGCATAAACCGAAGCGCTGACTCATTTACAGCAGCGCTCTCGTGACTGTCAAATGCACACACCTGAAACAAATGCTGTTAAGTTTTACTTTTTCGCAACACAGTCCTAAACACTCTTTGCCATTTATTTATCAGCAATGTTAGTGTGTCTTTCTTTGAAGCGCACTTGCACGTCAGTTAGTGCTAAAGGTCAGGTTGTCTCAAGGTTGTCTCAGGGCTTCTTCAATACATTTACAAATGACCACATTCTTCACCATCCCACAGGATTGCTGAGAATTATAGGTCATATGGTTTTACATGACATCGAGTGTTATTGCGACATCCTTTTGGATGGCAGTGCTGTCTTATATTTAAAAAAAAGAAAGAAAAAAGGTTAATGGGGAATCATTAACATACATTCCCTCTTGGGGTCCCATGGGGCCCAGCTGTAGGGTCTCCTCATGTTTCTGATGCTCACATCTGTAAGTTATATGTTCCTCTCCTAACATGTGCTCCCTGTCTACCTCAGTGATGAATGCAATACTTTGTGTTCGAGAGTGTTTTTGCAACCACAAAACATTGCCGTCTCTATTCTCTCCACAGCATATGCAGTGATTGCAAATGGACAAGTGGAATGTCCTGTCGGATATAAAAGAATGAATGTGACGCACTGTCAAGGTAAGCATCAAGTTTTTTTGTGTAGAACAGTCACAGTCTGTTCTGTATGGGATACAAAATCCATATGTTTTCTACATACACGGACCCCTGAGGACTTCAATGAAGTGTTCCTTGCTGAGTGTACGGCCCCTATGGCGCACAGGTCAAGACCACAATTAGCCTTTCTCCATCAGGCTTTGATTGGGTTGACTAGGTATCTTTAAGTATGTAGAAGAATAATGTGCTAGTCTGGCCCACACCAGTAGTAGAGGAGATGTGATGTGACTTGCTCGCTTGTCCATCCGTCTGTTAAAAAAAAAAAACATCATCAAGTCATTCCTGGAAAAGAAAACAGCATATTTCGCTTCATCACAACATCCCAGAGGGGGCTGGCTGTCAACTGTCTGGCAGGTCATGCTGAAGGAGCCACACACAGTGTCGAATATGTGGACATCACAGCATTCTGACCATTTAAATTGCAGTGGAAAGTCCAAGGTCCAACACAAAAGAAGATTGCACCTTTACTGAAAGATGCAAGAAAACATTTAAGCTAAATCTTGTACTTGGAGCAATTTGACTTGATAATTAAAAAAAAAAGAACCATGTTGTCCTAATCTGAATAAAACTGCTTGGGAGAAAGAGGTTGTTTGGATTCTCTTTTAGCAGGTGCTCGTTGTCCAGTCTGATTTCTGAGCTGCTTGATTGGCCACAGCTCCAAGGGTTTGATTGAGAGACATTTTTAAAAAACATTACTATAGACAAGGGCACAGTTGTCTTTCAGTGGAATGCCAACCAGCTAAAATAATGTATCTTTAATACATTCGTGCTTTTCTTATGCGATCGTTTCAAGATGTTCCTCGATTGCAGCTGCTTATTTATTTAATTCCAAAACCAGCCAGGCTGCCAGTCCCCCATGGTATTTTTTGGAAAGCCTAATGTCCCTTTCAGCTGGTGCTTCATTCCCCAGATGCTTTGCTGAAAGGGCCAAAGAGGAAAAACAGATTTTTTTTTTTATTTTTTTTTTAAAACAAAATATTGTCCTTGTTTTTGGAATGATGCCTAGCATGCCACCCTAGCACTTCCACTCCATCCCACTGCTGTTGACTGCACTTTCGTTGGATCATATATCATGTAACACATGCTAAAACTAAGTGCTGCTCTAAACATTGACACTTGTAGTTGTTTCCTGTTCTTTTACTAATTGAGCCTTACTAATTGGGCTATTGAGATGTATTGTTGGTGGTAAACTGGTAACGATTAAGTGTTTGTAAATACTAATCATTTAAATGGTAAACAATGCAAACATTCCTTATTTTAAAGTCAAAAACAGTCTTAGAAGACGGCTTTAACGGTGTACTAAAAATTCGCCTTCCCTGTTTGCGCTGTCTCGAATGATGCACTTTTGCCCCCATAATGTATGTCTCGTTTTAGACCACCAAAGTAATTGTATAATCTTGCCCTTAGGCTAAAACACTTAATAGCCAATTTCCTTTACAGTGGTCCTAAGTAATACTACAGGTGAATATTGTTTATGACAAGGGTTAGAAGTGCTCCAGTAAGGTTAGACGACACCATCAGAAAGTCAAAACCTTTCACAAATACCTGATTAATTACATTTGGTGTTGCATCTGTGTTCTTACTGCGAAATGCTGGTGTGAGCAACCACGCATAAGTCAAAAGTGATGTTGAGATTAGTGCTAGTCATGGCAGGATGTCATTGAAAGTCAGCATCAATCCCAGTCAACCCAGCAGTAGACTGTAACAATAGCACTAATCTTGGACTCAACCAAACCACGGATTAGAGACCCCATGTGATGAAGGCTGAGCCCAATGCTGACCTGAACTCTGACCAGCAAACATACTGCTTAAACTAAACCAAAGGCCCCCACAGTCATCCTTGTGTACAGAATATTTTATAAAATGACATATAAAATATTACATTGTATTTCACAATAATTGCATTACTGATATGAAGGGAATGAGTGAAGCATGTCACAACAGTACTGATTTTACACTAAAGAATGCAAGCAACACAGAGGCGTGCCCTTAATTTTTTTACAATCTCAGTTTAATTGGGATTTTGAAAATGTGGGGTGGAAGGCTCTCATGTTCGAGTTGGGAAAAGACCTCATGATGTTCCGGTTCTTTTACATACAGAACAACAAACCCTGGTCCCCAGTGGGACTGCAATGGCTAAAATTGGGGAAAAAAAGTGTCTGGCTCCTGGCTGGCATAGCTTGTTTTATTGCTTTTGGCGCTACAAAGTCCACTGCTCGCTGAATTCCCCCATTACAGACTCTGACCTCCGCTGAATATGCTGGGATGTGTAAAGGATAGAAGGTGATGATGTAAAGTCATTAATCCTCATCTGCCTGACTGTCCTGGTTTCAAAATGAATAAATGTTGAAGCAATATCATGGTCACTTCCTCTGTGCATGTGTTTTCTTCATGTCATCACTCCTCCTGTATTTCATACAGTTGGGTAACTAAAAGCATTCCATTCATCATCACCTCCAAGCAGCTGGCATTTTTTAAAATATACGATCCATTCCAATATTTTGTCATCTGTCAATGTGTAAATGATTCCTAAAAATTACATCACTGTTGGTCTTACAGCATGACAGCTTTACATACTCAATGTAAAAGAAATGTGATATTGGTATTTCTTTTCGAGGAGATCATTTGCAGTTCAAACACTACTTGTCAGGGTAAAACAAAGCTTCATGGCTGACGTAATGCATATTTCACAGATATCAATGAGTGCCTCCTGCCCGAAATCTGCAAGAATGCAGAGTGTCTCAACACCAAAGGAAGCTACAGGTGCACATGTAAACCTGGTTTCATGTTGGACCCTGCCAGAAGCCACTGCGTCTGTAAGTATTGTGTGTACGCTTTAAATCTGGGGGAGACAGTAGCTTAGCCTGTAAGACTTAAGTAAGTAAGAAAGTCAAATCCCACTCCAAAAAATTTTGAACTTTGGCCTGCTTGTTGGAGAGAGAGACCTTTTTTTTTGTTTTAGGTTTAGTGTGAGAGTGTGAGAATTTCCATGGAGCATTCATAAAAAATACAGAATCTATATAAGACAGTCAAGCATTTAGACACATTTTAGGATATGCAGCATCTGAGGCGAGTCAAATACACAACTCACAAAAGGTTAGGTATATTCGGCTTTCGGGTGAAACATCAGGATGAACCTCAGATGCACTACAACCTTTACAGGTGCAGTTAACTTGATTTTCCAGGTGTTTGATACATGAATCAACCAATACATTTCCTGGTTCAATTAGAATTGATATTTAACGGCCATGAGAGTGTATCATCAGCATGTTGCAAAAGAAATATAGGAGACTGGAAGAGTCACAGAAAGGCATGGAAGTGGATGTCCTTGGAAATGTAATGGTCAATACTAATACTGCTCAGATCTCTAAGGTTATATTTGCATCATGTCTAAGGATTGCTATGCTGTATTACCAAGGGTTATAGCCCTCAGTTTGTTTTTTGAAAAACAATTTAGTGAGAGGATTCCTCAGCGTACTTTTCCGAGTGATAAGCGATCTAAAGTCGTGTGTTACATTGTTTAATGTGATTGGTGTGCTTTCTCCCCAGCTGACAAGGCAGTTTCAGACCAGAAGGCATTTTGCTACAGATCGGTGTCAGCAGGCACGTGCTCACTGCCACTTTCTCAGCACATCACCAAGCAGATCTGCTGCTGCAGCCGCGTGGGCAAAGCCTGGGGAGATGGGTGTGATCGCTGCCCTTTGCCCGGATCTGGTATGTCTGTAGAAATACTGCTGTAGGTCAATGTCCTCAATCTGCAAACATATCATTCCATTTCAAGTTTTACTTTCAGAACACATATTAGCTCAATTTCTGTTGTTTGTAGATATGAAATGCTACAGGTAATCACATGCAAAGGTTGTCAGTATTTTTGAAAGACATCTCAAAGAAAAATGAATTGAGTCAGTGAGTCAGTAGTCAGCACCCTCTTGTCTGCCAGCTGTGCAAATGAGTTCAGAATGACCAAAATGTGTTTGAAGTGGAAAAAGACCAAACGCATAACAGTTGTCATATTTTGGAGGCTGCACAAGAGTGGGAGTCAGTTTTTGGGTTATCGCTAATGTCCACTGAGAAAAATCCCACTAACAGACAGGCGAAGCTCAGAAACAGAACTAAATAGCTTGGCCAAAAGAAACATAGGAAACTGTCAACCTTTTTTTCATACAAATCTGATATTCAAAGTTCGAGAGGGGAAACGGGATCATTTTATGGACTGGCCAGTTATTTATAAGGATCGTCATAGATCAAATATCATAGACCTCCAAGGTGCTGCTTTGACCAGGACTGACGCATAGCCTTTGTTCCCTTAGATCCTGGCTTTTGTATGGCTTAACACAGTGTTAGAGTCATGTTCTGAACAAAGCATTCAGTTCTATTGCTTGTGACCATGTAACAGGATCCTGCCACCTTTTATTTCAACTTTCAAACCAGCTCCTATGATGTTGCTGCAGATCATATCGAGCCCAATTTTCATCCAGACTTTCCTTACTTGGTTGCCTATAACATCCAAATTTCCCTCCTTTACTTCCACCATATTTAGCTGTCATTTCATACATTGTTTTTCCAGATCCTTTTGGTATAGAGTTGCTGCTCTTAGGTCAAATAGGGGACACTGTGCTTCTCGCTTGTAATGGATTCACCATCTCTGAGGTTTCCTGGGCTCCTACTGTCCGTCTAGCTAGCAATTAGCAGTAAGAGGTCAGTGAGTACTACATGATCCTCTAGGCTATTTGGCTGTACAAATATGCCAATATCTTTCCAAAACCCTTTGTTGGTAGCCCCGAGTGACTCCTTTGTCTACCATTAATAATAATAGACACTACCCATGGAAAACCTCGTATTAACACAGTTGCACAGATGGCCTTTGGAGATGAAATATGAGTAACAATTATACCCTCCATTGTGGTAGTGTTTGGAGCCTGAGAAGAGTACTGTAGAGTACTGAACTAGCGTGGTAGTCTGGACCACAAAAACTGAGACTAAGTCAAAACTAAAGGCTCTTTCACACTGCACTTGGCAAAGGTGTCTGACGCCTTCAACTTTCCCATTCATTATGTGTGTGCTGAGGCAGCAGTTGCTGTGTAATTGCTGTGTCCCACTATCTTGAATTTTAGGCCAATAGAAAAATAATATAACGCGATGTATCTGCGCGAGGCTTTCAAACTCCCTGCTCAGCCTGAAATACACCTTGAAGTGCTCTTCCTGGAACTCAAAAGTTCAAACTCCGAGTTGCTGCCGTGAAATTAGTGTTGGATATTCTCATGCCGCACCCCTGTTGCCGTCGTCGTTGCACTTTGACGTGGGGGCCTTTCAGACTGAGAGAGTGCAATGTAAGAAGGCCTTAAGACAGAGGAGTTGAGATCAAGTCAAGCCATTTTCTACCGCTTATCCGAGGTCGGGTCGCGGGGGCAGTAGCTTTAGCAGGGACGCCCAGACTTCCCTCTCCCCAGCCACTTCATCCAGCTCTTCCGGGGGGATCCCGAGGCGTTCCCAGGCCAGCCGAAAGACGCAGTCCTCACCTCACCAGGGAGGCGTCCGGGAGGCATCCGAATCAGATGGCCCAGCCACCTCATCTGGCTCCTCTCGATGTGGAGGAGCAGCGGCTCTACTCTGAGATCCTCCCGGATGACCGAGCTTCTAACCCTATCTCTAAGGGGAGAGCCCGGACACCCTGCGGAGGAAACTCATTTCGGCCGCTTGTATATGGGATCTTGTTCTTTCGGTCACGACCCACAGCTCGTGACCAAAGGTGAGGGTACGAGCATAGATCGAACGGTAAATTGAGAGCTTTGCCTTTCGGCTTAGCTCCTTCTTTCCCACAACGGACCGATACAAAGTCCGCATCACTCCAGACGCTTCACCGATCCGCCTGTCGATCTCCTGTTCCATTCTTTCCTCACTCTTGAACAAGACCCCAAGATACTTGAACTCCTCCACTTGGGGCAGGATCTCATCCCCGACCTGGAGAGGGCACGCCACCCTTTTCCAACTGAGGACCATGGTCTCAGATTTGGAGGTGCTGATTCTAATCCCAGCCGTTTCACACTCGGCTGTGAACTGCTCCAGTGAGAGTTGGAGATCACAGCTTGATGAAGCCAACAGAACCACATCATCTGCAAAAAGCAGAGATGCAATACAGAGGCCACCAAACCGGACCCCCTCTACGCCTCGGCTGCGCCTTGAAATTTTGTCCATAAAAGTTATGAACAAAATTGGTGACAAAGGGCAGCCTTGGCGGAGTCCAACCCTCACCGGAAAAGAGTCCGACTTACTGCCGGATGCGGCCCCGGTGACCCGCATCCGGTCAAGGGAAACCTAGATCCATTTGTTTCTTTCTTTATATGGGGTTTTTGGAGCCGTGCTTTGTCTGGTCCCTAACCTAGGACCTGTTTGCCATGGGTGACCCTACCAGGGGCGTGAAGCCCCAGACAATTTAGCTCCTAGGATCATTGGGACACACAAACCCTTCCACCACGATAAGGTGACGGCTTCCAGGGGGAGGAACCAAGCAATGTGTTATTGAATCAAGGAAAAGATGAAGGCAAAGCAAAACAAAGACTTTGAGAAGTAGTGACCAAATGAAGCTCAATACTTTGAAGATTTAAGAACAAGATCAAGACCTGGACAATGTGAAACTGAGTCAAAATCAAGGCCGGTCAAGACACATGACTTTGAAGAGTTGAGACCCAGTCAAGACCAAGAGTGAGGCAATGTGAGACAGCATCAAGAACAAGAAAATTTAAATTAAACATATCAAATTGCTAATTCTGTGACCTTAACATGCGTGATGGGGTCACCTTATAGAATGCAAATTTTTCTAAAAACTCCGTCAACTGGTGAAACATTAGTACCAAGATGTGGCAATATGGGAATCTGTCATGGTTTAGCCACACAGGTCATGAATGGCATCACAGTATTTTCTGATCTACTGTATGTCACAGTACTTTGATCCTGGTATTCAATCAAGACTGGTCTCAAGTCCGGTCTTAATTGCTAACCATGCTATAAACCAATGTCAATACTGTATCAGTACAGTATTGACGATGGTTTATGGTTTTTGCTGTTGTGTTTCCCACGTACAGATCATTTCAAGGAGATCTGCCCGGCTGGTCACGGATACACCTACTCCCGCTCTGATGTGCAGATTTCTCTGCGACAGCTTGGGGAGGGTGATCTTCAAAGTACTGGATTGTCTTGGGAGGAGCAGAACCCCACATATCCTCAGCTGCCGTCTTCCCAGCCGCAATATCCCACGTACCCACAGACTCCTCAAATACCCCAATGGCCCGAGTACCCAGAGTCACCAGAATCACCTCGGCACCCTGTTACTCCACGGCAGCCCCCCCATCCCTTTTTCCCAGACAGAGAAACAGCTCGACAGCCTGAAGGTGAGAACTTGTTTGGGACTGTAAGGTTGATTCTGAATGGTATAAATATTTACTAAATGTGCACATAGTTATTTAAGAGTTACTTCATAAAAACACTTTTACCACAACCCTTATAGTATAAACATGACAAGGCAGCAGAATGATTCAATAAAAGTACATTTTTCCAAGAATCCAAACATCAACGAGCCGTTTTGATCCCACCAAATAAATGCAACATGGAACACAATTGGATCCATGGCTCTCAGCCATCATCTCCAAAGTATTTCTCATTGATGATACATGTTCAAATTCATCAGGATTTATGTTTTCAATGCCTGTTATCTAATTTTTGGTGTAGTTACAATATTTTGATTAACACACAAAGAAAATTCTGTAAATGTTTAATGGATAGTCATTATCTGTACATTTATTTTCCGTGTCACTGCATTTTCCTAAATACAACTTTATCTGCCTGGCTTAGAGGATAACTTTATGTGCCTAAATTTGACGTGTGCAATGTTGAGTTTGACTTTTGAGGTTTTTTTTCTTTAGATTTTTATCATATGTCCACTGCATGTTTAGTAAATGTAAGGTAAATACAAATGCAATACTGATTAACTTCCTCTTCTTGTCATCTTCTGTCAGATGTGGAAATTCCAAGCCCGGTAAGTTCTTCCTCCCTGTTCCAACTCTCATGCTCTATTGAAATGTTTACCTATGTTCATTATGATCACATAACAATTTCCGGCCATATTGTGAAGGAAAAAGAGGAAACATTGCTATATGGTGCTACTATAACTAAAATGTGTCTAAATGTGTCCTTGTTTTCTAGCCAGTTGTTGTGACAGACTCACCATTGAAATATCCAGGTATTGTTTGCCATGGCTTTTATCATACATACATACAATACTTACTTAATTTGTTATCTTTAAAATTCTAATTTGCTTTATTTCTTAAAACCAAAGACCAACGACCATATGATTTATTGTCATTTCAATGTGATGAATTTTGTACAATGTTTTCATTTAACGCAGTATTGCCAATTACAGTCTGTGTATGCTCTGCTCCTGTGCCAGTGAAAACAATGACAATCCAATTGTGACTGCTGTAATTCTGCTATTGTCCTATTTTTAACATGGAAAAAAAGTATGGATAATTTTCCTTTTCAAGCTGCCTGTTGAGTGACAGCTAAAGCCAGCATAATATTGTAAAACAAGAAATGCATAATTTAGGGATAGCGTTAGTGGTTGTATCCTTTTATACTCGCCCCAAATACATCATTGCTAACATTATTCTTCCTTCCAGAAGTTGATCCAGACTCACCAGCCAAGCCTGATCCAAAGGAAACAGCCCACACAGACTCAGGTAAGACATGCATTGTAAAAGCATATGCAGCCCACATTGATTAATACATATTCTATTGTGTCAATTTACTGAAAAACCTTGATGAAATGATTTGATTGAAAAGGGGAACAATTCTAGAGGAACGACGTCCAATGAACGACTGTCCTCATTTTTGTCCAATTCATTTTTGGTGCATTATTTCATGGCTGGTACTGGGTTGCAACTAGATTACAACAAGGTTTTATGTACAGTTAAACTGAAAGTGAATTAAAGTTTGTTGAGCTGGAAATGACACAAAAATAATGACAAAAATGCAACACGTGTATGAAATTTTTCTTTTTCTATTATTCTTATACAGTACATTTTAACAAAAAAGTGCCATGTCCAAGATTATTCATCCCCCTACTCCAATGTTTTCCAACCTTGAATGAGCCAATGCACACATTTTACATGTGAAAATTCTCATGGCACACAAGCAAACAAAGATGCTTGGCTAGCTGGGTCTGTTTAATTGAACACAAAGCTATTATTCTTAGGCTTTACACAATCAGGATTTTTGGGGCCGATCAGCGAGTTTAAAAAAACGATAACCGATCACCGATCCGATCACAAGATGGAGGAATGTGTCTATTTAAATGACCTGTTCATTTACTGTATATACTTGTGTACTTAATTGCTCAAAAGATTATATTTACAATAAATAATGTATATTTGTTCCTCTATTTATGCCAGTGAGGCATAGTGACAGACAGAACAAATGAATGGTCTTCTATTAGATGGCAGGAAGTAAATACAGTAATTACATTTTTTGTGACATTTTTGTTTGTTGGTGTGCCGTGAGATTTTTTTAATTGTAAAATATGTTCCTTGGTTGGAAATCACTGCTGTAGTCAGATCGTGTATTCTAATCAGTCAGGTCAAACCAACATTACATGACAGAAATAATGGGTGCTAACTTACTGTAATTACTTTATTTTTAATTAAATTGCTTCACCCACACCGAAACTTTAGAGCATGATTCGCCAGAACGGCGGCATGTTTACGTCCAACCATTCGTGCTACTGCTAGCTTGCTAGGCTACACAACATTTTATTGCCTACTTGTGAGCCGTATCGTATTAAAAGTACGTGAACATACCTCAAGCAAGCCTTAAACAAATGTCCTCTCTTGTCCTGACCACAAACACGTTTTTACCCATTTTGTCCTTATAATACCGTCGGCTCGCTCCACTCTTGTTGCCGTCGCCACAGTAACGAGTGTTTCCGGTCGTATTTGAGTTGACAAGATAAAGCCCAATGATCGTAAAAAACGGGATGCGGAATACAATATTTTATTGCAGTAGTCTGACAGTGCAATCGTGAAAGATATAATTTGTCTTGTAGAATGATCCGGGCATTACGTGTTGCCTGTCTCCGACGTGTTGCCTGTCCCACACCGCCAAGTTTTTTTTTTTTTTTTTTTTGTTAAATAACTTCTTATACCGTCAGATATTTACAGTACTATGTCAAAAGACACGCGACAAGGCTAAAAATAAACTAGCTTTTGGATTCAAATATACTGTGCACGCGGCGACGCGGAGTAAATGTCTTTTGCGGAGCCGATCAATGACGTCATTGATCGGATCGGTGAATTATGACATTAAAGCCGTTCAGCATAAAATGCTAAATATCGGATAGGATAACCAAGGGTCTCAATTTATGATGTCGTATAATACTGCCCTCTAGATTATGTTAGAAGCTACCAGGATCCTTTAGAATTGGCAATATTGAGGAAATCATCAACATTCATCATAATCCTAAACAAAACAAACAAAAACACAACATGTTTTTCCTTCTTGGTCAAACAAGGTCCAGTTTAGTGTAGTTTACCACAAGCCAACACCAATGTAAGGTTGTTTCATTATGGCCTTTGTAAGCGGTCCACACTAAAGCACTATGCAGTGTTGTTAACTGTGTCTTCCAAGACCTCCACCCAATAAAACAGCAAAATAGCTCCCATAGAGAAGCATGTCTTAGGAATGTAGTTTTTTTTTTCACTTTACAGCGTCCACCATATTGTGTAACTATAAGTCAGCTTTGTTGTCTATTTGTTGCGAACCGACTGAGTGCATTACAGACCTTTTATGACTTTTTAGTAGGTGTGGACATGTGCACAACCACCCCCTCCATTTGTGGCCATGGGAAATGTGTTCCTGTGCAGACTGGGTACAGCTGCCAGTGTGAACCAGGTTTCAAACTCAGTGCTCTGCAGACCAACTGCATTGGTAAGCAACTGGGAGACAAATGGATGAGAGACTTGTGGCCCACCAATGAGACTTAGATACAGTACATGATGCCAGTGAGATGTCGCTTGTCTTTCCCCTCTCTCTGCCTCTGCAGATGTGAATGAGTGTGAGAATGAGCCATGTGGTGGAAAGGGCAGTTGCACGAACAGCTATGGCTCATACAGTTGTCACTGCTTCAGCGGCTACAGCCAGGTGATCACCAAGAACAGGAAGTTCTGTCAAGGTGATCAGCAGTGTGACATTTGGAATGGATGAATGCCACCTTTAGCTGCAATCTTAGCTATTTTTAGATGTGTCTTTTGGTAAGTCACTCTGAGGAGGATGATTGTTATGTACATTCTTCCTTTTTTCACATCTTTCTTGCAGACATTAATGAGTGCAGCATGCCCAACAAGTGCCAGAATGGCCACTGCGTCAACACGGAAGGATCTTTTACCTGTGAATGTGACAGTGGCTTTGCCAAGTCCTGGAGAGGCCAATGCGAAGGTGAAACGCGACAAAAAAGTCACTTTACATCCTGTCTACATGCCTTGTGCTTGACAACAGCTAAAGGTTCATGTGTCATTTTCTACTTGTACAGATGTAGATGAGTGTCAAGATCCCAACACTTGTCCTAGCGGTGGTTGCATCAATACTGTGGGCTCCTTTCAGTGCCAGGTTTGCAGCCCTGGCTTCAGGCCTCTCAGCGATAGATGTGTAGGTAAGGTAACACAGCCTATCATCAGCAACATCATCAAATGGCAAACCAACATTCTCAAGTGTTTTTTTTTTTAATCTAGTTTTTATTTTATTTTTTTACTGAAAGTACTAAAAACTGATGTGGAGTTTGCATGTTCTCTCTGTGTTGTTGTGCTTGTGTGTTGTTTTTTTTAAATGTACTCTGGCTTATTCCAAAACCATGCATGTTACATTAATTGAAGACAATAACTCGTTCATATGTGTGAATGTACTGTAGGTGTGAATGGTTGCTTGTTGATATGTGCCTTGTGATTAGTTGAGGAACAGTCCAGCGTGTAGCCCACATGTCGCACAAAGTCAGATAGGACAGGCTCCAGCTCACCCGCAACCCTAATGATTACAAGGGCTCTGGAAAACAGATGGAGACTAAAAACAAAAGGCAGACATTTGGAATTGTGTCTTAAAATGGCAGTTTGTATTGACGGCGTCACTGTTTCTGTGTACTGTAGGAACGCTGTCTGAGTGACTACTACATCTGCTTTAAATTTCTGAGGTTGGGGGGTTTGAATCTGGGCTTTGGGCTTCCTGGGTGGAGTTTGCTTGTTCTGCCCGTGCTTGCGTGGGTTTCTGGAGGTACTCCGGCTTCCTCTCACTTTCCAAAAACTTGTTTCTCAGGTTAACTGAAGACTAAATTGTCTGTAGGTATAAATGTGAGTGTGAATTCTTGTTTGTCTATATGTGCCCTGCAATTGACTGCCGGCCAGTTTAGGTTGTATCTTCCTCTCGCCCAAAGTCAACTGGAATGGGCTCAAGCTCACCCCGACCCTAAAGAGGATAAGCGGTACAGAAAATTGATAGATGGATGTCTCCATGTAAACCATGAAAATCTGTGAAAACATGACATGTGCAATCAAGTTAAGTTCTCAGTCTCAGTATGTGTGAGTACCAAAACAGTAATGGTGGAACAAGGCCCTGTAGTAGCGTTTGTACTCACTGAAAACATCTGTTTCAGTTTTTCAGTTTATTTCAAAGACCTAACAGAAAACAAATAAGTAAGCTTGTGCATAGCAAAAAAAATGATTACAAGGAATCCTGAAGAATGACAACTACAGCACTGGCCCACCATGCATGCCTATTACAACATTTTTAGTGGTTTAGCAGATGAAACAGAAATTGTTTGGACAATGTTGTCATCTTTATGTTAAAACTATCAAAAACACAAAGAGGTTTTATATATATATATATATATATTACTGTTGTGTAAGCTTTCCATGAGACCGCTGCAATGGAAATCACTCAGGTTTCCTGTGACTGTTGAAAATCATCTTGCATTAGGTTACATTTAAAAGCTGCTCTTCCCAAATGGAATTGCCAGACCCAGCCGAGTTGACACGGCAACAAGCCCCGGCGGTAATGAGTTGCCGACAGTCTGTGATCTAACACCAGATTTAAGCTGCCTTGGTTTGACTGAATTGGAGCTTTTTTTGTTCAAAGGCACGCTGACCGTTCATGTTAACATGTATATAATATACATTTGTTTTTACACATCAAACAAGCTCGCCGTGGATGTTTTATTTCCACCATGCAACATTTGAGGCCAACATGAAAAACCACCAATGACGGCTGGGTTGTACTCGGCCGTCCTCTCTCTGAGTCCATTCAGTGCCTTCATGTATGAAATATGAGCTCAGGAGCCACGGTAATATCCACAATATTGTTTAAACATCTTCACTGTTTTTGTTGATCTTCTGATATCAGTGGCCCCCGAAAAAGAAAAGATTGTTTATAATACTTCAATTTGGGAGAGTCCAAATATTTTCTCTTGGCCACAGCCTTGAACAAACAGCACGTTATTGTTGGAGAGCTCTGATCACTGTGCTGTTGTGCCCACTGGAGTCCGGTAGGATTTGATTAGCACTGCCAGGCTACGTGAGCGGACGGGGCTGTCACTGCAGATGTATGAGGAGGGTCAAACGGTCAACTCCCAACTGTGAAGAGGTCCTGACTTGTAAACAAATCTTCTCACTCAACCACCGTGTCCTCTTGCTATGGTCTATTAGATTTGAATGCACGTAACACATATGGTGTGTGTTGCGTTGAAGCTAACGCTGAACCCCAACGTGGCCTAGTTACATAACACCCTGACTGGTGTGACTTACCACATCCCCTCTCCATGACCTTGCAACCCTCTAATTTGTTTGGAAAGCCGAGCCCCTGGCTTGAGTATTCCATACATGTGAAAAGCTCAGACACTGAATGAAATTGACTTCAGAAGTGTTTCTTTGGCGCACATTGCCATTGATTTATTTTGTTTTCATTAGTGTGATGTCTTCATGAAAAAAAATCATTGGCCTTTGTGCATCATCTAATTGCCATGTTTCCACACAGAACTCCTCATGAACTACTCTGTTAACCTGTAGCAATCTGTGAAGAATAAATAGCAGATGAGAGGTTAAAGGTAAACATTTTGTCAACATAATCCACATCCAAGCCTACTGGCGTTCGTCCGGTATAAACAGGCAGTTTCCAGTTTTTGATTCAGTCATCTGACGGGAGTACGGCAATTTGCGCCCAATTGGCCGGGTCGCGGATAAGCTTAATTGCCGTTGTGATAATGAACAGCTCCATTGCCTTGTCAAAGATTATCACACAGGCTGAGGGGAGGTCGCATGACTGCATCGCGCCAAGCAAAACCCAGTCTGCGACTTTCTCCTTTTGTAGGCCTGTTTTAATTCCTTTTATCACTTCTTTGTATTGTTCTTTCTCCACCTCCTTTGCAAACGAACGAGTACCCTTCCTCTATGAGTTATGTAATATCTATTCCTGTGACTTTGCATTTTTTTACATAATCGTGTCACACATTGTATTGTGTTGTTAACCCTTGACAAAACATTCCACTACAAAACAATATCCCTGGACAAGGTTTTTCCACGAGTAGTAAAAGCTGATCAACAGCTCTGACTCATAAAGTGGAAAAGACAGCTCCTGCCCCAGATCGTAAAAGGCCCTAATGAGTATGACTATGCGCCCATTTAAACAGAATTCTTATTTTACACACGATGCTTTCCCTAATTTCTTCCCTTTTAGCGCAGTATACCAACCACAGTGGCTATTTATATTCACTTCTTGGCAAACAACTTTTATTGTCTCAAAAACCCAGAGGCACATATTTGCAACCTGTAAGAAAAACTAACGTGCGTCCTTTGTCCTATAATGACCCTCAATGTCTGCAGATGTGAACGAGTGCTTGAACCAAAACATATGCGGCCGTGGAAGGTGTGTCAACAGCGAGGGCTCCTATAGGTGCAACTGCTTCCAAGGTTACAAACTCGCACTGGACAACGTATGCCAAGGTAAGTCGTCAGCAGCCAGAGAGATCCGTGACAAAGTAACAGCTGTGTAAATAGTTTCCACGCGTGCTACTGCAGAAGCTCCATAGCAAATTTGAAGCTTTTATAAAAAAAGATTACAAAAAGTCAGAGTGTGTGTTTTTATTTCTTGAAGCCCCGTTCCATTTTCCACTCTGTCTTCTTTCCAGATGTGAATGAGTGTCTGCTTCCGGGGGTCTGCCTTAACGGACGCTGTGTCAATCTAGAGGGTACCTACAGTTGCACCTGTAACCACGGTTACCAAGTCAGCTCCGATAGCAAAGACTGTGAAGGTCTGCTGGATATTTCATCATGCTGTTCTTCGTAGCTGATAGCAGCCACAACAAACATGCTTGTTTTCTTTTTCACTTAGATATTAATGAGTGCATATCTGGTAAAATGTGTCCTGAAGAAATCTGCATCAACATACCAGGTTCCTTTACATGCCAGAGCTGTAATCCTGGCTTTGAACCTTCTGATGATGGGCTGAGATGTGAAGGTAGAATTTCATCGTGAAATGTTTACCTTCATTTAGCGTGAGACTGTTTTACATTGTTTGTTTGTCCATCTGTTACATGTAAAATGATTTTTCTCCGATGAGTGAATATTGCTCATGATGATGTTCCCGTTCAATTTTACTTGTAATCCTTGGAGAGTTGATGTGATGGTTCATAAGGGGTAAAATCTGTGTCCCCCGGGAACTACCCTGAGAATGTCCGATCTCAGAAGCTAAGCAGGGTCGGTCCTGGCTAGTACTTGGATGGGAGATCACCTAGGAATACTAGGTGCTCGGGTTGGGTAGTAGGTCAATCACCTGCTCTTGTAAAAACTACGGATTACAGAAACCGCAGTTGCGGCCTAATGTGCCTCATGACACTGAGAGCTCTGCAAAAAAAAAAAAAATCTGTGTCAAATCTAATCCTATTAGATATCCTCCCATCCATTTCTATAGTGCTTGTCCTGATTAGGCTGGAGGGTGGATCAGAGCCTATTCCAGCTGACTTGAGGGGCAAGATACACCATGGACTGGTAACCAGGCTGTCGCAGGGCACCAATTAGATATACACTATTCAAAAATACAAACGGAACACTCATCCTAGAACTCTATGAATGAAATATCGAGTGTAAAATCATTATTTATCACCATAGTGTAATTCACAAAACATAAATTAGGAATCTTACTCATACTCTACTGGTGATCAGTCCAGAGAGTGCCCCGCCTCTCACCCAAGGTCAGCTGGGATAAGTCTCCAGCTCACCCATGACCCTAATGTGGACAGGCGCTATAGAAAATTGATTGATGGATTTATATTCCAATCTAACATCAGATGACATCAGATCTGGATGTAATTTGTTGTACTTATCTTGACGTTTTGTACATTTTGTTTTTATCTCCGGACCCAGTGAAAGGCCTTGGTAAAGCTCTTAAGTACATCTACTCAGCAACACTGGCAATATGGACAGCGACAAAATTTCCCAACAAATGTACGCTTGTTAATTTTTTCTACTACTGCGCCAAATTGGCTTTGGGGCACCTCTTAAATATGTCCGATCGATCTGAAACTTCACAGGAAGTGTTTTCTCATGGATTCACACCATATCCAGGCCTTCCCTCATTGAAATATTCATTTTTCAAATTCTCCCTACAAATAAGAACCACCCTAATAGACACTGTGTGACTTTTCTGGTAAACCGTGTGTCTGCAGATGTGGACGAGTGTTCTCAGGGTGACTGGTGTCTCGGTGGTGTGTGTGCCAACACGCCCGGATCGTACACCTGCACCAAGTGTAAGGCAGGCTACAGAGTTTCTCCAGATCGACGAAGATGTGAAGGTAGGTTCAATCCCCAACTCCACTCCACAGAGAAAACCATTTGTTCTAAAAAGGACTTCTTTGACACATACTGGGCACCTTGACAAAACAAGCTTTCTACTTGAGAATTCCTTTTACATTTTATCCGAGTGAGGTCCAAACATGTCTACAATGTTGTTGTTGTGTTCCACCCAGATATTGACGAATGCCAGTCGCTGTCTACCTGTGCCAACGGCATCTGTCTAAACTCAGAAGGCTCTTACACCTGTGAGAACTGCCCCACGGGCTACACAGTGTCGTATGAGGGAGAGCTCTGTGAAGGTTGGTAACTCAGCACTTATGTTAAACAGATCCATCCAAAGCTTCGCATGTGTCTTATCAACACTGGAGAAGATCTGTCATGGTGAATTAGGTGTTTTTGTTGGCGGTGGCGATTCCTCTTTTCCTCCAGTGAATGTCTAATATCCTGTGCTGTTTCGTGCCAGACATTGACGAGTGTGCACTGCCCACTACATGCCCCCGGGGAACATGTACAAACACAAAGGGTTCCTTCACATGTGTCAGCTGTCAGCCCGGTTACAGAGTCTCTGAGGATGGACAGCAGTGTGATGGTGAGACTTGTGGCTGCCTGGTTGCTGGCTTATTCCATGTTTGTTTACTCGCACACAGATGTTTGTCTCGAGCGGAATTTATGTGTCAATGTACCGTTTCCTGGGGTTCTATCTGGTTCAGGTTTACCGATGCAACATGTCCCATCTCTCAGACATCCCATCATAGCTGGGTGATCAACCCCATTGCCTCAAGCACTGATTATTTAACTCTTGTTCACAACAAATACACATCAGTCTCAAAATAGTGCATGATGTCAAATACTCTTCAGATACTGTCACTCAACTAGAGGAATTCACGTGTTGACATTTCCTAACTTCACGGACTTTTAACTGAACTGATTTAAACAGGCAGGATGTTATTTGTTTTAAGACAGAGATTGCAATCTGGGTTATGTGGTGTCCATGTATTTGTGTCCAGATGTGAATGAATGCTCGGTAGCTAACGTGTGCCCAGGCCAGCTGTGCTCAAACACCCAGGGATCATATACCTGCAGGAACTGTGGATCCGGCCTGCAGCTGTCTGAGGACGGTTATGGCTGTGAGGGTAAACCATCCGTCATGCTTACCTTATCATCTTGTCTCGTTTGTGCTGTCATCATAGAAATTATCTAACCGGATCTAGGCCATTATAAAATAAGATTGCTTTAGACCCTCAACATGATTACAGAGGAACTTTAGAGTATGCCTTCGTGTTTCGTGGCACGGTTTATGAGCTCAATGGAATACAAAGTCTGCTTTGACCAATCCAGGGAGGTTCTCTTTGCTATGACTTCATGAGAATGAGAAAACCGGATGATTGTTTAATTCAAACGTGGCCTCGGTTATTCACATATACTGTTCTGTGTTTTTTAATGGAAGTGGGGATCTAGCCCGAGAGGATGATCCCCCACTGATGTGTGTCTCTGCGCTGGGAAAAAGTTTCACAAAACAACCTCAGGTCCAAGTCAGCCTCTGATAGGATTTAAATGATATGATGGGAAATATTAAAGCCTTAATTTGAAATTAAGTCAACCGCTGTGCATCCTTCCTCAGTAAGCTTGCTATGTGGAACTCCCTCTGTTCACCCAAAGGCAAAACTGAGCCATCACTTAATGATAACCCACAGTCTTTTCCTTCTCAAGAATACAATCTTCCCTGGTCTGTGGAATTTTTAGTGATCACATAACAATAATCTCAGTCACTGTTTGTTTATCCAGAAATTACACACCACCTGTAATAGCTAGCTGGTTTTGCAGTCAATGATCGTCTTGCATACTTATTGTTTCGTCTGTTTTGATAAAACACTGTCAGTGCAATCACATTAAGAATGCTTTACTTACGGCACCTAATGCTACGCACTTAGGCTGAATCTCACTGCTTCGTAATCATATTAGCAGACAGCAAAGATATAGCATTTACACAATGTGGATTCTTTGGCCAAGATGACATCTTCCACTTTCCTTCCGGTGTCTCTCAGATATCAACGAGTGCCAGACCCCAGGTTTGTGTCCCACGGGCATCTGCATCAACACAGAGGGCTCCTTCTCATGCATGGCCTGTGACCCTGGCTTCACCGTGGCACCCAATGGCCTTTCGTGTGAAGGTATGTGATCATTTGTTGCCATGTGTTGCACTGTACATCAGCCTGGCTGCATTATCCACACAGCAGTGTGAGAGGTTCGCCACTCCCTGGAGAATTCTGGAGGTCTTCAGTGGAGGTGCTGCAAGAAAAATAAATAAGAAAGACATTTTGAAACACAAGATAACTGTTGTTTAAAGCAAAATGTATCAATTTCAGTTCCAAAACCGCATATTGCACATAAACATTATGCAATACAGTGTGTGTGTGTATATGTGTGTGTGTATATATATATATATATATATATATATATATATATATATATAAGATATGTATAAGATATATATATATATAGAAGCTATGTATAAGATATATATATATATATATATAGAAGATATGTATAAGATATATATATCTTTATATCTTATACATATCTTCTATATATATATATATATATATATATATATATATATATATATATATATATATATATATATATATATATATATGTGTATATATATATATGTATATATATGTATGTATATATATATGTATGTGTATATATATATATATGTATATATATATATATATATATATGCATCTATATATATATATGTATATATACACACACACATACATTCACTGTATATATTGCACATAAACATTATGTGCAGTTTGAACATAATCACTGCAGTAATATACACACACACATAAATATTTTGAATAAAATATATTGCACATAAAAGTGAAATAAAAAGTGTACCGAAATAAAATATAAAAATGAAGAGTTCTTTAATATTAAAAACAAATGTTTTAAACTTACAAAGTTAAATACAGGTAAACTGAGGTGTCATGGCTCAGGTGGTAGAATGATCGTTTCCCATCCCAAAGTTTGTAGATTCGACCCTCACCCCTTGTGACCATGTCGAAGTGTCCTTGAGCAAAGATACTGAACCCCAAGTTGCTCCTAATTCTGCATCAACAGTAGTTGAATTCGGAGACAGTGATAAAGGGCTTTGAGTACCTTGAAGGTAGAAAAGTGCTATACAAGTAAAAGCTGGACCATTTACATTTACATTCACTTCGGCAGTGATTCTTTTGAATGCCACTAAAAAGAGCCCACAGACCACACTTTGAGAATCATTGCCAGTAATTATGCATAAGTGAAAGAGTACAATTGCTGTTGTTGATACTCTATATGTACATGGTAAGGAATCATATAGGTTAATGAAGTGGGTGTTCAAATTGGGCCCTGCAAACCTCAGAATGTGATTTCACTTAAAGAAAGAGATATCGTGTTAATAATGATAAATACATTATGTAATGGGCAGCACTGTGGATGAGTCTTTAGCACACGTGCCTCACGCTTCTGAGGTTTGCGGTTTTAATCTCAGCTCAAGCCTTCCTGTGTGGCGTTTGGATATTCTCCCTGTGCCTGCGTGAGTTTTTTTCCAGGCACTCCAGCCGTCTCCCATAGTCCAGAAACATGCATTTTAGGTTAATTGAAGACTAAATTGTCCATAGGTGTGAATGTGAGTGTGAATGCTTTTTTTCTCTATGTGCCTTGTCTGGTCACCAGTAGTTTACCCCGTTTCTCGGTCAAAGTCAGCTGGGATAGGATCCTGCTCACTCATGACCCTAATGAGGACAAGCGCTGTTGAAAATGGGTGGATGGATGGATGAAATGAAACATAGTGATCCTCTTAATGATAACGATATAATGAGTAATAATGACGTAAAAAGTATTGTAAGTACTGCGCTCCAGTAATTTCCAAGAGTAACAATTATTTCAATGGGTACCTTCTATAAAGGTTTGATTAGTAACAGAAGATTTACGTTAAGATGACAGAACTTTTGGAAAAGAACACTGTGATCTCCAGCTGGTGAGATTGTGTCATCGTCATGACGTGTGTGTGTTTGGACACAGATGTGAATGAATGTGAGGACACGGGCCTGTGTGTGGGAGGTCAGTGCACCAACACCGTGGGATCCTACAGTTGCGCGTGCCCTGCTGGCCTGGAGCTGATCGATGGGACCTCCTGCAGAGGTACAGTATATGTAATTCTAAAGCAGAACTGTCAGCATTCCTACTTGCTTTGATACCAAATGTTAATTTGTCTTTGCGTGTCATGCCGCAGATATTGACGAGTGTTTGACCATCGCAGGAATCTGTGGAGAAGGACAGTGTTTGAATACTGAAGGCTCCTACATGTGTGTCTGTCCTGATGGATATGACACCCTTGATGGGCGGACCGGCTGCCAAGGCACAGTAACACGCTGTAGCAAAAACACTGAGCTATGCCATACCAATCGTTGTATGACCTCCTTATATAAATTCCTCATAGATCAGTCAACATAGATTCATTGCCATTCACAAGACAGCTAACAGTGTTTTGAGTTGACATAATTGGAAACTGATGGTAACTACAATATACAAATATGCGCAGCACAGTGGTCTAAGGCAGTTGTCCTCAATCTTTTTTGTGCCACGGACCGGTTTCACGTAAAGCAATTTAAAAGCACAATTTTTGATGGGCCGGCATAGAAACAAATAAAACAAATGATTAAGAATACCATTCACCATTACGCTGAATGTAGTTATAATTATTGGGAGCCCTGCACTTCTTTATTCTCAACGAACTGGTCCCATCTTGGGGTAATGCGTGTCAATGACACTTAAAGTGTGTTTCTTACGTCAAACATAATCTTCTTCTTCTGTCTCATTATTTGGCCTTTTTGTTTTTTGTTTACTCATTTTTGCTAGCCGTTTGACAAGTGTACAGAGGCACAGGTGGACATCCTATTTTTCAAAACATTTACAGTCTCAGATGATTAAACATTTTTTTTTTTTTTTAGCTCAGTCTCTCTGTGTGGCTCCAAACGTTCCACAGAGCGGTACTGTTTCGTGGCTCGGTGGTTGTGAACCGCTGGTCTAGTGGTTAGCACGTCTACTTTTCAGTTGAGAGCTGGGCTTGCCTGGGTTTTCTCCAGGCACTCTGGCTTCCTTCCACTTTCAAAAAACATGCATGATACAGTAGGTTCACTGAAAACGAAAGACTGTAGGACTAAATTGTCCGTTGTTGTGAATTAGAGTGTGTATGTTTGTTTGTATGGGCCTTGTGATTGGCTGGCGACCAGTCCAGGGTAATCCCCACCGCTTGCCTAAAGTCATGTAGAAAATGGATGGACGGATGGATACATTTGTATTGTTAATAATTATAGGATTCCCTGTGGAATACATCGTGGTCTTCTACAACCAAGCATTTCTAGTTAGTTGTGAGACTCCAGGCAATGGTACTCAGTCCAGCCATTCTTTTTTTAATTGCCCATAACCTCACCATCAATCTCACCACCGGCTTCAGTTTTATATTATTTTAGCCGCACCCAGTGACCCAGTGCTCATAGCGCCTGGGGAAATAATGTTGCGTTGTCATCCGTTATGGAGGACAAGCTGCTCTTTTCAGCAAATTTGCTGTCAAAATAATTTAAAAGGATCTGACTGGAATGTTAGAATTGAAGCTGTTTTTTTCTGATGTGTCTTGCCAATACAGTAAAGGGTGAAGTTAGTTAAATTATGCCTGTGGGGATGAGCTGGTCCCATGGTCCGGGCTTTTGTATTTGCTAGTACAACCCTGCAGTGAGTTGTGAGATGAACTGGCTAAGGCTCAATCCTTGCCTAGGGACATAACTACCACTGAGGCCTTGCTTGCTTGGTATGCAAGCCTACCAGCCTCGGTCAGAAACTTTGGCTGGCTGCCTGCCTCAACAAATCATGGACCCTGATTAACTTTTTAATCAGAAGTTGTCACATATTTTCATTGATTCATCCATTTTTGCCACAGTGCTGGCACAAACATCCCTCTAACATGGACTATCGGGTTTGCGGCCTTAGGCTAAATGAGAGAAAAGCATTTGCCTTAAAAAAGAAAAAATGGGATTTTGCCATCATTTCAAAGCAGTTAGGGGTTCGTGTTTCCCAAACGTTATTGAGCCAAGGCACATATTTTACATTAGAAAAACAGCACAGCACCCCACCAAACAAAGATGTCACAAAAAGCATACTGAAATAATTAAGTAAAAGTTACTCAGTGTGAAATCAGGGCTGGTTTATTTGAACAAAACCCAGGAAGCAATGACTTAAGTCTATTTTATGAACGGCAACAGGTGGACGTACAGGTTAATTTACCATCAGCCATCCAGTGGAATCACATTTAATTGTTATGGTTGTCACTATACATCGCTGGCATTGATAGATGAACAAAGATACATCATCTGTAGCAAATAATAATTTCCAGACCAATTAAGTGAAATTGAAACATTTCCCAAGGCACGCCTGATGATCTCACACTCATGAAGTACTAATGGGCCACGGCACAGTGGTTGGGAATCCTTGGGTTATGGTATATATTAAAATTATTACCACGTAGTCATAAAATAATTTTTTTTTTTTTTTTTAGTACAAATTGTCGTGCATTACTTAAATCAAATTAAATTCTCGAACTCACCCTGTTGGTCCATCAAAAGTTTGGAAAAGGAAAAGAGGATTCTTCCTTCCCTCTCATCTTGAATTCCAGTTCCCTATACTGCACGAGTTATGCTGTAATGCTGCACTTATCCACCACTCTGTCTCTAATCAGGCATGTAGCATTCATTATCAACATTTTTGACTCAGAGGGAACACTGAGGTAAATACAGTATTTTACCTCTCTTTCCTTCCTGGCTGCCAATATACCGTTATATGATCCAAATGTACAATTCGTCTTATGTTCAAACAGACACTTGTTGATTGCACAAGTTTAATTTGTAATACGTGTAAGAAGAAGGAGTGTTCCCTGCAGACTCATTGAGCTATGTGTTGTGATGATGGGTATGTAACAAATCTTGGTTATCTCTTAGATGTGGACGAGTGTAGCAAAGACAACATATGCACACGGGGCCAATGTCTCAATACGGAAGGCAGTTTCATATGCTTATGTGACGCTGGATTCAAGTACAGCGAGGACACTGCTGACTGTGAAGGTAAGGCAGGTGTACTACATATCAAGACTTATACAGTGCCATGAAAAAGCATTTGCCCCCTTTTCAAATTTGCATAGTTTCCCCATTTTAAGATCATCAAACAAATGTAAATAGACAAAAGATAATCCAAGTCAACATAAAATGCAGTTTTTAAATGGTGATTTGCCAAGGAAATAACAGAGTTTGTGATAACAAAAAAAAGAGCCTACAGTATTATACTTATCATTTTCTAGCTACCCTTATTCACTTCCTGACTCCGTTCAACAGCCACATATCGAGAAGTAACTACAGAAGACTCTTGTTCTCCTCCATTATCGTTAGCGTTTTCAATTGCAACTCATGCATTCAATGCAGGTTTTTACAGTTTTCTGCGCTACAATTTTGAAGCAGAAAACCGAGTGCCGGTGGCATGGTGGACGACTGGTTAGAGCGTCTGCCTCACAGTTCTGAGGACCGGGATTCAATCCCCGGCCCCGCCTGTGTGGAGTTTGCATGTTCTCCCCGTGCCTGCGTGGGTTTTCTCCGGTCACTCCGGTTTCCTCCCACATCCCAAAAACATGCATGGTAGCTTAATTGAAGTCTCTAAATTGCCCCTAGGTGTGAATGTGAGTGCGAATGGTTGTTTGCTTATGTGTGCCCTGCGATTGGCTGGCAACCAGTTCAGGGTGTACCCCGTCTCCTGCCCGATGATAGCTGGGATAGGCTCCAGCACTCCCGCGACCCGGGTGAGGATAAACGGCTCTGAAAATGGATGGATGGATGGATGGAAAACCGACTGCCACATATCAAATGAGGAGACCCATGCCGATGCAGTAGAAAGGGGCAATATGGTCTTGTTTGGTGTGGGAGAACCCTGACCTCAGCCCCACAACCACAAATTCTGTATTGGATAAATGAACAAAAACTTCCACAAAGTCTTGTAGAAATTCATCCCAGAAGAGTGGAATCTTTTATAGCTGCAGAGGTCAACTATCTTCAATTTTCGAAATATTTCCAACACCTACAATATGCCAGCATTAGATATCTGATCGTTCTGCTAAATTTACAATGAAGCTCAGACAGTACAGCAAAGTTGGCCATAACAGATTTTATTATAGCTAGTGTGAAGTGGTCAAGCCGTTTCTTGGTTTAAAGGAGCAAGGGCTTCGTGAATGACATGGCTGGAGCCCTGCAAGTGTCTTTCCCCTAAGGAGAAGCGTGAATGACCCCATTGTGAGCAGGAGCCATTTCTCCCTCCGGAACGTCTCCCTTTAGCTCCTTCACAAGTTCTTTGGTTGCAGTGATAATATTGTTCTTGGCCATTCCCGTTGCCTGCTGTGTTCACTGAGGACAGCTACACCACAGGCTTCCTGGATGACTCCAGCTGCACAGCCACCACTCCAGAAGCAGATGAGCTGGGGGGAGGGGGGAGGGGTAGCTGTGTGTGTGTATGAGGGGATGTGTCACATGCGGTTGTATTTGTACCCCTGATCGTGCCCTTTTCTAACCAAGCACTCTCTCTCTTTCTCTCTCTGCAGACCAGAATGAGTGTAAGGAGTTTGGAAGCTCGGTGTGTGGTACCTGGCGCTGTGAGAACACTATTGGCTCGTACCGCTGCTTCATGGGCTGCCAGCCTGGCCTTGAGGGAGAGGACGCCACAGACTGCGGTTAGTGCTCAAACCACATGTACAGTAGTTAAAGTAATAGAGGACACAATTTTCCGCATTTGAGTAAAGACAGGCCAATTCGGAGCCCTTCTGACTGAAGTAAAAGACCAGACATAAAATATATCCTGAGTGTTCCACCCTTCTCCAATGTATCATTCAAACTGGGAAAACAAAAACCTTTTTTGCATTTCATCATAAAATGTGAAGTGCACCAAAAGAAACTGATCCATAGCGTACCACTTTTTGGAACTATGTTGGTGAGGTACTAACCATAATGGAATGGTACCTAAGCTAGCATCACAGCTTGTTGATGCGCTGATAGAAAACCATCCATCCATCTTCTATTTGTCCTCATTAGCGTTAGCTGGAGCTGACTGTGTGCAAGAGGCAGGTACACCCAAGCAACCATTCACACTCACATTCTATGGAAAAGTTAATCTTCAATCAATATAATGTGCGTGCTTTTGGAATGTGGGAGGAAGTCATGCTAGGTATGTTTGTTGTTAATTTCCTAAGTGTGTCACCTATCTATCCCCACTTTCATCTCTTAGTTCCCATGGTCACTCATTGTGAAGTGAACCACAATTTAAAATAAAAAAATCCAATTCTTCTGGACTGCTTTGACTTTGACTAACAAAGGGTAGCTTGACCAGGGGAGAAGGCGCTCATAAGACTTGCATGGCCATCTATAGGACAGGGAACTGGGTCGATAAGGCTTGATAGTCGTAGTAGACAAATCTTCTAGGAGCAGGAAAACTCTGAACTCAAACTTTGGGTAGGCAGAGTTCATGAGCTCAGGACAGCAATCTGTCTCGGAAGCAAAACTCCAAATTCAATCTCGCTCCTACAGGACAGGAGTTGGCAAAGGCCTAACACCAAGAGAGCTTCTACCATCTCATTAAAAATAATAGTTACAGAATAATGATGAATTGATTGATTGTTCAAACAGTTAGTCAAATAACCATCCCAACTACAAATCAATTGGTGAAAACAGGGTTTAAGTCAGGAGTGTTCCTCCGAGGGTTACATACAGATAAATGGAAGGATGCAAGTCAATTTGATATGCCTCAACTTGCCTCAACCCTAAAATCAAGCCATCATGCAATTATATTTTGCTTTTAGTTATTTTGGAAAGCTGCTACAGTACAGTTTTCTGGTAAATGTGATCAGGCAAATACTTCTTGCTAGAATTAATCCACTCCTGCACTGAGCAGACGCTGAATCACATCTCCACATTGAAAACCAAATTAGAGCAATCTTTAGTAAACTGACAATCTTTCAAGCAGTTTTTAATTTGAGGATCATTAATGTTATATGTTCACAAGTCTGACATTAACAGAGCAGAAAATTATCTTTATTCACTGGGGTTGAAGTCAAATTTGTTTTACATCGCACCAATAAGAGGTGTTGGTGTGGCTACTCCCCACAAGGCAATAATTGGACGGCGGGCTGCAAATGATCCATGGGCCGGACTTTAGACACCCATTGCTTTTAAGATCACCTTAACTCGCTGCAGTGGCCACCATTCCCCATCTTTTGTGCAAAGACAAATAAATTCTTTGCCAGGCTGATAGTACTGACACAGTTGGCAGTTGATGTTATACAGTGGCCCTTGAAACTGGGACATTTTAAAAAGTCTGACCCTTTCATAGGAGGCAGTGGGTCAGGCCAGTAGCTCGCAACAGTCTGGAGGGTGTCTGAAAAAGACGTGTTGAAATGTAATAATTGCTTTTCTTTAGATTGGGGGACTGTACCGAGATGTCAGCATAACTTCTCTGTCCTCCCTATGGAACTAGGTTCCAGTTCACCTATTTTAGCTGGCTGTGTTTGTGAATTTTCTACATCTGGGGCCCTCAGCTGTCCAACTACAATAGACACATCTCCATGACATCCAGAGTACACTGAGTCTTGTGTGTTTACTGGCACAGACACCTTTGGTTTGTGATATTTGTGTTTCTTGCACAACTGTTGGATTTCCTCGCTCGCTCTTTATTCTCCAGCGCAGGATTCATCTTTGTTACTCTCAGCATGAAAAAAAAAGAAGAAAAAAAAGCGGCTTATGAGGTTTTTGAGAGATAAAAGGGCCAAACATTTATCTCATCCTTAGACGGGATCCAAACAGTCATTGGAGAACGACAGGCGAAGAGGGCAAAGCAGGCTGAGAGCATCCGAATGGAATGATGCTGTCTGAGCACAGATGGAAGCTGTCTGTGTTAATGGCGGCGAGTGTATGCATTCAGTGTGGTAAAATGCATCAGTGCAAATACGGTGGAACCTCAAGAGTTGAACATCCCAAAAATCATACAAGTTTTGAAAACAACCACCATTTATGGGAAATATATGCCTCAAAAGTAGCATGATGTGAGACCTCGGTAAATTGCACAAGACTTAAAATCTGTCAGCATCTAAAGCAGTGATTCTCAAAGTGTGGTACGTGTACCATTAATGGTAGGTACGCTCCATCTAGTGGTAAGTGAAATAATTACTTAATAAAATTTTAAACTGTGCATGACTTTGACTTTTTCCTAATGCAGTACAGTAAATTTGTTTAGTTGTAATTAAGCTTAAGTACAATACATATGCATTTAATCTTTTAAAACTTTTATTTAGGTACAATTTTCATTTACATTTTGTGAAATAAATTTTAATTGAATCATTGTTAAAGTACTGTTGTTTATTTCCGAATTATTGAAGCGCAGTGTTAACGTTCAAACCATGCATAATGTTGGAATGGCTAACAAGAGTATTAAATTTTAAATTACTTTTTAGGAATAAACACTACTGTATTTTATTGTTGGTCATTATGGTGGGTCCTTTGAGAGCCATGCCTTTTTTAGGTGGTACCTTTTAGGTGGTACCTTTACATCAATGGTTTGAGAACCATTGATGTAAAGGATTAAACCCACACGTGTGTTTTGCGTTTACATTTGTATGACAGTCACGTGCAATGCAAGAAGTAGCCTCCCTCTAATTACCTTTGAACATTAGTTTTTTGTCACACATCTGTGTAGTTTCATTTTTGTTTTACTGGTATATACTTGAATTATACAGCGGTTTACTTCTTTTTACTCTAATATGGCAGTTAAAACATACGATGACTAAGCCATTGCCTGTACAGTTAATAGAGGTTTTATTATAGTGACAGTTTGACTGTGGAATAGATTATTTAAATGGGAATTTGACCATCTCAATAACGCTGAGGTTGACCAGCATCCCGTAACCAAGTGTGTTCGACTTCTGAGGCTCCACTGTAGAGACATAATAGAAAAAAAGTAGAAATTATGGCAGGCTTGGAACTGCATTTGAAATATGATGATCTTTTTATTGGGCTTTTTCTGAAAGGTGGATGTTAGGGGCGGAATACACCCCAACGATTCATAGTAAATCATAGTAAGTTGTGTCTGCCTCTTCAAAGCACTTTGTGTCGTTTTCTCTTAGGCACCGTTAGCACCCTTTTTCGAGATGAGTGTCGACTTCCCTGCTATCGTCATCTTCCTAAAATGCTTACTTCCTTTAGGGCACGTTTGTCTGGTTGTAAAAGTCATCATCAGTCATTCAAGAGGAGGCCATAGCGTGCGGTTTCTGCATGGGGTGTTGTTTTACTTTTGAAGGGAGCAGTTGTCTTTGGCTCTGCAAGCTCTCCTCTTTTTAGATTTAGAAATCATAATACATAAAGCGGGGAAAATATCTTGTGTGTGTTGTGCATGTTAGCCGCAACTGTGCTTTAACGGGTCAGTCAGGCAGCCCTGTCATGATGATGCTGCCCACAGGGCCCTTTTGGGCATTCTACAGCGGAACTATACATCCATGGGTGTGTCGTTGTTTAAATTTAGCACCATGCTCATAAATTCCCTCAAGCTATAGGCATTATCTTTAATAAGAACTGCCTGACTGCAGAAATTGTATCCGGTAAAAACCCATGTCAACCTTCCAGCCCAGTAAGAATAGAAAAGACTTTGCCATATGTGTGTTTGTTTGCCATGTCTTTGTGCCCACATAATAAAATACAGATTATTGTGATCTGCTGTGGTCATGACAAGATAGGAGATTGACGTAATGACTGTTAAAGCGCACAAACAGGTTTGCCATGAGATGTCATCATTCCTCATTCTTGCCCACGTGTGAAATGACATCTGCATATGGGTTCAATCAGGCACACCATTGCCCACAGAACACAGGGGAAATGTGGGTTGCAGGCTGTCACTGACTCTTATGCTTGTGCTACTGCCTACCACCATGTGCTCCAGATTACCACCGAGCTTTCAGATACGGGAGGTAAGCGCCTTTTGCTTCTGCTTTGTCCCTCAACCTCACAACCTCCAATGGAACCTGAACTCCTCACCTTCTCCCCTGCCTCATTTCTTCCCTCAAGGCAATTTACACTTCTGCGTGAGTCCTGACTAAACTGATTACTACATGGAAAGAGCAAGAAGTGAAATTTTACGCCCCGCTGGTGTGTGCCGTTGTACCGCCAAAAATATTATTGCGATGATGAGCGTGGCTTTAGACACGTTGATCACGGCAGGTCAAGAAATGCTACTACTAACACATCACAAGTTTGGGGGGAAAAACACATTATAAATTATACCAAATCATAAAAATGATTGGGGTCTTGATGCGTTCATTCTACTCTGGGATGATACTTTGACGACGTGTGCTTTGCAACAGATTTTGTTCCACATGAATGAGAACCTTGAGGGAAACATTCCTGGATCCACTTTACCTTATTTCCTGAGGGAATATTAAAATAGTGTGAGTCGTGTACACTCACCAGCCAAAACACTTGATACACATGCAGAATCCAGTGAGTCCAACACATAGTGAATCATTCTGTCTTTACAAAGAGTTTTGATCAATTCTGTCACCAAAGTAGTAACAATGTTTATTACTGTGGTTGTAGTTTGCAGTGGTTTGAACTGTACTGTGTCAGACTCAGAGGTTCTCCTTAATTTTTAAAATCTCCATCTGTCAATCCATTTTTCTTGCTTACCTGAGTCCGAAATGCAAGGGTTGCCGTCTGAACAGGGAAGCTCAGACTTCCCTGTCTCTGGTAACAAGCAAGACACTGAACTGTGAGGCTTGAGACCAGGAGGCATCTCGGATGTGGAGGAGCAGTGGCTCTACTGGTCTCTAACCAAAGCTTGTGACCATAGTTAAGGGTAGGTACATGGATCCTTTTATAGTCGGAACTGTGTCAGTGCCACAGCATTCAGAGCATTGTGCTATTCTGGGTGAATCTCATCAACCCTCGGGTCCCTGCCGCTGAGAAGTTTTCAGACTAACCTCAGACACCTCGGCCTTGGTGGTCTGCGTTCATGTCCTCAAACTCTGCTTCCTCTATGGAAGGTATGTCTAGGTTGTGGGTTTGAGGAGATCCTCAAGGTATGGTTTCCACCCCCTAATTAAAATAAACACAAGTCAGTATGCAAACTACAACCTCAATGATAAATATATTGTTGTAGGTATAAGTCAAAACTTTAATCACACTCATGGTCACATTAATGGTGGAAAAAAGTTTTGAAATTGTTAATCTTGGTCTCATCTTTTTTATCACAAAATCTGGCATTTGCACAGGGGTGTGCAGACTTCTTATATCCACTGTACAGTTCCTCACGGTATCCTCAAATCGCTCAGAATGTGATGTGACTATGAAGATGGCAGTCTCTCAATAGCTCTCTCCAACCATTTCAGACCACAATCCAGCAATTTTGGTCCCTTTCAAGGTTTCCCGTGAAAGGACAAGACAGCCTTGTCTCTGTTTTATTAGCGTGTGGGAGCTCGACTCCCTGTCTCATGGTATAGAAGTATCCAAGTGAGGATGAGCTTACCAGTAAGCCTGTGAAAGTGGCTGTCTGTGCGTCTGTGCTGAACAGGAAAACAGGACGGCGGCCAAATACTTTGCTCAAATCAGATGGGTTTTTGGCCCATTTTCCTCCTTTCTTCAGTAGAGACTACCTTATGAGTCCTCAGGGTCAAAATAAAACTCGTGATATCAGGATCACATGTCTTCCGAGTGAGCCATCCAAGATCAGCAATGTGTTTATTGGGATTGATAAAAATGCTACGCGAGTATGGGCACCGTTGTGGTTTTATAGACTGCATTTTTCTGTGTTTGTAAAAGGCCTTCCTGTTTTCAAAGCCTCGTTACCATTAGTCATGGAAACTTTTAGACTGCAGTGCTCATAGGGGGTGGTTACGAAACTCAAAGGTCAACAGAAACCAAGATGATCGCACAACAGTGTGGTGGTTTCTCTCATTTTAATTGTACGCTTCATCGCAAATGCTAAAAATAATCATGTCTGTCAAAACAATGACTAAAGGTAAACTTTGCAATCAGCACCCAAGTGACACAACCTATCCCCAGTTTTCAGGTCGAAGTTCTGCCCCCTAAAGGACACTAAAAGCAATACAGTTTGACTTTCCAAAATGAGTGACGCAAAGAGAGTCTGTTTTATTGGAATTGTAAAACAATAAATGATACATCTGAGTCATTTACACAATGTCCCATAACTCGGAAGGTATTTTCATGGTTTGTGGCTGACATCACTGTTGCATTACTCCTTTCCTCTTGAAAGACGATGTGGCCGACAGGCACGAACGAGAGTCTTTGCTGCATCCTTTTCAGAGAACCAATTTTGGACGGACCACCAGCCAGCTTCTAGTCACAACATATTTTTCAAAATGTGACTAAAAGCATTTTATTATAAATGCCGACAAGAAGGCTTTGGAACATATCCCACAATTAAAAAGACACAAAATTTTCAGACGTATTTCCCCTCTTGAGCTGCATACTTTAATTTCCCCAAATGATTTCAAAACACTTAAACCCTAATTTGTGCTCATTTGCCACAGCAACTCCATTCATTGTGGATTGTTTTGGTCCATGAGAGCACTGCAGTATTTTGTATATTAGCTGTGATTCCTGCTTGATTCATGTCAGGTTCAAAGCTCTCCCCATCTCATACTACTGATCATGTCCATAAAGTCTTCTCTCTTGATAAATAATGACCTATAAATCTGATCCATAAAGTGATTCATGTTATCGCATACTGGATGTAGACTGAAGCTCAGGGTTCCTGAGCTGCAGTATGAAAGCTTCCACTCTTCTGGGAAGACTTTAAAGCATATCTATGCGTCATTTTTTCTTGCAATCTCTGTTTTAGTTCATCCCAAAGGTTTTTTATCTGATTGAAGTCAGGTTTCTGTTCTTCTACACCCCATCTTGCATTGTTTCTAGTCAGAAACATAGAGTTGTCCAAAATGTCTCGGTGAGGTGAAAAGTTGAGATTTGGGGGTGCATGGTGGACCTAGTGGTTAGAAGGCCTGGCCCACAGTTCAGAGGTTCTGTTTTCGAATCTTGGCTCGGGCCCTCCTGTTGGCTCAGGTCCTCCTCTTTCGAGTTTGCATGTGCTCCCTGTGCTTGTATGGGTTTTTCTCCTGTAACTCCACCTCCCTCCCACATTCTAAAAACATGTATGTTAGGTTGATTCGAGACTAAATTGCCCACACGTGTGAATGTAAAATGTGAATATCAAACATACCAATACATATTAAGATAAAATTTCTCTACCATGTTTTTGTTTAGGCGGCACGGTGACCGACTGGTTAGCACATCTGCCTCACAGTTCTGAGGACTGGTGTTCAAATCCGGCCTCGCCTGTGTGGAGTTTGCAGGTTCTCCCCCGTGCCTGTGTGTGTTTTTCCCGGGTACTCCGGTTTCTTCCCACATTCCAAAAACATGCATAGCATGTTATCCCAAAGTTATCCCAAGGTGTGAATGTGAGTGTGATTGATTGTTTGTCTATATGTGCCCTGCGATTGGCTGGCGACCAGGTCAGGGTGTACCCCGCCTCTCGCCCAAAGTCAACTGAAATAGGTGCCAGCACACCCAGTGAGGATAAGCAATTCAGAAAACGGATGGATGTTTTTTGTTCATCAGATATTTTCAGTATTTTCTTGCATGAAGAATTGGCACAGAGTAAAATATTGCATGACACAGAACTTAGTCACAGAGGTGACTATTGTGGTCTGTGATAAACTATACTATATATAAAACTACTATTAAATTGTGGGTCCAGTCAACCTTGCCTCCAACTACTATCACCTCTCTTCTTACGCCACATTCAGTACACAGAGCAAGAGGCAACAAAGGTTTCCTCTAAACAGCGAGTGGTGCTCGTCCAGGTTTAACAGCCACCGTTCCACTTTATCCTGACAGTTCCTCTAGGTTTACTTAAAAAACAATTTTACAAAGTTTCCTTTGATTAACCGACAAACACTGCTGTTTGAAAAGCATGTCACTGAACTGTATAATACATAAGTCTAACATCTTTGACAAGTTAGAAAGACTGTGGTTTCGCTTGTTATTGTAAGTCAAATTGGAATTGGATTGGAAGTGAGTTATATTTCATAAAATAGACTTGCATTTGCTGCGTATTCTTCTGCTGACATTTCAAACATTTAATGCTGTGTTCTTCTCTTTGGGTGCTTTCCCTCACCTTCACAGATGTTGACGAGTGCCTCAACCAGACCATCTGCGGGAGCCACGGCTTTTGCGAGAACACCGATGGAGCCTACCGCTGCGAGTGCGATCTGGGCTACTCAAACCCACCAGGAGACACAAGCAAATGTGTTGGTGTGTACATGCACTTATTTGTAAGCCAAAAAGTGGGGTTTTAGTTCACATTCAATAGATTAGATAGATTAATTTGACAGTGGAACGTCCAAAGTTGACCACAATCTGTTCCGTGGCGCTGTTCAACTTTAATTCATCTCTTTTCTAAACCGCTTCTCTTCATTAGGGCCACGAGAGGCGGGGTATACCCTGTAATGGTGGCCAGCCAATCGTGGGACACATATGTATACAATTCAGACTCACAGTCACGCCGATGGGAAATTAAGATTCTTGAACCTAACTTTTTTTTTTTTTTTTAACCTAACTTGCATGATTTTAGTACATGGGAGGAAGCCGGAGTACCACAAAAAAAAAAAACACATGCAGGCTCGAGGAGAACATGGGAACTCCACTGAACCCCACCAAACCTCAGAACAGTGAGGCAAACATGCTAAACACGCAATCACCATGTAGCCTGGTCATCTTCCAATTTTTTCCAGGAAGGCTCAATGAAAATTCTAATTTGTGTTTCGCGTGACACTGTCACCCAAAAAACTTTATTAACTTGCTCTCACATTACTAACATTGTAAAATATGCGACTTAATGAGATGTTGAAAAAATAATACACATACTAACCATACGGTCATCTGCCTCACAGGTCCCGAGTTAAATATCTAGCCTCCGTTTGTGGAGTTTGCATGTTCTCTCTGTACCTACGTGGGTTTTCTCTGCGTACTCCAGTTTCCTCCTACATTCACTGTATAGCAACAATGTACTGATAGAAATTCAAGAGATGATTTGAGTATTTTTCTGTCATCTAAGCATGAGTAACCAACTTCTACTGACACTGATATATGCGCTAGTGTGTCCTTGTGGAGCATATGCCTTTGTGTACACGCCTGATCCTTTTGTTGACCTTGCGACCTCTCCCTCAGACGTGAATGAGTGCGAGATGAGCTTGGCGCTGTGCGGCGAGGCCCTGTGTGAGAACTTCGACGGCAGCTTCCTGTGCATCTGCCCCAACGACAATGAGGAATTTGATCCCATCACCAGCCACTGCCGCTCCCTGGGTAAGAGAACCCCGCGAGCGCCCACAATGCCTCACCGGACTTGATTCTGCATCGCATCGACGGGAGACGGAGTTTTCCTTAATTTAATGAGCCGTGTCTTCATTATCCAAACAACAAGGGTGATGAGGTGGACGCGACCTACTCCATGTCGCTTGAGTATCTTTTTGACCTGGCAACTGCCATTTGTTTTGCAAGCTAAGTCCTGCGGTTGGTTGGACAGCCTGCAAAATTTGTATGAGTCTAATCCCCCAGACAATTGATGCTGTAACTCCTTCAGTCAAGCCAAGCAAACACCCCGAGGGCCTGGTTACTGTCGACGCATTTTCCCACCAAGACAAACAATGATGGACTGTACCTACTGGTAATCGACGCTGTGGGCATCTCCTTTAAGATAACATCACAGTAGCGCTTAACCGTTATGCGGCGCATTGTGATTTCACAGAAAAGCACTTTGAGTCATGGAAACATAATCACGTCCCTCAGTTTGGTCCGTGTACAGGAATTGGGTGTTTTTCCATTATTAAGCGGCGCGCCCTCTGCAAGGTTGTTTTTCCTTCTGCCCCGGCATTAAACCCCAGCTATGCCTCTGTGTACATTTTTGCCACATTCCACTGTTTGCTTTCGACGTGTGTTAATCAATCATGTGAATGTGAATGGTGTGTTGACTCACATGCCAGTGTTTCCATTTGGCTAAGCCGGCTGCTTATGGGCAAAATGCCTGAGCCCATGCTTATTGGACAAATGACTGGGCTGAGCAGGGGTGGGCGAGGGTAATGCACCACCTACCAGGAGGCACGCAGACACATTGACTCATAAAGCCACTTGACAATGTTCCTACGTGATATTGGGCAATTATACAGTGGAGCATCCAAAATTGAAAACAATCGTTAGCCTCATAGCATAATTGCCTAAGTCATATTTGAACATTTACAAAAACACAACAAATTCAACAAACAAGAAGAGTCTTGTTGCCATGACCTGTATCACTGAAAAGCTACACAGACATTAAGAAAAAAACTAATTATTCATTGATATTGTGACAGTAAGTTGAAAATGACTCGGGCAATTATGCTGTTAGCCTAACGACATCCATTCAGAAATGCTGGTAGACATCCAAATTGTTATAATTTCAAAACTGTGTTTCCACGAAGAAAGTAACATTAGTTCCAGGCTCAGGCAGCACGGTGGACGACTGGTTAGCACATCTGCCTCACAGTTCTGAGGACCCGTGTTCAAATCCGGCCGAGCCTGTGTGGAGTTTGCATGTTCTCCCCGTGCCTGTGTGGGTTTTCTCCGGGTACTCCGGTTTCGTCCCACATCCCAAAAACATGCACGGTAGGTTAATTGAAGACTTTAAATTGCCCGTAGGTGTAACTGTGACTGGGTGTTTGTTTATACAGTATGTGCCCTGCTATTGGCTGGCAACCAGTTCAGGGTGTACCCCGCCTCTCGCGCCAAGATAGCTGGGATAGGCTCCAGCATGCCCGCGACCCTAGTTGAGGATAAGCGGTGCGGAAAATGAATGAATTAATTACTCCATGTTTTCATAAAGTTCAATGTAGAGTGCTATTTTTCTTTATTAAAAAACACAAACAAGAGGCTGGAACTGATTAATGGCATTTGAGATAAGAGTGTTGAGTTACTGTACATGCATGGTCACGGAACAAATTAAACTTGTATCTCAAGGCACCAGTGTACTTGTGCCGAGAAAGAAGTTATCATGAAACTTTCCCTCTTTGCCATCTCCAGTACCCTTTGTGGCGGCACCACATACAAAATCCACAGAAAACGTGACCACACTGAGATGCCTACTGAGCTGAAGTCTCTTTTATTATGTTGCATTCCACTGTTCCATATCATCCTCCATGACCACCCTCTTACCTCACATATACAATTTTTCTGTCCACTTGCAGCTGACACCGACTCAAAAGCCCTCGCTCCTGCGGCCCCCTCAGCCGTGGAAAGGAAGGAGTGCTACTATAACTTAAACGACGCCAACTTCTGCAACAACGTCTTGTCCCGTAACACCACCAAGCAGGAGTGCTGCTGCACCGTGGGCGCCGGCTGGGGCGACAACTGCGAGATCCACGCCTGTCCTGCTCCAGAAGGAGGTGCAATTTAATGTTCAATGATTTTAATTAGGGATGGGCAGTGGACTACAGTAGATTTCCCTGATTGACTGTGTGGAAAATTAACTATCAATTAATGGACTCATTGTTTTATTCATTATTATTATTTTAAATTTGTATTATTGTCAGATGGCGGCATGCTTTACTAGTGGTTAGCAAATCTGCCTCAAAGGTATGAGGTTCCGGGTTCGAATCTCTGCTTCGGCTTTGTAGTGTGGCGTTTCCATGTTCTCCCACTGCTTGGGTGGGTTTTCTTTTGGGTACTCCGGTTTCCTCCCACATTCCAAAAACGTGTATGTATTAGGTTAATTGAAGACTCTAAATTCAAGAATAATTGTTTACTCATGAAACACTGGAACTAAAGGCAACAAAACAGCAGATTTAGGTAACTTTGCTATCCTCGGTGCTAACTACACAAACAAGAATAAAGACTTTATTTACTTATAGCTTATATCCCGAAATGTTCTGAACTCCTGTTTCCATGCCTGTGTTGGAGATTTGTGTGGAAGAAGGCCTTAGCGGACACCCATTAACTACTGTATTTGAGCTTGAATCAGCATCCAAGTAGTATATTCCAATTGCTTCAAGACGTGACTAATCAACAATCACTTCCACATAACTATCAGCTTATCACATTATCTTAACCAGTTATTATGCCTATCCCTAATGGAAAGGACATAAGGTCATTCCATTCCATCCTATCGGGCACTGATAATAACACTATTTCTTTTCCAGATGATTATCACCAGTTGTGCCCTCATGGCAGTGGATCCATACCCCTGCCTGCTTCCTCTCCTCAAAGTTTGGCAGAACAGCGACTCTACATAGGTACTGATGTCATGAAGATCACTAAGCTTTTATAGCTTCCTCAACATTGGCACCGAATGTTTTATTTTCACTTTCTGCCACTTTTAAAGCCAAATAAACAAACACCTTTTACGAGGGAGACGGCCTGTGCCGAGGCTCAATAGGATGCATACCTGGCTTAATGCTGTAATCACAGTGTGTCTTGACTGCTTCATTGTTTGCTAAGCCGGAAGCCAGTATTTCCTTAAACAGCATTACTTGTGTTTGTTTAGAGCATTTTTATCACTTCGATGTCTGCTCTGTCTCTTTGTTCTTCAGACGCAAATGAATGTGAAATGTTTGGATCAGACATTTGTAAGAATGGACAATGTGTCAATCTCTTCTCAACCTATACTTGCTACTGTCGCTCCGGATTCTACTATGACAACGTCAAGCTCGAGTGTGTTGGTAAGAAAGCTACCCTTATTTTTCAAGTTTGAAATCATCAGTTGATCAGAATCACTGCATTTCAGCTGTACAACAGTCCATCTTAGAGATGATAGATCCCGTGTGTCCCGTGCCAGTGTTCTGACTCCTCTTATTGACACCACATGTCCCATTAGGTTTATTGCTTTCAGTCACAAAGCGCTTGTTTTTGTACTTTTTGTTTTGGTACCGCATTCTTCTGTGCCTGTAAATAAAGCCACCAGCTTTTTTTATGTAATGGAATGAGAAAATATTTGAGATGATGACAATAAATACAAATAAAAAGACACCAAACATTTTTTAATAAAAATAAAAACACATACTGTAAATAACCAGTGGACTAGTGGTTAGCATGTATGTCTAGCAATCAGGATATCTGGTTTGGAATCTCAGACACTGTGGTCTAGTGTTTAAAATGTTTGCCGCACAGTTCTGAGGTTCGGAGTTCAAACCTTTGTGGCGTTTACTCTCTCTGAGCTTGCATGGGTTTTCTCTGGGTACTTGGTTTCCTCCCACATTCCAAAACATGTGTGTTAGGTTCATTGAATGTGATGTGAATGGTTGTTTTTCTGTGCCCTGTGATTGGTTGGCGAACAGTTCAGGTTGTACAAATGTCTCTCGCCCATTGTCAGCTAGGATATTCTCCAGCTAACCCTCGACCATAATGAAGACACGTGCTATAGAAAATGGATGGATGCATGGAAATAAAAACGTTTCAAACTGGACTCTCCCTCTCTGTCAGTATCACAATAACAGTGTGCCAATGTGTTTTTCCAGATTATGATGAATGCGAATTCGGAAACGCCTGTATGGATGGAGCGTGTGTCAACACGCCGGGCTCGTTCAACTGTTTCTGCAGTCCACCATTAGTGCTGGACAGCACGCAGCAGCGCTGCATAAGAATCAACACTACAGAAGGTATGACATGCAAAAACCACAAACATACTGAGAGATTGTATGAAAATGATTTACTCTTGCCCAAAGTCCATTGGGTGAGGCTCTGGTTGACCCACGACCAGAAATAGAGAGACTTGGACTTGAATCAACTCGAGTCAATGCTTTCATGACTTGTGACTTGACTTGACAAAAACGAAAAGACTTTTTTAGCATTTACTTGGCCTTCGGAGTTAAAGACGCAGGACTTGGCTGGAGACATGATGATGAGGTGTTATACATATTGTAACTACAGATGAGATAAATTGGCGAACAATATCATTATCTGACCTTATTAATCGTCTCTCTTTACGAAGACTATGAAGACTGCAACAATTGACTCTGACTTGGGAATTGATTTAAGATAACCTGTGAGTTGACTTGTCAAAGACTTGACTTGAAGGTTAAAAATGTATGCCTAGATCAGATTAGAGGATTTTAGCTCCGTTATTAGCCCGATTTGCTATCATGGCCTATTTCCCAGATCGAGCCTAACATATTTTGGCGGGAACAAAAAAACTTCCATGTTGTGTGACATAATCCAAGACCAACAATTTGGCCGTACGATAGCCTTAAGACGCCACAATGAAAAGTCTAGCATGTTTGATTTTTTGGGGGAAATATTAGTAGTGTGATAGTAGTGTGTGTAGTGTGACATATGAACGGCAGCTCTCCGACAACACACATTGACGTCCACCAATGGGATTGCGTCTTGCGACCGGCGCATTGCCTCCCTTGCTTACCGTTGTCAACAAACTTGCATGACATTGTCAACGTTTATTCATGCACACAAACCAATGTTTACAGAAGCTTTAGAGCATGAAACAACAGAATGCCGGCATGTTTACATGCAAACGTTAGTACTACGATTACATAGCTGGAAACATAACGTTACGGTATGTTGCCTGCTTGGTAAAAGACTAAATTTGTCTTGTAGTCTGATCCAGCCATTACATGAGACTTGCATGTGTTTACTTGACCCTAACAGAGACATGCTGTATTGAAAATGGATGGATGGAAAATTAATCCTTATAATTTTTTTTCAAAGAAACTGTGGATTCTAATCTCGATGTGCACATGGACATCTGCTGGCAGCGTCTGGAGGGAGACAACATGTGTTCCGAACCACTGCAGGGCCGCAGAACCACCTACACTGAGTGTTGTTGCCTCTATGGAATTGCCTGGAGTGGGCAGTGTGCCTTCTGTCCCAGGAAAGACTCAGGTGAGCTAAAGTATTATCATCTATACTATTGATTCGGGTCACTGATGGTGTAGTGGTACACTCGCCTGACTTTGGTGCGGACAACGTGGGTTCAGTCCCCACTCAGTGACTGTGAATGTGAGTGCGAATGGTTGTCCGTGTCTATATGTGCCCTGTGACTGACTGGCGACCAGTTCAGGGTGTAGTCCGCCTTTCGCCCGAAGTCAGCTGGGATAGGCTCCAGCACCCCGTGACCCTAACCAGGATAAGCGGTGTTGAAAATGGATGGGTGGATGGATGGATATACTATTATTTCCAGAGGTGGGTAGTAACGCACTACATTTACTTAAGTATCATTTTTGATAAATTGTACTTGTGAGGGTAGTTTGAATGAACCATACTTTTTACTTTTACTTGAGTATTTATGTGAAGAAGAATCAATACTTTTGCTTTGTAACAGTCATCGACATGCCGCTTGTTACTTTTATTTAGCCATTATAGCCGCGTTTTAGACTACATCGACTTCCGCATAGGGCGCCGTTACGCCAATCCGACGTGCTCACGAGTGTCATTTAACTCCAATTTACCAATCAGATGGCACAAGGCAGTCACATGACCGCATACAATTATTACTTTACAGACTCTGAAAAACAGTTTTGTCATGCGGCGTAGTCTTAAATTGTGACTGCCCAAACATGGATATTTCAGCCCACTTCTAACTTGAGAAAACACTTTGCGGTAAGTTGTACATGTTTCTCTCTCTCTTCCTCTCCCTCTCTCTCTCTTCCTCTCTCTCTCTCTCTCTCTCTCTCTCTCTTTCTCTCTCTCTCACACGTACACATGCATGCACACACATACACTTGCAGACACACAAACACTATCAATAGGTCTGGTCACCAAACAGCTTCTTCATTAAGTCATTTAAGTGGGTAAAGCAAATAATGTTTCTGTAGGGCCCAATGCATGTGTTGTTGGTTTTTGGGCAGTTTAAAATTGAAATAGTGGCAGGTGTGTGTGGATTCCCATATATTATCCATCCATCCATTTTCTGAGCCGCTTCTCCTCACTAGGGTCGCGGGTGTGCTGGAGCCTATCCCATATATTATTATTTTTTTAATTTTATTTGACGTTCATGCTCTTTTTTTTTTTTTAAATCAGACGTTACTCACGAGTAACTCTTTACTTGAGTAGTTTTTTGACTGAGTAGTTTCTTACTCTTACTCAAGTAAATATTTGGAGGGCAAGTTTTTACTTTTACGTGAGTCGTACTGTATTATTCTTTAGTGTCAGTACTCTTACTTGAGTACAATATTTGGCTACTCTACCCACCTCTGATTATTTCAGTGAATATGACGGACTAGTGGTTAGCACGTCTGCCTCACAGATCGAAAGTTCGGGGTGCGGAATCTTGGCTCAGGCCTTCTTTTGTGGAGTTTTTTCAGGGTACTGCAGCTTCCTCCCAAATTCCAAATTGGCCCACAGTTTCCATTCCTATCCTCTGCTCTGTTGCTTTCAGAGGACTACGCGGTCATGTGCAACCTCCCTCTGAGAGGAGGTTCAGACAGCCTACGAGAGCGGCCGGGCTACGAGTATGGCGTCGACGGGCCCGAGGATCCCATAGAGCCTTTTGTTCCTCCGTACTGGGACAACTATGGCGGCCCAGCGGGACCATACGACGTTCCCGAGAGCGTCCCTTTGTTCAACGACAACGACTACAGCATCCGACAACCGTCTGTGCGAGTCCCTGTCCATCGACCCCATGAGCACCAGCCTCGGCCGGTGGATTCCTTCTCTGGTGGGTGGGAATGCGTCCCACTGACACACCTGTCATTAAAGCAGATGTCGTACATGAGAGTAAGGTGTCATGAGCGCAAGGTGTTCCCCATTTTTTGTTCAAACACGTTTGCAATGTGTTTTTTTATTGTGTTGCTTGTCTTAACAAGTTTAAATTATAAGGTACCACTGCACAATCTAATGAAATTCAGGACAAGAGGTTTAGAAAAGGAATCCGTCAGAGGTATAATCCTTTATAGGAAAGACATTGAAATACTTTTCAAAATTTTAACCTCAGAAACTTGTCTTTTTTAAACTTTTGTAATTCTCCTAATATTTAATATGATGATATGGCAAAGCAACGCAAATTTATTTATATAGCGCATTTCACACACAAGGTAACTAACTCAATGTGCTTTACATGATTAAAATCATTTAAAAACAAAGAAAAAAAACACCTTATAAACATTTAAAACAAAGAGAAATAAAATAAAATAAAAGTACAAGAAGTCCAGTATAATATAATATTCTTTCATTGTAGTCAGTTGTAGCTTCTGCCAACTGCCTTATAGTAAGGAACGTGGCCTCCAATTTCAATTCAAGTTTAAGTTAGAAATGTTTTATCAGTTGTGTCCCATTGGGTGTAGACCGTCAGTGTTTCTACTCTGATAAATTATTTTAACATTCATTCATTCATTTTCTGAGCCGCTTCTCCTCACTAGGGTCGCGGGCGTGCTGGAGCCTATCCCAGCTGTCATCGGGCAGGAGGCGGGGTATACCCCGAACTGGTTGCCAGCCAATCGCAGGGCACATACAAACAGACAACCATTCGCACTCACAGTCACACCTACGGGCAATTTAGAGTCTCCAATTTATGCGTGTTTTTGGGATGTGGGAGGAAACCGGAGTGCCCGGAGAAAACCCACGCAGGCACGGGGAGAACATGCAAACTCCACACGGTCGAGGCCGGGGATTGAACCCGGGTCCTCAGAACTGTGAGGCTGACGCTCTAATCAGTCGGCCACCGTGCCGCCTTATTTTAACATATTATGCTAAAAAAAAATATTGGGACATATGGGACCATTGAAGAAAATGAGCAGTTATACTCTAAGTTTCCACTCTTCTGGGAAGACATGAGTTGGGGGAGTGTCTCATCATCCCAAAATGGTGTTTGATATGGCTAATGGCAAGTTCTTGTACACCAGTCTCATCCAAGCATATAAGATAGAAATAGGCAAACTTTCTTTGGAGAAATCATTCATTGACATCTCCTTGTTGTATTTTCAGAGCGCTACGATGGATTTGAAGGTCTCCAAGCAGAAGAATGCGGCATCCTGAATGGCTGTGAAAACGGACGCTGCGTTCGCGTGAGGGAAGGCTACACCTGCGACTGCTTTGACGGTTACGAGCTGGACCTAAACAAGATGGCCTGCATAGGTGCGCTCTCACTTTAACATCTCGGATATCTCACAGATTTTTGTCCGTGTAAAACCGCTCAGAGGTGGCGGGGGGGGGGGGGCATTGTCCGTTTCAGCATGCAATGCATCAGTCTGTTTATTCGTCTCTCCAAATGTTAAAATCAGACATTAGTGATCTCTCCCTTCATGTTTAAACCTTGTGGAGCCACTCTGAGATTTATTGCAATGAGGCAATTCTTCATGCGGCTCAAGGAGAAGCTTTGCATTTAACAACCTTGCATTAGCTTGTGTTTTATGGCAATTTAATGAAAGTGGTCTACTCCCCTCAAGCATTGTCTGTTAGCCCTTGGCCTGGCTGCTCGCTGCCAAGAGTAAGGCCTTGAATCTCCGTCCGCTCACTCTATTACATCAGGTTTTTATAGTTTTTAGTTTGTGCTTTGTTTTGTGAAAAAGTGAGACTGTGTTGTTATGAAATGTGATGATTACAATATTCTGTCTGCATATGGGCTTAGGAGCTTCAAGGTTGATACAGAGCCAGTGGAAACGTGGTGCAACACTTGCTATTCCTCATTTTATCTAAATATCAATACCAATATCAGAACATGAGGCTCATCCAACATCATGAGCATGAAGGCTAAAAGAAAATGAAAAGTTAACTTTGCCTGACATTTAGTGCTCAAATGTGGCCGAGAGGTTCCGACGTGATTCAGGATGGACATGGAATAAATGAGAACACATGCTTACGAAGCTCCACATTATAAGTTTAACACTGACCAAATCTAAACATTACAAATTCAAGTAGGGCTACAAGGATTAGATATTCAACTTCGCTTGAAAGTAACCCAGAATAACATCATTTTGAATTTCATGGCCATCGCGTGCAGGCAAAACACGGTGAACTAGTGGGGAGAATGTCGCCTGACAGTTCTGAAGTTCCGGGATCGAATATCAGCTCCGGCCTTAAGTGGTACCATGACTTACGATTGCACCAATTTACAAGTGATACGCCGCCGCTCAAGTCAAGTGAAAAAAAAGGAGAGCGACACTCACTGATGCACTTTCAGTCGTTTGTCATAAAGAAACTTTTGTCTCAAACACAATTACAAAATGAAAACAGTCGCAAGGAGCATGGAGTAGACACACAGAACTAACCACTTGGGAAATGACCGAGTGGTGCTTGAGTCACAACTCCTGACGTGACTCACTAGGCCACGCCCTTATCAAGGCCCGAATGCTAAAGTGTGAGTGTGTGACATTCGGCATTACAGGAAGAGAAAAAATATATAAATAAGTTTTTCCTTGAATAGTTTTAGGTATGTTCTATGGAAACATTTGCGGGTTGGTGAGTGTTTAGTAACTGTACAATGTTTTCTGTCATTTTTGCAGGCACTGTATCCAATTGGGATACACTTAAAACTCTTCATATAGATGAAGAAAATGTGTTAAGTGTTGTTGTTTACAAGAATGCAAATGCTCCTATCCTACCTCTGACTCACACGTTATGTGCTCTTTGCCCGCAGACATAAACGAGTGTGAGGACATCAGCGACAAGGTGCCGTTGTGCCAGAACGGCCACTGCAGCAACACAGAAGGGTCCTACAAGTGCACCTGTTTGCCCGGCTTCGTGGCCTCCGCCAAGCCACACAAATGCATCCCGGCCATCCCAAAGGCAGAAACGGGGAACTGAGACGAGCGGTGATTTCTCCTGCTTCCTTTAAGGTTGAACTTTCACCCCTCCACTGGGCTTCTCCTCCTCAGTGCCTGGCACAGTAACGCTGAAACGTCCAGACTCCAACTCCTCACAGCAGACACACTTGGGTTCGGCTCACAACACACTACTCGTTGAACCTTAGGCGAATAACAGGAGTGAAGACACGACAAGGGATACTGAGCTTTTTCATTCAGTAACCCCCCCCCCACCAACAATTATTTTATGTATTTGACATACTCTGTTTTCTCTTTAACGCTTTTTTTTAATGTTATTATTTATTTCAGGCCACTGCTAACTAGCAAGCAATTGACCTCAGAGGGCTCAGAAAAAGAGCGATATTGTCATTTTGCATGCTCCCCATGCTTATGTGCTCTCTGGGTACTCCAGCTTGCATGTTAGGTTCATTGAAGACTAAATTTCTGTTTTCCAACCATTACTGAGCCAAGGCACATATTTTCGAATCGAAAAATCTTACAGCACACGACACCAAACAAAAAATATCACAAAAAGTACCACGGATATAAAAAGTCTACACAAAAACAGCTGACAGGAGTTCGAATGTGATTGGTTAATGCTGAACACAGCCACGTTCCCAGTTATAATAAGAGGGTGTGCACACTCATGAAACTACATTATCTCACTTATTTTTAATTCCCCTCTGAAAAGAGTTGTTTTCAATTGAGTTGTAAAGCTAATAGGTCACACTAATGGTGAAAAAAAGTTTGGAAGGTCTTGGTCTTAGTATATCACAAAAACCTAACATTTAAATGGGGGTGTGTAGACTTTTTATGGCCACTGTATCTTTACTGAAATAATGACAATCTGGTCTCAATTTATTCACAAATCTACTTAGTGCTGTTAAGTTGAACACAAAACTATCACAGTGTTCCCCGGCAAATTCGTGATTTGCTACTCGCAGAATCACCTGTCCTCTGTTATTCGCTGAAAAACCCACCAATTCACTGTTTTTGTGCGCAGGCCAAAGCCATGTCTAATATAAAAGTATTGCTTCAGCGCCATCTTGTGGCACCTTGGTACCAAGGAACTGTGTCAATAAACCTCTTTTGAGGAGGGGGGAGCATCAATTACACACAGATTTTTTTTCCCACTGTATTAGGAATGAATGGAAACAGGTGGACACAAACGTTAATTGTTCCTTCTGCCATTTAATGGAAGAGCATTTACTTGTTCTGCCTGTTACTATACGTCACTGGCATACAGTGGATAGATGAACAAAGATACATTATTTGTACTAAATGTTTGGACCAACTCAGTGAAATTGGATCATTTCCTACGGTTATAGTGGTTGGGAATCACTGCTCTAAATTGTCCATAGGTGTGAATGTGAGTGTGAATGGTCACTTGTCTCTGTGTGTCTTACAATACACAGGCGACCAGTCCAGGGCGTACCCCGCCTGTCGCTCAAACTCAGCTGGGATAGTCTCCAGCTCACCTGCCACATAATGAGGACAAGCGCTATCGGAAATGGATGGATGGCTCTTAACAGATGGCAGTGTTAATAAACAGCCAACTGATTTTCTTATTCATCATTACACTTCTTTTCTTCACATTAAAATGGAGCTGAACAGCAACGTGTCAAATGTGCGGACCAAGAGCTGGGAAGACAATACAACCAAACAGTTGAAAAATAAAGGCTTCAGCCGCCAAATTTAATGACTCGAAATGTATATGAGGATCTGATTATATGATGTTTTGTAAAGGTGCAATAATACTTGCCTTCATTTGTTTGACCACTTTTTTTTTCTTTTTTTACAATTTCCTAAAAGAAAATCAAACTAACAGTATTAACTTATTTTATTATGTTGACAAAGTAGCAAGGCTTATCGAAGCGTCATGCTACATTTGAGTCTTGTGTCTAAAATAACACCCGATTGAACAAATATCACTGTTATGTAATTAAAAAGTTGCTTTCATAGACACAATTCAATCAAATGATTCATTCCCACTAAGACAAAGGCTCCGCTGGAGAGGTTTGGTTATTTTGTACAGCTCTAGTACTATGTATTTTTTTTTTGTTAAATATCCTTTTAATGCTTCCAACATAGCAATATGTTTGTTTGACATAAAACACAAAATCTGTGGGGGAAAAAAACCTGATACTATATCTTTGTAGATTTATACATGTAAAAAAAAAAAAAAAACACCTATTTTTTAAAAGCAAATCTTTTTATGTGTGAGGGGACCGGCTGACACTGTACCAGAGGAACTGTGTGTATAACCTGCCCTGTGGAGCAGAATATGAACTTTATATATTTTTGGGGGAAGTGGCAGCACTGTTATTAATCCAATGGCAGACATTTTCCATTTCATTACGAAGACAATGCTTTTGAATTGTAAGCACCGACTTCTGTATGTCTCTATGGTTACATATTATTAATTGTGATCATTACTTCTTACGGTTTTTTGTTTTTTCTGAGTCATGAATGTATCATAGACAGCCTTGGCCGACTTGCTTTTCCTTATTTGAATTTGTTGTATTATTATTGTTCAGGTTGAATTAAACCATTTGTTTAACAGGCACCTGGCAAAACACAATCACGGCAGCACATAAATAATTCCAATATCCCCTTAACCTGCATTAATGAACTATAAAAGTAGCAACTGCACAAATGTTCCCATGCGATGTGCACTGTACTTTTACTGTGCTGCTCTAATTATCACCTGAACCAGACAGGAAGTCTAACGTTTGAGTCAAAGTTGGAAGAGTCGATGCCCCTGTAAACCTCCCAAATAACCTAATGATAATGTCTCGTTGTAATGCTGGTGGTCATCGGAAATATCACGCTCATCCATTTTGTTTACCGCTTGACTGTAATCACTGTCAGTCATCTAAATAAAAATGTAAAAAAATTAACATCTGATTGGTGTTTTCTTACATGGCATGCATTGCAATACTGTACCTTGTCTTTTTTTGTGTGTACTTATTCAGTTATTTACATTTATTTTTTTAGTCCAAATACTGTATATTAGTCATATATTTAGTAATTTATTTATTTAGTCGATTATACTGTACACCATTTGACTTACTTAGTTATTTACATGTATTCATTTATTTGGATAATAATACTAGTCTTTACTTGTTTTGACTTATTTAATTATTTGGTCCAAATAAAAGATACACATCTGTTAGGTATTTTCTAACTTGGATCATATTACATTATTGTACCTTACCTCATATCCTAGTCACTACACTATAAGAGTCATTTTTTGACTCATTTAGTTATTTAAAGGTATTAGTCGATTTTTTTTGACTTACTTAGTTCATTATTTAGTTGCTTATACTAGTCATTCTTTTGACATATTGAATTATTAAAATGTTATTTATTTTATTGAGTTGATTAGAAGAGTCGTCTTTTGACATATTATTTAAGTATCTATTTATGCATTTATTTGATGGTTTGCCCTAGTCATGACTTATTTACTTTTTAAATTATACCAGGCATGTTTTGACGGATTTGGGTATTTAAGTTGCATTTATTTATTTAGTCGATTTTTTTCGTAATTTTTGGACTTTTTTGTTATTTAAATGTATGCATCTATCATTTATTTAGTCAGATATACTAGTCTTTTTTTGTACTTTATTTTTATTTAGTCAATAATGCTGAATAACACGGTAGAACACCGACAGATTTGCAAATAGCCGTGACAAAAACATTGTAATCCTAAAAGGAATTCCCCATTCGTCGATATCGTGATCGAACAGAGAGAGGGTGAGGGGGAAATTAACGTGGCTCACATTGACTATGTTGTACGGCCATCTTGTGGTCAAAATGCAGGTCCACAGCATTGTCTTTGCCGTCTTCTGATTGGTTACCAGGGAGCGAGTTGCCGAATGTAGAGACTCATGGGATATGTATTTCTTTGGGCGTTCTGATAACGGGACGAATAGAATAACGGACTACAACTCCCACAAAACATCTCTAACATGTCGTCACCTTTCCTGTCGGCTCGCGCAAACGTGACCGAACTGTAAATTGATTGTTGTCAATAATTGTATTTAATAAGGCCGTAAGAACGATAACAAGAAATCATATTAAGCGATAACGTTTTTGTAATTGTCTGGAAAGACCACTTTTGTTGAACGACTGGATTTAAACACTAGCAAGCTAGGATAAGTATGCGATAAGTATGAGTTTCAGTAACCGTGTGACGTCTTCATGGACAGTACTGACACACGTGACAGTCAACAGAGAAGTCTTATGATGTTTATTTTCCAATATCCGTGGAAGCTATATAATTAAATTATGTTTTAAAAATTAGCTTTCACCTTGCTAGCTCGTCAATTGGAATGGACGTTTTCTTCTCGCTTCTAGCGTTCTAATGGAAAAGGAACAGTGCTCCACACAGTACCACATAGCAGGGGACACATCAATACGAAACAGAAAGACCTTCCAGTCATCCACTACTCAGTCTAATGACAAAAAAAACAACAAGGATGGACACTTGACAGAGGAGGACAGTCAGCAGACCAATGGGAGTTTCTACAGAAGTAAAAGAAGAAGATCCACCAGTGATGAGTTCACCAGGAGAGGATTACTTCTCCTGGTGGCTGGACTGTCCTTCGCCACACGCCTCTATAAAATTAAAGAGCCTGCTCATGTGTGGTGAGTGTGCAAAACATCCATTTGTCAGTTTTTTTTTTATTTAATGCTGATTGTCCGCATTAGGGTCGTGGGTGAGCTGGAGCCCTTTCCAGTTGAATTTGGGCGAGAGGCGCGGTACACCCTGGACTTGTTGCCAGTCAATCGCGAGGCACATCCAGACAAACAACCATTCACGCTCACATTCACACCTTTAGATAATTTAGAGTCTTCGATAACCCTACCATGCATGTTTTTGGAGTGTGATAAAACTCCACACAGAGAAGCTGGAGCCTCAAAACTGGGAGGCAGATGTGCCAACCACTAGACTCACCATGCTGCCTTCCATGAAAACGTCTCATCATTGTTTCAGGTACTTATTGTGGCTCACTTCTGTTGTCTTTAAGCTGGGATGAGACACACTTTGGGAAGATGGGAAGCTACTACATCAACAGGACCTTCTTTTTTGACGTCCACCCTCCTCTGGGAAAGGTTAGATATCATGTTACTGTCTTAATTTCACTCCAGAGAAATAAATACATAAATTGTTTTTGTTGTTGTTTGCTTTTTGTGCTGTTTTCCAGATGCTGATCGGACTAGCCGGATACATGAGTGGTTATGACGGCAGTTTTCCATTCTCAAAGCCAGGAGATAAATATGAGCACCACAACTACTGGGGGATGAGAGGGGTATGTGACATCATTTTCCCACCCATCCAGTGAGAAATTGAACAACCAAGTAAATCAGTGTTTTGTTTTTTTTCCAATTTCTGAAAATGTGTCTGTGAGCGAGACATCCTGCACTTTCATACATCTGTAACAGTGGGGCTAATTTACATAACAACCACCCCACACTGACATGATTAGCTAGGCTGGGTGTAGATCTGAAACACGATCACGCAGCGACTCTTTCATGCAGAAACACCCACATCCCCTACAGGTGTGACACCCTTGTTATCATGTCAAAGCTTAAAGGTAAGCAGAGCTGCATCAAGTTTTGTTGAATGCAAAAATTAGCATTAGCTTGTGCTAAACGATTTTTATTTTATTGCTTGGTGAAGTTGTGAACACAATAGTGGGGGGTATTTGTGTTTGGTGACTTGTCCATGCGCCACATACACACAGTTGAGTGTATGAACTGCTGCTTCCATGAGTGCAAAAATTATTTTTTTTGCCTTTGTGGTCACTCGCTCACATTTTTCCCCCACACAGCACTCTTCACTCTGTTTCTACACGTAGAAGCCACTCTAGTCCAAAGCTCAGGCTTCTCCCATGGTCGTCATGGTAACCAAATCCATATTCACCATTGGTCCAGCAGTATATACGGGGTGGTGTGTTAAATCCTCTCCTCTCAAAAGCGCTAATTTCAGCAAGACAAACAAAGCATGGTATGTCTCCTTTAAATTGGTAGTGTGGATATACTTCACTTAATATACAATGGTGCCTTGACAGTACACGTTTAATTCATGCATACCTCAAAACACTTCACGAAACAACTATCACAAATCATCTTTTCCCTATGAAATGAATGTAAATGCCATTAATCCGTTCCAGCAGTCCCCATAAAAACAATAAAAAAAATTGTTGTAATTTGTATTTCAATGTGTAAAAATAACTTTGCAGTAGTAACATAATTAAATAGAATTAAAAAGAATGGAACTGTTTTTGTGACGATGCACCTATTGAATGGCCGTTGTGCTGCTCTTTCTGGTGTGCCCGCCTTGGCCACCTGGGGGTACACCCTGAACTGGTTGCCAGCCAATCGCAGGGCACATACAAACAAATAACCATTCGCACTTACATTCACACCTACGGCCAATTTAGAGTCTCCAATTAATGCGTGTTTTTGGGATGTGGGAGGAAACCGGAGTGCCCGGAGAAAACCCACGCAGGCACGGGGAGAACATGCAAACTCCACACAGGCGGGACCGGGGATTGAACCCGGGTCCTCAGAACTGTGAGGCTGACGCTCTAACCAGTCGTCCACCGTGCCGCCCGGTTGAAGACAAACAGACGGATAAACTGTTCATTGAGATGTCTCAACTCTTAGCTCATCAGTGAGGCACTATTATTAGTTGTTCTAAGCAGAGGGTACAGTATATATGACTGAGAATACTGTTATTTTGTCTTTTCACATGTGCTGCTGACCCATTTGCATTCAATCCGTTGCTTAAAGGGTTTTAGCACTGCAACATAGATCCTAATTAGCCTTAGCATTAAGATGGCACACTGAAAGGCTGTTGTTTTAAATCCACAAGGTACATTTCTCTGTTTATTTTTACTTTGACAGTAAACTTCAACTAGGAGTGGCAATAAACAAAAACAACAAAATAAATTTCCAAACATAATGCCTATTGTTTTCCTCCAGTTATGTGCCGGCTTGGGCTCCTTCCTCCCTGTCTTTGCTTACCTCATGGTACTGGAGCTGTCGCATTCTCACACAGCCGCTCTCATCGCTGCTTGGCTGCTCATATTTGGTAGGTCCCAACTCAAAGTCAAGTCCATTTCCTGTGTAAATTATCATTCAATTCCTATTGTCCACTTCTTCCCGGCAGACACAGGGTGCATCACTATATCTCAGTACATCCTGTTGGATCCCATACTGTTATTCTTCATCATGGCAGCAGTGCTCAGCATGGTCAAGTTCAACCAGCAAAAAGACAGGTTTGCAATCTTTTGAGTAACAAAACGGTTTAGTATGTAATACAAATGTATCCAAGTACAAAGGTTTACAAAGGATTACAAAGGCCACACTAAAAAGTAAAATTATGACAAAAGTAAATGTTTTTCTGTAAGTTATTCCATTGTTTTATGTTGCATATATTATTAACATTACATTTAACAGAAAAAAATATAACTGAGTATTTCATCGTATGCATAATTTGGCAAGGTCCTCAACAATCTGCCCTTAAACACAGTTTAAACATGTTCAGAATATTGTTACTTTATTCCTGTAAACTTTTTTTTCCCTTTGTAATATTGCAACTTCATTCTTGTAAATTGCATTGTTTTTCTTATATTATTCTAGTAAATTTTGACTTTTCATGTCTTTTAATATTGTGCATTTATTCTCATAAAATTATGCATTTTTTGCTTATATATTGCATCTTTTTTGTTTTAGTATCAAGTCTTTATTCTCATAATCTTATATTAATCTTAATAGTAGTTTTTTGTCTTGTAATATTTCAACATTATCCTTGTATTTACTACTTTTGTTCCCCTTTTAATCTGAATTTATTCTTTAAAAATTAAAAAAATTTTTTTTTACATTTTTCTTGTAATGTGAATATATTCTAAAAAATTTTTTTTTCTTGTAACAACTTTACAGCTTTATTCTTGTAATATGCCCCCCCAAAAAATTGTAATAGCTGTATTTATTTTAGTAAAATTATTTATTTAATCTTGTTATATTTTGTCTTTTAATTACAATTGTGTTCTCTGGGTTTTATTATTTTAGTCTCGTAGATTATATATATGTTTTATTATTGTCGCCCTAATATTCCATCTCAATATCTGTCAAAACAATGAAAAGAAATGTACATACTGGTCCACTTTATTAACACGCAATCACGTTGGCTTGAATGTTTTCCAGGCCTTTTTCTGCTCCCTGGTGGTTTTGGATGGTACTAACTGGTGTCAATCTTGCTGGAGCTCTGGGTGTGAAGTTTGTGGGTCTTTTTGTCATCCTGCTGGTGGGACTGAACACGGTTTCAGATCTCTGGAGGCTTTTAGGAGATCTGGACTTATCACTGGTAAACAGCTGCATGCAGTATACGAAAGTAATGGAAGTGTCGAGGAGAATGTGATGTACTGTATTATATGTACAGTATCTATGATGTATTTCCTGGCATTAGGTGGATGTTGCAAAGCACCTCCTGGCTCGAGTTGTGGCGCTCATCCTGCTTCCCATCTTTCTCTATGTTACAATATTTGCTGTCCACTTTGTGGTGCTGAACAAGAGGTGAGTGTGATTGTTGGCTACAGTTTGATGTCACGCATTACATTATTTGATTTATCATCGTTGCGCTCTTTATTATCAGTGGACCAGGAGATGGTTTCTTCAGTTCTGCCTTCCAGTCTCGTCTCATTGGGAACAACCTGCACAACGCATCAATGCCTGAGTGTAAGTGTGATGCAACATTTATAGTTAAATCTTCATGAGATGACAGGTCTGTTTGCTTGAAATCAAATAATCTATAAATTAAAAAAAAAAAAAGATGTGTTTCTATTAAAACTTTTGTCACGTAATAATTCCTTGTTCATGTGAGGAAACGTGTTGTTTATCCTGTGTAGACCTGGCGTATGGCTCCACCATTACGTTAAAAAACCTTCGCATTGCTGGAGGCTACTTGCACTCTCACTGGCACTTGTATCCAGAGGGAGTTGGAGCAAAGCAGCAGCAGGTCAGGGCACAGGGAAATGTTGTCATCAATTATAAAGCAGGATATACAGTATCTCACAAAAGTGAGCACACTTGACGTAGAACCTATTAGTCGACGAGTTAACTTTACTGCCCTGCGTCGGCGTTTAAAGGTCCCATATTATGTCTATTTAGAGTGACTCTCTAACATGGACTTAGTATAAAAGTGTCCATTTCATTTCAAAGAACACCTTGGTTTTGTCATACAAGTGTCCAGAAAAGGCCCTTCTGACAGCTACTTCTGTTTGACCCAGTTTTGTGTCCGCTGTGTCCATATTTGGCTAAGACCGCCCCCTTTCCTCTGATTGGTTGCCTCCGTGTAGAAGACCCCCTTGTGAGAGCACACGCGTTTGTTATGTTGACAGCGCTGGCTCGGGAGTGGAACGGGAAAGTGGAGATCTTCGCTAGTGACGTAGATAAGCTCGAGAAATTTGAATGACCTCATTTTACTGGACCTTCAACTCAACCGTCTGCTGCCGTCGCTGGTCTATAGTACACTGTTGGGCAGTGAAATGTCAAGCCAACAAGGCAACACTGTCTTCGTACGGACATACATATAAGTTTGGTGTGGATAAGAAGAACAGTAAGCTTCACTAGCTTCGACTATTTCGATCGCTGCTAGTCTTAGAATATTCATCCCAGCACAATAATGGGACTGGCGGCGAGGAACGAGTGGAACTGCACAAAGTGAAGCTCCAGCTTCAATGCTAAAATGTTATTTTCCACTGACATGTGGGCAACAAATGTGTGATAATGTGTACCTTGGTCAAGTCACACTTGTCTCAACATTTGTCACTTTACAACACTGTGTGGTCGCAGTACAGCCTACGGCTGTACTATGCTACAAGTGTGTGGAAATATTTTACCAAAAAATGAGACCGGTAGCACAGTTACTTCGAAAATATGCAAGTCTATCCTCAAATACAATGAAAGCACGCGTAAAATAGAAAAAGTAAACACAGAAAAATGCTGAGTTGTTTTTTTTTTTTTTTTTTTTTTTTTTTTTTTTAAATACGATATCTTTACGTGAAACCGGTCAGTGGTGCAAAACAGGTTGAACCACTGGAATGTGCTGGTAAAATATCCATGCCATCATACATTAATCAATTTCGACTAGACTTTCATCATTTTACAATCGACTACAAAAAAAATTCTTTATTCGTTAGACCTCCAGACCAACCGCTTGTTCGATTTTTTAAAAACTGTTTCATTATATCTTTTCATGAAACAACACTAAAGAAGAGACACTTTGCTAAAATTTAAAGTAGTCAGTGTTGAGCTTCTTTACAGTATAAATTTACTCTCCGCTTAAAATAACAAAACTGCATGTTTTCAGAAATGCAAGAAGTGTACTCACTTTTGTCGGATACTGTGAACTCACACACAAAGAGTACATTTAATAGGGTTTCTATACATACTCCTTTTTTCCCCCTAGGTTACAGCCTACTTGCACAAGGACTACAACAACTTGTGGTTTGTTCACAGACACGAGACAAACTGTAAGGAGACCATCCAATCTGTAACTTTATTGTTCAAGCATAACATTTATTACATTTTCAGTTGTGTTTTAGCTCAGTCCGAGACCCCTGATCTGGTTCGCCATGGTGACATCATCAGATTGGAGCATAAAGAGTCAGTGCATATAATCGAAATTGCTTTGAATCTATTGCTTCAAACAAGTAAATAACATTTATGTTTGCTTTCCCTGTTTCCTGTTAGAACAACTCGGAACCTTCACAGTCACCTACACGAGGCCCCACTTACCAGGAAGCACTTCCAAGTTACGGGTTACGGCATTGTGAGTAGGCAACGTGTCGCAGATGTTCACATAAAGAGCTTCAAATCCGTTATGTGACGCAGATTGACTTCCAAGTTGTTCTAATTTCAAACCTATTTTTGCCATAGGAAATAATGTGAACTAAATTCATTTGTTCCAAACTACATTACTGTGTTTTCCCGCCTATTAGTGATTCACTACTTGCAAATTCAACTATTCACATATTTTTTCCATTATTTGCTGGATAAACTTGCCTCCTCACTGTTTTTGTGCTCTTTCTGAATAACCGAAAGATGCCACACGGTGCCAAGGCACTGTCTAATGGAAAAGTAGTGCTCTGCTGCCATCGTGTGGCATCTATAAAGCCCTTATAAACCTTTTCAAGGGTGTGTCAATTACTGGCAGTTTTTTTCTAGTAGTGAAGTCTCTGCTTATTGTCCAAACTTTAAGGTGCCTAAGTGTATTGCTCATATTCTTCTGAGCATCCAGACCCAAGTTTCCTTTTCTGGTTCACCTTTCTTCTTTGCCATCACTGGTACCCTTATGTGGTGGCATCCCAAAATACACAAATACACATGCAAAGAGCAAGCAACACTCGTGGAGTTAATCCTTTTGACGCTGACTGAGCTAAAGTCTCTGATGCTATGCTGTTTTGTGGAATTGAGGCCGCCACTCGACCATAGCTGCCACACAACAACAGTTCCATCCTTGTGTGTCTAAAATAACTCTTGTAGTATGCGGCTGTCTGTCCTTAGAATCACACCGGGGACAGCAATGACCTCTGGCGAGTGGAGGTGTGCGGAGGGCGCAAAGGTGACCCAGTGAAGGTGCTACGCAGCAAAGTTCGCTTTCTACACAAAGCCATCGGTTGTGTGCTTTTCTCCTCCGGGAAAACCCTCCCCAAGTGGTAAGAATGAGCTCATCCACTTTGAGTAATTCCACTTTGGAAAACTGACCGCATGTTTTTGATCAGGGGCTGGGAACAAGTAGAGGTCACCTGTAGTCCTTACTTGAAGGAGACTTCCAGCTCTCAGTGGAACGTTGAAGATCATGTCAATGCCAAATGTAGGAGGCACTTTGCCATTTCTTCTCCCTCTTTTTCAAATCAAGCTTTTATCATTGTTTCTTCTTCTGCTGATCTTGTGTTCTTCACAGTGCCCAACATCAGTCTGTCATTGCTGAAGCCTCATTTTCTAGAGATCCTAATGGAGTCTCACATTGTGATGATAAGAGTAGGTTAAAAAAAGAAAGTTGTTAATGACCCTGTAGTTCTCCGCAATCATAATGTAACAAGATTTTGTCTTCTTTTCTTAGGGTAACAGCGGTTTGAAGCCCAAAGACAATGAGATGAACTCCAAACCCTGGCACTGGCCCATCAACTACCAGGTGAGCCTTGGTGACATTCAGTGTGAACGTGCCTAAACATTTCAAGTAATCATTACTTTTCTCTCATGAAGGGACTGAGATTTTCAGGAGTGAATGAAACAGAGTACCGTGTGTACTTGCTTGGCAACCCTGTAAGTACTCAAAGCTTGAATCATTTCATCCGTTATAGGTTATGCTTGATCTTGTGCTTATGCTTGTGATAAAACATCATTTCAGGTGGTCTGGTGGCTAAATCTGGCGAGTTTGGGATTATATCTGATCCTGGTGGCAGTCGCTTCGGTTGCCTTCCAAAGAGGCATCTCAGTGGCCCAAAGGAGAAGAGGTAGGATGGACTCAAAGTGGTACTCAAGGGAACTGCTTTTCTACACTTGTTTTACACACCTTGGGAATATACCAGTCCAATTTTAGTCATGGAATGGTTACAATCCCAGCCCTATGGTCAACATTATTGTAGCTCAGAGTTCCTCAATCCGATCCAGATTGGAATAAAGATGTCTTTCTAATGGACCAACATCTTGATTTCATTATTTTCACAAAGAGTTGTGCAATAAAATAACCTAGTGTTGGTGATGCAATTTCAACTCATTACAGTTGTTGTGCTTCAACAGAGACGTAAAACAGTTATCGGGTATCTCAATAACATGTCTGTGACATGCTTTCATCAAAATACTCCCAACGATCAGGAATTATGGCATACTTTATAAACCATTTTTCTTGTCTTGCTGAAAGCAATTTGTTTGCGCAGCAAGTGATCCAACCCTCATCCCACCCCTCATATTGCTGAGCCAATGACGAGTATGGCTCAACTACCATTTAGCTGTGACAAGATAGTGTTTCACCCCTCTGCATCCATACTGAATATATATCATACATTAGTAATTTTTCTTCGAGTATTGTCTGTCTAAATGTGTTGCTCCACCATTTGTGTTCAGATGTCCATTCCTACTAAAACCGTGACTATCAATGCCATAACCATTAAATATTTTCCTTTGTGAATCCATATAATATACAATTTTCACTTTTTGAATTGAACTTCGGAAATAAAAGAAGCATTCAAATTTATTGAGATAGGCTGTACATTATGATATACCTGCCCTCTTAAATTTTGATTCTACCTTGAGTGACAGACATCCTGCTAAACTTCAGTTCTGTGCCAATATTGACGCTAAACAAAAATACCCATTTTCTGGCTTTCAGATCATTGTTTTGTGCTCATGAGGGGAGGAGGCCTCCTTTTCCTTGGCTGGCTACTGCACTACGTACCTTTCTACACTATGGGCCGGGTCCTCTACTACCATCACTACTTCCCTGCAATGCTCTTTAGCAGCATGCTGACAGGTAGCACGTCCCGTTCCAGTTTGCCCACTTGCTGTGCTAGAGAGGATACAAACATGCAGCAATGTTTGCTTATCACAGGAATTACATTGGATTTCTTGTTGAACATGGCCGACCTTCTGCTCCATCCACCGTATTGCAACTGGCTACAGAGAGTCGGGAAGATCTTACTTCTGGTAATTGTTCTTTACAGGTGAGACCATATATAGTTTCGCGTTACTGTTTTTGTGACAACATTTCAGTTTTAAAATGGACGGATTGATGAGGTCATTCATAGAAAAGCTAAATTAAAAAAATGGAAGTTAAAATGAAATAAAAAATAATTTATTCTAATAATAAAATATTTCATTCTCATTTTGTTTTGTTTATAATTGTTTTTTAGAATTAATTTCCCAATTATTTCATGAAATTATTTTTAAAACTTTAAATGCACCTGTTTAAAATTATGTTATTATTTCTTATTTACAGTGCATGAAAAACCCAACAATTATTCTGACTATTATTGTTGTTTTTATTGCTATATGATGAATGAATAAAAAGTTAATAAAATGAATAAATACATGTATAATATATTTAAAATATAAAATATGTAAAATTCAGTAATTGTCATTTTATTTGTATTATTTATTATTGAATTACAATGAATTTAAAATAAATTAAACATTGTTAAATGTATAATTTGTTCTTATTCCACTAATTATTTGAGATAAATGAATAAAAAAAAAAAAAAGGTATTTCAATTAACCAGTTTTGAGGAAAAAATGCTAAATTAATGCAACAAATATTAGAGGATTAAAGGTACTGATTAAAGAACGGTGCTGGCCGGATGTGGTCCGCTGTCCATATTTTTCCCCACCCCTGCTTTATAACATGAATATGTTTAAATATTTTTCATGTATCCTGAGTGAATGACAGCCAGTCTGTGTTTTTGCCAGTTTCTACCTGTTCCACCCGCTCACTTATGGCATGAGGGGGCCGCTGGCACACGAGCCGGGCAGCTCAATGGCCGGACTGAAGTGGATGGAGTCGTGGGAGTTCTAGCAAGTTTTCAGTAGAGATGACACTAAAGTTATAAAAACTAACTGTTTTGAGCATAAGGGACTTGAAGTGGTCATTTATTTCACAGTCCGACAGTGTTACTGTACTTCAAATGTTTTGTCATGTGACTGTACCCTGTCAGGGTGAGTTTGCGTTTACTTTTTTTAAGATGGAGGATTTGAGACTTGGTTGTAGATATAAGTAGCACCAACCTGACAATGATACTAGATTTTTGTAGGAATAATTGTAAGTGCCTCAAATACTAAAAATAAGTGAATTTCTTTGGTAGTGGGTCAGAGACCATTTGTTTTTCTTATTTTGATCTGAATTTTTAGTGAAATAGCTTTATTATGCTTTTTATGCATATATTGCAATCCATGTTAATAAACTATTATATTCTCTTAGCCTGTGTTTTCTAGTACTTTTTTCATTAGTGTCACGACTGAGCTAGAGCTTATTCCAGCTGGCTTTGAGCAAGAGCCGGGGTGCACCTTGGGCTGGTCGCAAGCCAATCTCAGGGAACCTAGAGATAGACAACCATTCACACTCACATTTACGCTTATGAACATTTTAGAGTACAAAGCACTTTACCTTTTGCGCAATCAATCATATTTTGTTGTTTTGTATTTTGTTTTGATTATTTTTAACATTAGTGACATTTAAACATACAGTCTGTGATGGGAATTAAAGAGGTACAATAGTTTCTTACTGTATGTAATTAAGTAGATTTTTTTTCCAGGTTTCTGTACATTTGAACACGGATTGTACTTTCTACTCTTTACTTTATCAAAAGAAGTGTTACTTTCTTTAACCTTTGGAGATTACAACACACCGGAAAAAGGGTAAAGTCAAAGTCTTCCCATTATGAGCACTATAAAAGTTAGTAGAAGAGGGAACTCTTTTGTTCTTAGTTTTTTTTTGTGCCAAGTTATTAAAATGGATATTCTATATAATTGAAACTAGATATTGGACAAAAAATAAATTTCAGAGTGTGAACTTTTTTTTTTTTTTTTTTTTTTACTTAAATAAAGAAGTCAAATAACTACTTCCACATTTACCCGATTAACTATACAGTACTTGAGTACTTAGGACCCACCACTTCATACATAGTGTTTGGTAGACTCCTAGAGGCAAATCAGAGGAATTACATCCTGAACGTTGCTTCGAAAACGCCTGCTTCTATTGGTTGACGTTAGTCACATGTTCAATTCGAAGATGGCGTCTCCAAATGGAGGTAAATTCTAATTCTTTACCGAGACGTTCTGTGTCTGTGTTCCTATTTCGGTATTGTTTGGGGCTGTAAATCATCCTCGACCTCACCCAAACATTTTAACGGCTCAAAGTCTACATGTTCGTCGTGTATGTTTGCCGTTCAAATGTCCGTTTTAAGCGAACGCTTCAAGTGGACTTGTGTTTTTTGTCGAATGTACAGTAACATCAACAGTGGACACTTGACACATGCAAACATCTTAATGTGCTTGTTGCTTAGCTGCTAGAAATGTTAAGTCCCCGCTTGTGACACATTGAGGTTAAATCAGTGAGTTACATTATCGTTTAAAGACCTTGTGTACACAAAAATGACATAAATGTTGGACCTGAACGAGTTGGGTTGGCGTAATGTTCTTGTTGTTCGTGCGGCACTCATAACACTGACTGACGCTACAATTTAAATGTTCCTTTTTATTCTGCTCACTACCAAAATTGTGTGCTTTTCAAAACTGTTGCTTGACCTGACTGTTCAAGCCTAGTTATAACAAGGCAACTCTTGAAATGCAGGGGCAATTACAATGATTTGATATGATGGGGAGGTTTCCACATTTTAGGTAAGGTATAAGAAGTAACCATAACTACGATGTCGCCTGTTAAGATAAGACAACCCTGCTCTAATGAGGTACAGTTGCAAGAAAAAGCTCAGAAGACCAGCAGTTAAGAATTCTTAATAATAAGGCTAAGACGAATTCTTCTTATCGCTGTCATGTAGTTTATGGTAAATTATGCCTCAACAATATATTAAAATCAATTCAAATAAGCAATTGTTTTGTTTTGGTAGGTGAAGATTTTGAAACCTCTTTGCTCAGTTTTGAGAAGCTGGACAGAGCATCACCCGACCTTTGGCCTGAGCAGCGTGAGGCCTAATTTTCTTCTCTGTTCTTTTGCATTGTCTTGGATTATTTAGTTGGTGGTTTCAATCCAAGTCCTCTTTTTCACAGTGCCCGGAGTTGCTGAATTTGCTGCCTCTTGTAAAAATGTGAGTTTTAATTTCTCTTTTGAGCCTCAGCTCTTTTGACAGGTGCCTCTAATTGAATGGTTTGTTTTTTCCAACGCCACAGCCCATCACAAATTCTCCGCCCAAGTGGATGGCTGAGCTCGAGAGCGAGGACATTGAGATGTTAAAAGGTAGTGCACCAAATAGTAGAATACAAACATTGAAAGAGGAAATGTAGATAGAAATAGTGTTGAAGTGTGTTTTGTGAGGTACTGAAGAGTTTCCTAAAACTGGTTAAAAGAGACACATTTTGCATATTTTTCACAATTTAAACTACTTCCCTGGTGTCTTAATAACATGTCAGACATGCTTTTGTTAAAGTACCCAAAGGAGCCACAAATATATGGTATAAACAATAAAAAGAAAATTATCTATAATGGGTGGCACGGTGATCGACTGGTGAGCACATCAGCCTCACAGTTCTGAGGACCTGGGTTCAAATCCGGCCTCGCCTGTGTGGAGTTTGCATGTTCTCCCCGCACCTGCCTGGGTTTTCTCCGGGTAGTCCGGTTTCCTTCCACGTGCCAAAAACATGCATGGTAGGCAATTTGAGAAATCTAAATTGCCCATAGGTGTGAATGTGAGTGTGAATGGTGGGTTGTTTATATGTGCCATGTGTTTGGCTGTCGACCAGTTCAGGGTGCGCTCCATCTCTCGCCCAGAGTCAGCTGGGATAGGCTCCAGCACGCCTGCGACCCTAGTTATTTTGAAGTTGGCCCTCTCACCATGTTGGTGGAGAGGCGGTTTGTCATGGTAAGACACACTAGTAATAACAATTGTTATTGTGCTGCCTTGACTTCAACTTTTCAGCTGGCTTTTCTTAAGTGACCAAAAATACAAACAAAAATATCGTTCTTGTGTAGAGGTGCTACCAAGTTTGTTGTGCATATTGAGGCTGTTCCATTCATATTTGACCTGTGTCTACCAAAATAGATTTTAGATTGGCGCCTGTGTGATAAATCAAAGAAAATGGTGGTCTTGGTGGGAATCTCGAAACTGTTCGTGCCATAAATGTATATTTTTATGGGACAGTGGTAACAGAGCTCAAGAGGGAGACTGAAACAGTTCCAAGAACTGTCTGTGGTTTTAAAAAAAAAATGTTTTCTATTTTCTCTGGAACATCCATCTGTTGATTAATGTCTGACAGGCTTCTAATAATTCTGTAGTTCATAATTTGATATAGACAATAAGTATTAGGATATTCTTGGTCTGGGTCAAAATGGACCTGGAAAATATTTTGTGTGTGTGAGGAAAATGACTAGTATGTTAGGATGATTTATTTATTTATTTTTAATTTTTTTCTTCTCTCTGCAGAGTTGGGTAGTTTGACAACAGCTAATCTCATGGAGAAGGTCAAAGGCCTTCAGAACCTTGGTTATCAACTGGGCTTAGAAGAATGTAAGTACCGCGAGAACACAGGCTCTTTGCCAACCGAATGATGATAGTAACGAACTCCGTGCAAGTATGAAAACATGTCTTTAATTTATTCTTTTCCATTAAACTTGATTTAAGGATTATACGTGGAAGTTCTCATTTGGCCACTAGATGGCGGCTGTTGCCTTTTAAATTTCCAACTGTTCAGCATGATCCTAGGTAGAAATGTGTATTTGCGATCAGATCGCTCAAACAAGTTTCCTGTCAAAATAACAGATTTAGGTCAATCTTGTTACAGTGGAAAAGGTTAGCAACACAGGCACGACTACGAGCGCTGATAATAAAGCAAGTGCTGGATGCATGCGATGCATGCAAAATCTAGTTTTTAATCCTTTCCCCTTTTACTACCTCCATTGTCATAATCCCACTGGAGTGTGGATTAGAGAGCTAGAGCTAAGTGCTCAAATTTTCCAAAGAGAGAATGGCTGTTTACTTTTCCAGTGAAATAACATACAAGCTGAAGCTGATGACAGACACCGCCTCTTTCATGAGGAGAGCATCAGTTCAATTCAAAGAAGTTCTTGTATACAGTCGATATAAAAAGACAACACATCCCTATTCAAATGTATGGTTATGTGATATAAAAAATGAGACCAAAATGAATCATTAGAAAACTTCAGCAATTTATTTTGTTCAGACCAAACATTTTTCCCCCAGTTAAGAGGAAATCTCTAACCTTGCTGACAGTTTTGGCTGTCACTCCGGCCTTCGTCAGAGCTGTCACTGCTTCCTGGTGTGACGTGTCTTAAAAACAGCTGATCGGGTCAGGCAACCTTCAAAGTAGAGTTCATCAACCCCCCTGCAGCCATTGCAAGCGGTATCCCAGGTGTGAGGGAGAATGCATGCTGCCTCGTCCCTGTTGATGGTGGTGTCGCCACGCTTCCGTATCGTTATTGCTTCCTTTTAGCCATCATTTGTATTTATTGGTTTTGAAAATGATGACCTTCCCATTTTCCTAGTCCATGTTGTAGATGTTTTTCCTATAGTGATGTGTTTTTTGACCTTCCTTGTTCTGTCTTGACAGTATCCAAGTCGAAGAAAACAAAAAAGCAGCAATAAAAGATCACTGTCAGATGTTGTGTTGTTACTTCCACAATTTGCAAACAGAATTGGAGCAGGAAAAGGACGACACTGATCGGCTTTTGTCACACACACATTCCCGCCACGTTAGATCGAGGAAATAGGCACACAGCTGGTCACCGAGATCGATTGAGTGCGATCTGCAATCGCAATCATATAATCTCCCAGCCCTACTTCCTTGACACCACTACTACTTTTAGGGCTTTGGCTCCATTTTATGGCATCTTAGAGCATTTAAGAAAGAGCACAAAAACTGCTATTTTTAGCGATTATGTGAGGAAGTATTCCACAAAAAAAAAACACAAATAGGTGAATTTGTGAACAGAAGGGTGCAGCTACCAAACATTTTTTAGAATTCATTATTCTACCGATTATTCTATCAATCATATAAAAGTTGACACTATAATATAGCGTGTGTGTGGCTTTGAAGGTGGGGCCTGGTGTGTGATATTGGAATCGGCAAATGAAAGTGTAGAGTTGGCTGTTGTGAGCTCAGTTTAGTGGCCAGTCTGCGTGTTGAGTGCCTGGGCATCAGTAGTGGCTGTAGCAGCTTGTGTATGATGTGCTTTTTACGTGTTCATTTTGTTACCGTTTGTTCACTATAGCGATGCAAAGTGTTTCTATCCTTGGCCACTTGTGGGGGTATTACAATACGTTGTAACTAGCAGTGGTAGGCTATATTAAAATAGCTCACATTGATACCTTGTGTTGCTGATCATATATGTGCTATTGAGGTCTGTTAGTTAGTTCTGCTTTGCAGTAGATGCTTTATAACTACTTTTAAAAATATATTTTTTTATTTATTTTTGAACATGAAATGTTCCCAGACTTTGGACAGAGAGTGGGATGTGAATCGGCAGTAACATTAATTCTTGTGGGAAAAGGATCACTGCAAAACGGAGGCAGAAATTTTTCTTTGTGCTTCTTTGAATGAATAGCAGTCAAGGAAAACTTGTAGATAGGCACTCATTGAGAAGAATCTCATATGTTTTGCTTCAAAAGATTTTCTGTCGCCTGTCATGACATCACACATGATGACTGCGTCATTTGAGACATATTTTCTGTGAAGGGCTGAAGAGGGGTAAATACGATGCTTAGGATAATGTGGATTGTGCAGCTTTTGTTTACTACTGGTAACCCAGAGGAGCATGTAATCCACTTGATATAAGGGTGTCTGTCACAGGTAGAACACTGCAAGATTTGTAATCTTGTCATGTAGCCGTGCTCGATGGGACACAATGATGGTTATTATCGGTGTCGGAGCTGCCCTGTAATGGGGGGCCTGTTTAAGGCTCTCTTGTTTAATTTTCTCCTTTTCCTGGCTGTCAGGGGAGGGCTTGTAAATCTCAGCTACTTTTTCATCACGCTCGCAGTCTTGCTCGGGACCCATAAACGAGACTCTGCCGCGAGGGCAAGGGGACAGGATTTACTGCCCCTCCCCCATGGGCATGTGGACTGGACCATTAAAGAGGAGGCTGGTTAATGGGCAGGGCACAATCAAGTAGTGAAAACTCACCCAGCCGCCTGTAGTAAAAGATAAAAATCAACACATAAAAATCATTCCCTTGAGCTCACGTTATATTAACTGAGCCCGTGTTGATTTTCTTTCCTGTGGACCCATCATACGCTCATGCTTGTTCATCAGTATGCATGCACTGGGAGGATGTGGCATACCCTAAGCCCCCCCCCCCCCCCCCAACTTCAACCTGTACCTCCAACAATGGCTGCGTGACGCTGGCGTGATCTATTCCCATTGGGGCTTGACGCGTGCCTCTTCCTCGGGCCCAGCTGTTACTCCTTCCCGTGATGAATGCCTCTGTCGCGGGCCGCCGACTGTGGGCAGCAGGCCCCGTGTCCCCGGGGAAAGCCAAGTGCTCTGATAAGCGCTGTTATTGGAGGTAATTGAAAGCTGAGTGTTCCTTTGGGACACTCTGAAGGGCCTCTGCTTATGATTTTTCCAAGGTGGTGATGGCGGTAGTCTATCCTGCTTGTGTGCTGGAGGCTACTGCTTAACACTTGCACTGGTAAACATGCTTTTAATTAAAAGCATCCAGGCTTGGCACTGCTCATTAATTGGCATTATCTCTCATTTGTGTCAAGTTGCACTTTTTCTATTATAGGTTGTTGTGTCTGAAGCGCCTTTAATAACATCCCTAAAAGAATAATGAGAGACTCACAGAAAGTTGACTACTTTCAACCAACCAGTAAATGAACAAGCACGTTTTGAGTGAGTTTAAATAATTAATTGCTCTCTGTGGGTGCAACAAGAATCATGCCAGGATGCAAAAGCTTCTTATGCAAAATTCACCATCACTTTCAGATCTATAGTGACATCTCCTGTTTGTCACAACAAAGGTCCATTTGGGGTTGTCCTAACTTCAAGTGTAGGGATTGTTAGCGAAGCCATGATATTTATCTCACCCATCTTAGAAAGTTAAAACATATTCTTCAAGGAAAACTGACTCCAAGATGTCAAACTATTGTTATATTTATTACTTCTTTATTAGCGGCTCTTAAAATGTACAAATATAAGTTGATTATGATTCAGTTACTGCTTTGGTCCGTAATATCAGAAATATGTTGATCATTATTTTACCAAAGTAAAAGCAGTTGTTTACCATTTGTTTTATTTTGATTAAACACAATGATAATCAGTCTGTGTTCATAAAGTACTACAGAAATCTGAGAATACTGTATTTATTGTTGAAAGACTGAAATTCCGAGAATTTGAACAATTTTAAGTTCAACACGGTCGATAAATGATTAATTAATTTCTCAAAATAGTTGTTGATGAATCGTTGCACCGCTATAATATGTACTGTGTATTAAAATAAATGTACTCACATATTTACCAACTCATTGTGAAAACTGGGCCTTTTTTGTTAAACAAAACTTGTATTCTGTTGTACGTACTGTATATATGTACATATTATTTTAACCTTGTCCTCAAGTGGAAGAGCATTTATTTCTTTTCTGCCTGTCATTATATGTTGCTGGTACAGATAGATGAACAAAGATACATTATGTGTAGGGAATGAATAATCATCCATCCATCCATCCATTTTCTGAGCCGCTTCTCCTCACTCGGGTCGCGGGAGTGCTGGAGCCTATCCCAGCTGTCATCGGGCAGGAGGCGGGTACACCCTGAACTGGTTGCCAGCCAATCGCAGGGCACATACAAACAAACAACCATTCACACTCATATTCACACCTACGGGCAATTTAGAGTCTCCAATTAATGCATGTTTTTGGGATGTGGGAGGAAACCGGAGTGCCCGGCGAAAACCCACGCAGGCACGGGGAGAACATGCAAACTCCACACAGGCGGGACTGGGGATTGAACCCGGGTCCTCAGAAGTGTGAGGCTGACGCTCTAACCAGTCGCCCACCGTGAAGTCCATGAATAATCATTTTCAGCCTAATTAGATGAAATTGGATACTTTCCCGCCGCACAACTGACGATCTCTCACGCCACAGTAATGTGCTGCAGCACAGTGGTTGAGAATCACTGCGGTCGCCGAAACGACCCTCTCTAAATGCGGCTTGTGGTTTTCAACGAGCAAATGGTCCCACAGTTCACCTCACTCATTTCTGACATATAGTATAAAGATATCAATTATTTATCAATGGTGCCCATTCCTAGTTTTTAATTTTGGATCTTTTTGGTCTTAAATGAGTTACCAACCTTTGCCTGGCCTGTTTGAATTCATGTTTAGAAAGTGGATATCAGACCAAATCTGAATTGTTAATAGATTAAACTAGAATAAAAGCATTTTAGCAGGACCACCTGTCATCTCGAGGCTGCCCTGTGTAGTCCCGCGCCGACCCCTGTTGCTTCTGTTTACGTGAAGGTGAGCCTGAAGGTCACCCCGCCCCGACAGTTCCTAATGGCCCCGCTTTTGTCACCTCCTCCTCCGCACCCCGAGGATCAATCTCCGGCCTATTAGAAGTGTGCCGCTGTTGAATATGATTGCATTCACTCGACCCAACTGGCACTAATGTGCCGCCATCAATCCATCAGGGCGGGCTGACCAAAGGATGGGCGGTTATGAAGTGCCTGTGCTGACAGCCGCTGAATGAGGATACCCTTCTTCGCCCTCTTCGTCCTCCTCTTTACCACTCCTAATACGTTGGGCTCCTCTTTTCACCTGTATGCAATTTCTTCATGGTTTTGCCACAGAATCTGGCTTCCACATTTCCTCATGCCTGCTTTTTTGTAGAGTGACCCTTTCAAGACTTTCACCATGACTGCTGTTTGATTTCAGTTCTAGTGGTCCAGTGTTGGAAAAATAGTTTGGCAAACATTTTCCAACCTAAGGACCGGAATGTCTGCAGCAGGTTGCGGCTGTATCTGCAGCAGCCTGTTCATATCCTCGACAGCATCAGTGTTGGCGCTGTGTGAAAGGAGGCGAGGCAGAGCTTTATGATCACACACACACACACACACACGGTTCTTCGTCTCTGCCTGTCTGCTTCTTCCCTGAGCAGATCGGAAATGACACCTCATTTCCATAAAGGCATTAGGAATTCATTGAATTTTCCTTCCCAGCTAATCATAGTGTGGGTGTAAAACCTTTTAGGCTTTTTAATGAATGATTCTTGACTGATTGCCTATTAATAAGGACACCTCTTGAACAGGCATAGTAAGGAGCCAGGGCTGCGAGGTGCAGGTGTGTTTGTTTTGGTCTGTGTGTATGTGTGTCAATGAGGCGGAAATGCACTGAGGAGGAGCAGCTCCCCCCTTCCCCGCCCCGACTGGGACATAAAGAGGAACCGGTGGCTCCCTTGGGAAATCACAGCTCGTGTCTGCATCTTAAATATCCCTGTGAAGTATCAATAAGTGGGTAATTGAATTTTGAACACAAACATGAGCGTCAGGTGTATGCGTCGCGAGGCGGAGGGCGGGGAGGGCCTGAATGTGTGATGTGTTTCCGTGCGTGTGTTTCATCTCCTCTGTGTCTCCCCTGTCCCCTCAGGGAGGAGGGCGACGAGAGTGGATGTTAAACCCATTAAATAAAGCTTACAGGCCGTAATAGCTGAGCAACACTTGGAGACGGGCAGCGAGGGTCAGATAAGTCCTCTTAGCTCTTAATGAAAGTGAATCGGGGCAGACGGGGCCGGGGTCCGGGACTCCTGTTAACCCAGGTGGTCATCTGTCTTTGGGGCTAACAGGGGTCCTGCAGCTCACTGGAAGCTTGCTGTCCAGAGAGGTGCAAGGTGGGTGCGGTGCGGTGTGGTGGAGTGATGATTACTCTCATTTCATACACGGGGGAATTGCGGTCGAGAGGGGTGGTGGTGGTGGTGGGCTGTGACAATGACACCCAGATCAATCACCATAAATGCGTGCAAGTAAGAAGTTCCACTGCAGCGTTTCCTTTTCATTTACACTCCAACCGCTTGTGATTTGCTGCAAATGAAAAAAATGTAATGGTGCACAGTGCGTGGAAAACATTTGAGGTGTGACGCAGAATTTCTTTTAGGTGAATAACTCTGTCCTGGTCTTTTTAATTTTGAAAAAAAAGCCACCATTTTAAATAGCAGCAGAACACATTCATCTGTTTCAATATATACTTTAATGTTCTTAACAACAATGTATTCAGGAGTAAGCTTGTCTTCTATAGAGGATTACAACAGTCTGGAAGCGGCATACAAACAGTCAGCCCCTACTTTAGCGATGACCCTACGAAGCTTTCTTTGCAACAGAGTGGAACCTCCAAAGTCGAATACCTGAAAGTCTGTGTACAAAAATCCGTTAACAAAAACACTAAGACGTCATTGTGCATGGTAACGTACAAGACTTCAGCTAATTGAATATCTCAAAAGTGAATTCAATCCGAAAGTGTAAATGTCATGGGCAGGAAGAAAAATGTGGTGTTGTTAACCAAAAATGGAACTGAACTTAGTGCAACAGGGAGTGGGTATGCACGGCCTGGCTGCTCAGTACAATATGTCTAAAGCAATAATAAGTTCATTAATTTAAAAAAAAGGATCATCATAGTTAATGGTGAGTACGTAATAATGCACACATTTAACTTATTTTCACACTTGTTACAGTTGAGAATGTTAATGTTACTTAAAGCATTGCCTGCTTAGTTAATAAAGGTTTTGTGATGTGACAGCTTGACTGAAACGCACAATTATTTTAAGAGTCCCGGAATGGATTGTGTGCGACTTTGGAGGGTCCCCTTTATTTGTAATAGGAAATAATAACAAATTGGTTCAAGGCAATGCATGCTGGAATGTCATTAATTGCATACAGTCTACAGTTCCCCCGATGGAAGCCCATAGCAGTTAAATGATAATGAGATGGCGGCAAATCAGCAGGGCAAGGAACAAGCCCTGGCAATCCATAAGGTGTCATTTAGTATGGATGGCAGTACTAACAAGATGCTGATTAACTTAGTTCAAAATTAGTAATTGACCTTTCTAATCAACTAAACAAATCTCTAAGTTCCCCTAATCAGTATTGATTTCGCCTGTTGTATGACAAAGCTTGTGTCTGTGTTGAGTGCTTGTCTCTGAAGTGAGGGATTGTGATTGGAGTTTGCCAGCATGATCCTTTATCTTTTTACATCGTTAGTTTTTGAGTGATTGTGTGCAAAAAAATAAATAAATCGGCATATAGAATAAAATGAAAGCTGTCTTCATTCAACTCTTTTTGCTGCCATTTGTGCTATTAAAATATAATCTATGAGGCGACATTGAACTCAGTCTGCATTCATAAAACGAAATGAGTACTGATATTATTTCCGCTTTCACAAGTAGTTATGCGGGGAAAAGTCTGACGCAAACAGATTGTTTCTTCACAATTACACAAACCACCACAACGTATTTGCAGATATTGCTCTAATAGCTCCGTGGTTTACAGACAACATAAAACTTGTTTCTTGTGACAAAGATTATCTGATAATTTGTCTGCGTTTTTTGATAGGCTGGACACAAAAGCGTAAAGTGCTGATTTATGCAGTGAATTGTAATTAATGAGAGGCTTTGGGGGGCCTCGGGAGGCATGGCACGTTCAGCCGAGGCTCATCAGTAGCTGAAGAAAAGACGAGAGAGGAGAGCGAGATCACCGCATCATAAATGAAATATAAAAATTAACTGCTGCAGACAGTCACCCAGCATAACTGCTCCTAATAGGAAAGTGTGGGTTTGGGTCATCCCAGTGTAATTGCGTTCAAGCATTTTGATGACTGCTTCAATCAGACCCGTCCTGTGAATGTCCAGCTGTGCCCCAGATGTTTAGGGCGATGGCAAAGTGCAACATTAATTTGTGGCATTTGAATTAGCATCGTCTTTAACCTAATGGCAGACACTTCAAGGTGACGTGGAGCCCACAAGAACGAGCGCCATTATAATTCCATACTGGGCACTTCATCAGAATTACCAACTGGGCCCAGCTTTTTCATTAGCCACCATGTGCAGGAGGAGGAGGGATCTTTTATTTATTTATTTTTTTTTAAGCAGCAGACAGTTGTCTCTTGCAGGCATTATGAAGGTGGATGACATTCTGCTTAATGCCGTTTTGTAATCAGTACTCACTGATGCCCCGTACATTTATATTGTGTGATGTGCAAAATGAAGTCACGGAGGTAATTCCAGCTCGGCAGCTCATAAAAGCGCCAGCGGAACCAGGAGCTTCTTCTCATCTTGAACAAAAAGAGATTAATGTACCTGGATTGTGCAATGCCAGGCTCTGTGATGATACTGGAGGAAAGGCGCTGAAGTCTCAATAGGGCCTCAGCAATGAGTGGGTGCTCTGAAAAGACAACTTTCAAATAGGGATAATTTTGTTATTGCTGTGTAGTGACACTCTCCTCATACATTTCTGAAAACATGAACCAGAACGAAGGGTTACAACATGACTACAGTATTTTCCAGCCTTTACCTGCAGCATTACACTGCACGCACTACCATGCTGGACATTCCCCATTGACCACAACATTTTGCCTATAAGTGCTGAACTTGTACAAACTGCTGGGTGGAGAAGCTGGTGTTAGCGTTAGGGCAACAAAATTTTCTTCACATATCGAGTGGTACCTTGACTTAGAAGTTGGTCATTCTGTGGCCAAGCTTGTAGCTCGATTTACTCTTACATCCGATAAATTTTCCTCTTTGAAATTAATTTAAATGCCATTACTAGTAATCCCTTCCAGTCCCCCCAAATCCACTGTTGTTGTTTGTTACGCGGCTTTAATAAAGTAAAATAGCACTGTGTTGTACAAACCTCAATTCCAATGAAGATGGGACGTTGTACGTTGTGCTGTGAGGGGGACTTTTCCTCACAGGTTTTCAATAAACCTTATTTCACCTTAAATAATTAGATTTCATGTTTAGGAAAAGCCTGATGGCATTCGACAAGGGCTTTTATATAGACTTCTTGTCTCTCAGTTATCTTGCACTTGGTCATGCTCCTTAATTACATGATAAAATTAATAGAGACAATTTTGCCTCTCTGTATTCTGCTCTCTCATCTTGATGCTTTGCATGCATACATAATGTTCATGCACGAGCACATCGGAACGCTCGTGCAGTCAAGCGACTCATAAGGCTCCTCTTTTTCATGTTGTTTACCGTGTTGTGAGTGAACAGACGACTAACAGTTTGTGTAAATTACCTTCCCAGTGTGACACTGCACGTATTAAATTCATGCTTTGAATCACTAATGGTACAGCCCAAGAATGGATGGAGCTGCAGACTGATGTTGATCACAGATTGTCTGAAGTTGTTTGGCACAACATTCTCTGGTTTTTTTTTCCTTCACACCTTTAATTCAGTTTTCTTGTTTTTTTTGTTTTTTTTACAGCCAGAGAAATGACCAGAGGGAAGTTCCTGAACATCTTGGAGAGGCCAAAGAAGTGACACCTTTTAAGAGTTCCCTCCTATACTTCTGCAAGATGAATCCAACTAACTGATTAACTGTTGCCCAACAATATATTTTTAAAAAATAATGAGAAAAGATTAGTTGTCAATGAGCACTGATGGTGTAGTGGTACACTCGCCTGACTTTGATGCAGGCAGCGTGGGTCCAGTTCCCACTCAGTGATGGTACGAATATGAGTGCGAATGGTTGTCCGTGTCGGTATGTGCCCTGCGACTGACTGGCAACCAGTTCAGGGTGTAGTCCGCCTTTCGCCCGAAGTCAGCTGGGATAGGCTCCAGCGCCCCGCGACCCTAATCAGGATAAGCGGTGTTGAAAATGGATGGATGGATGGATGGATAGTTGTCAATGCAGAAAACCTTTCTCTGGTTGTGGTCTGAGAACCTGTTTTCCTCCCATAAACTGTTTTTATTTACTTTGCACTAAACTCCCGAAGACTTTGCCTTGGTTCATCCATCCATTCATCCATTTTCCGTACCGCATATCCTCACTAGGGTCGCAGGCGTGCTGGAGCCTATCCCAGCTGACTCTGGGCGAGAGATGGAGTGCACCCTGAACTGGTCGCCAGCCAATCACAGGGCACATATAAACAACCCACCATTCACACTCACACCTATGGGCAATTTTGATTTCTCAAATTGCCTACCATGCATGTTTTTGGCATGTGGAAGGAAACCGGAGTGCCCGGAGAAAACCCACCCAGGCACTGGGAGAACATGCAAACTCCACACAGGCAGGGCCGGGATTTGAACCCCGATCCCCAGACCTGTGAGCCAGATACACTAACCATTCGTCCACCATGCCGGCTGCCTGATATTTATAGTCATTTCCAGTTAAATGATACTTTATATGTTGCTGCTTGTTTTGGTAAAATAAATGTTTTGAAATGAAAAGAGGACTGTGATTGAAATACCACAAAACCTGAGTTTGAAATCAAATGTTTAGGGCCATAACTTTGTGCAGACAGCGAAGGAGGAAGCATCTCCCTGCGCCACCAGTGCAGTGCTTTTCCTTTAATGAGCTTTGGAAGCAAGGTCCCTTATACACAAAACATTGCGTAAAAATAATATTCCTCATTGTCGTCGCCTTTAATCAGAGTTGACATAATTACTAGGACCATTTCTCTTCTAATTAGCACACTTCAGCATTGTCGGAGCGAGCGGTCAGGCAAAAAGAGAATCAGACAGGCATGCCGAATGGGAAACAAAAAGAAGTTGGTCGGCCATAATTAGGTAAGACAATGCCTCTGACTGTTCCCGGCTGGAGATGTCGCTCAGTCTCTGGCCGCTCGCTGCCAACAAGTTACACTTCACCCCGGGCCTCTAATAAGCCCCCAATCGTCTTTCCGATTCACACGGACAGAGGCCGCCTCTGCTTCGGTGACTTCACCTCGCGCACCCACCCAGGTCACCCGTCTGAACAACACAGATCATTTGTACGATTTAGGAGGCCACAGAGAGATGCTGTGTCTCGGTGCAACAGCCCAATGGGGTTAAAATAGTGTTGCCTCTTCTATAGCCAGCAGTGTATTCTCTCACTTTATGGCAGTGAGGGTGTATTCTGGAGTAGTCCACTTTATCTGCCAGGGTAAGAGCGAGTGTTTAATCTGCACTGTCCCCCTTTTTACCCTGGAGGTTAGAAATGGCAATCAGTCCAGGGTGGACGATCCGGCTTCCCCTGAGACTCTGAACTACTGTACTCCATTTTGCATTGCAGCGTTAGGGTCCGTTTGTATTCTGGACTATCACCATTTTTTTATACCAAAGGGGCAAGGTATATTCTGGGCTATTCAAATTTTTATACCATAGGTTATTAGTTATCTAAAATTTCACTTCAGGCGTAAGGTTAGTCTATGTTCTGACCTATCCAAAAAAAAATAAAAAATCCATCCCAGGTTTACAATTAGTTTATATTTGGAATCACAATTTCAGGTTTCAGATTAGTGGTTATGGAAGCTGTGTCAGACAAGTTCCAGGTCTGGTGTCAAAAAAAAAAAAAAGATGTATTTATGATATATATTTCCCCTTCAAAGCGGGCCAGACAATCGAGCAGCCTAGAAAGAGATCGTCTAAAAAGAGATTCTACAGTGTTTGCTTCGTTTAGTGCACGAGAAGAGGCGAGAGATGTGGCAGGACACCTCGTGACAGCGTCACCCTGACAATACCTTGAGCATCGGACAGTTCTTGGCCGAGAAGAGCATTGCCATGTTGGAGCAACCTCCCAACTCATCAGATCTGTTTTTTTTTTAACCCATGAAAACCCAATCCAGGCTTTGTGTGGAATGACACCTTCCCTCATGCTGATCACAGGGAGTTAGGAAAAAAATAAATAAAATGAACCTAGATTTAGGCTACGTCTATTCAGTAGAGAGTTGAAAAGTGATAAGCAGTGCACGAATGTCCCCGGTTTTGATTCCAGTTCTGAACAACCAACTTTCAGATCTTTATCTGCAACTTTGCATTTGCCCTTTATACTTGAACACCTTTTCTCCAGGTGTTACAATTCTCCTCATAAATGAAAACAGTTCACTTGATCTGGATTTGGTCTCGGGACGCTTAACTGTGGCTGCTAATCGGGGATGGCCTTTTTGCAAACTAGGCCTCGTAGTTTAGGGTTAAGGCTAATTTGGGGAAGAAAATCATAAATAATCAATTCAAAGACTCAAATAATCACAATAAAGTGGACACTTTTTGGGCCTGGTACATTTGTTCTAACAGTCAGTTACAAATTGACCTTGTTGTCTTTGCCTTCATGGCCTTAGATGCATGTCGGTGCTGACGGATGTACAAGCACATGGATCACTCCACATGCAGTGCTGACATGTAACCAAGCTGACACTATCAATACGGCGCCTGCCTGTCACCACGTTTGGCCGGGTCCGTGTCCGCAGACCTGGTCATCCACATGGAGGCGGACAGGCTGGGGGGGGGTTTAAGCCTTAACCCCACATACCCTCTGTGCCCCAACAAATGTCAGTCCGATGTGCCCCCCAGTCCTTAAATTAGCTGTCAATTAGTGCAAATTAATCAAGTCCTCGCCTAATTAAGCAATGTCTATGGGCAGCGACCAAACATGCCATTAATTGCAGTAGGGCCATGAGAAAGCTGCTGACCTTGCAAAAACCTTTTTTTTTTTTTTTTTTTTGCAAGGGGGAGGGTGGTATCTTTGGGAAAGCAGTGGACCGCTTTCTGCTGCTTCCTGACTCTACTCCACATGGGCGCTGTCATCAAGTTGAAACGTTCTTTAAACTGAGTTTATTGAACTGCAGCACAGCACCATCATCATCATCCGGGGCGGTGCTCTTATTCCGATTCAGACTATTTTTCTGTTTTTGCGTGATGTAAAAAATAAAGTCACAACAGCTGTTTACTTCTTAATCTGCATGATCTTTGATGGGCACCACCATGTTCACCAGCCACTGTAAATCTTCCCTTAATCTGGAGCTTTGTTAGGTTGCATCTCCTCTGCATACAAATCAGCATGCCACCATGCTCATGCAGGAGATTAGTAAAAGCCATATAGTGTTGCCCTCCATCAATAAACAAACAAACAAACAAGGTGCTTCTCTGGATGCTGTGATAAGAGTGCTCTGTTGGGGGGTAGGGGGGGGGGGGGCACAAAGTTGCCTGTTATTGGCAGGCCATCCAAACATCGCCCATGCCACCCCCATCCCTTTCCATATTAATAAATGGCTGGATCCCAACAGGCTGATGTGTCATTAGCATACCCTAATAACATTGATTTCTTCATCAATGGAATTTCCACTAAATAGGCCCTAATTAGTTTCAACAGGCCCAGCACTAATTGGAGCAGCAATATGTTCCTGCCTCCAAATCAGCGGCTCATTTCCAAATCTTTGATATGAATTACGACTTTGTTAGTGGATCGTTGGACCTGCATGCAGCTTTGTGCTATGACTCTGGAAGTCAATATTGCACTTTATTTGTTGTATGCTCAAGATGATAATATGGTAATGTATGCAAAAGACGCCAACAGACTGGAGCAGCTAAGGTCAGTATTATAGTAAATAAATACTGTGCCATGCATTAGAATGGGCTGTTAATTCTCGCTGCTTTTTTTTTTTTTAACAAAGTATTGATGTGTCGCTGTCACTGCCATGTGAGTCAAAACACATTAGAAGGCAATGTTTTATGGCAATCATTGGGCCAAAGTCCTTTAAATGTCAACACAATGCAATTAGAAAATAATAAATGTAGGTATTGGCTATTATTACTAGTAGTAGTAGGTGGAGGAAATATTTTTCCTGTTGGGGCCCATTCATGAAAAAAATCCATCATACAAAGTAATATATATATATATATATATATATATATATATATATATATATATATATGAACATTTGTATAGGTTTTTTAAATTCTAATAGTTAATTTGAATTTTTATGTATTATTAGAATTGCATGGTGTACAGATCAAATGATCTTGGGTTGTATATTGCCCGCTGGCAGTTGGTTGCCCACCCTTCCATGCCCTAGGATGTATTGTCCTACAGTGTGTGCATTATTTTATTTAACTGTTTTGAAGAATTTAGTTTTTCCTCTTGGTGGTGAATTATTTGTATTCATTTATTTATTTTCCCCCCTTTTTTGGGCCAGACCTGAGATATATTGACTGTGGGGCAGATAAACTAACCTCTACCGTGCTGCCAGCCTTACTCATTGTATGACAAAATATGATGCAATCATCAACCATGTTTATGATTATTATTCCTAGAATTTGTGAATGAAATGTTCGGAACGTTTTATAACCACTACTTTGAGGTTTTATGTTTGTTTATAGAATATAGCATGTGGCCAAATCATATGCTCTCAGGCAATGTATGGTCCACCACTAATTTTCATTTTTCATTAGGTTTTCCTCTGTTCGGTGGGAAACTGTTGCCTTCTTTCGCCAATATTTTATTATTTTTTTATTTGATTTTTTTTTTTTTTTTTTTTTTAGCCCGGGACACCCCGACTATAATGCAGACATGCCAACTACTAACTACTCTGACATCTTGCCTGCCTTACTAAAGTCATGAAAAAAAGAATGACACAGTGATCAATCAATAATTATACATAACGAGCATTTGTGGAGTCTGTGTTGAGGACTTTTAAAAAAAAATTTTTTTTATAACAGTTCCTTGAAATTGGAGTTGTTTTATAGATGAGGTAATATGATGGCCCTACGTTGCTCACCCCGCATAATGTAATGTCTTAGTTTATTTATAGATTTCTTTTTAATTTTGCATTTTGTTTGTGATTTTGTCCCTGCAAGATTTGGGAAGGGGTGAATGGGAAAAAAAAATTATTTGCCAAATTGTGGTAAAACAAAAATTCTAGGCACGAGTTAAACATAAAATATGATCCAAGACGTTTGTTATGACGTACTTTGAAGTCTTGTGATTTTGAGAATTCTTATATTTGTTTTTACAATAGCTTGGTGGACAGATCAGAGACTTTCAAGCAGAATATTTCCCACCGGCCATATGTCGCCGACCCCTGCATGCCCCCAATTGTAAAATGTGGTGTGTTTACCCCACCCACCCCCCCCCCCCCACCCCCAGTTGGTGAAAACATTTTGGGTATAAGCCAAGGGAGAAAAAAATGCCCAAAATCTTTTGCCTTTTCCCCCTGGTATTGATATTTTGTAAAATAATTGATCTTTAATATCTCGGTGAATAATATTCAATAATATTTGTGTTTTTTTTAATGCAAAAGGCGGGTTTTATTATCATTGTTGTTGTTGATGTTATTATTTTCTTATCTGGTGTGATTCGGCCCTTTTTCATACACATGCAGTCAGCGTGCATGTGTATCACCTTCCCTGTCTTCTCTCGGTGGAGATCTGGGCGCTCTTTAATCTGCTGCTGTGGGATTACCAGGCGGTGCGCGGCCCACGCATGCAGCAAACAAGCACACGCGTGCACGCCGGCTCCACGTACGTCGCCCACCTGTCGTGTTTTGGAGAGGGCCTTTGATTATTGGCGTGTGATGAATTTCCCTTCCACACACGCGGCATCTGGAGATCAATTATGCGTCGATGAGCTGCAGAAAAGCATTTATGTTTTGGTGAGGATTTTATTTTTATTTTTGAAATGTTTTCCATTAAGAATGTGATGTTAATTGCACCTCATTTTCAACGCCGTCTCCTTTCCTATCGGAAATTGTTAGTGTGTTAGATTCGATGAGTGTGAGGAAAGGGCGTCTGTCTCATGCATCCACGATGATCCACAGGAATCCTGAATCCTCGCTGCTGATTGGCTGCCGAGCCCTGCCTCTCGTCGGGATGGACCTGTTGGATAAAGGGACCATTTTGTAAAGAAGCCCCCCGCATGCACTTGTGCACAGAGGACCATGCACAGGGGAGCAGCCTGTTACATCCACTGAAGGAAAAAAAAAAAAATCCAAAAATCCTCCCAGCCGAGGCCAACGCACCATGACGGGCAAACAAGGCGCGGTGCTGTCGGGAACTTTAAACCCCACGGAGACGAGAAGAGCTCCTCTGGGTGCAAATGGAGGCAGCGGCATCAACAACCAGCAGCCGGTCAAGACCACCGTCATCCACCCGCCCGGCAGGTGCACGGGCTTCGGCATCCAGGAGATCTTGGGGCTCAACAAGGAGCCCTCCTCGGCCCCGAGGAGCCCGCTGAGCTCCTTGCCGGCCGGGGCGCATCTCATCGCGGCCAGGTCCGTGCTGGGCCACGCCGGCGTGGGTGTCGGGATGGGATTAATCGGCCCCAGTGGGATTCCGGCGTTTTACCGGCAGCCGGCGTTTTTGGAGGGCGTGCTGGAACCGCAAGACGTTCACCTGCAGCCGCACAACACCTCCGCTGCGGGGCGGATGCAGGACGCGGGACAGTCCGCAAGCTCTGGTCACCCTCTCCTTTTGCTATTTGGTGCTGGAAATCACATCACATATAGTTGTCTATTAGTACTTAAAAATATATTACTATCATCTTATAAGACAATAATCAAAACACCCACACCACAACGCAATAGTACACGTTGTGTCAGCATCGTGCGTATTTAACTATTACTGTTTTTTTTTAGAGTGGACTACATTTAAATTTCCATGGAACAAAACATGAAAATATGCTATTTCATGTGATAAGACGAAATATTGTCATTTTCCTTCTCCAGACTCTGAGGATTTGTCTTCAAGTGAAAGAAAACTGTCCAACAAGTCTTCGATAGCGCAGAGCAAAAAACGCAAGAAAAGACGTCACAGGTCAGTTTTGAATTCAGTCTTCAGAATCTACATTGGGAAAAAAAATAAAAAATCCAATGACAGTTTCTGACACAGTACAAGGTTTTTAAATTATGTGCTGTCTTCAATAAAGCCTTTCTTGTGCCATAAAGAATCATATACACACAATAACAAAATTGGTCATTCCTTTTTTTTAAATGTTAAATGTAAATTATTTCTAGTAAACACTAAATAAGATGAGACTGCTATTCTTAAAATAATAATTATTATGATCCTTATGATTCTTGGGGACTTTGCTCACCCCTGTAAATATAGGGTGTTTTGAAAAACATATATATATTTTATGACATTTCCATAAAAAAAAAAATCTGATGCATAATTCGAGAAAAAGAAGGAAACTAGATTTGTGCTTGAATTGAGCGTGGGTGTATTTTAACGAGTTGAACCCAAACAGGACCATATTCACGTCGTACCAGCTGGAGGAGCTGGAGAAGGCCTTCAATGAGGCCCATTATCCGGATGTGTACGCACGAGAGATGTTGGCCATGAAAACAGAATTACCTGAAGACAGAATACAGGTCAGTCTCGCACAAATATGTATTTAGATATGCACACGTCCAGACGGAAGCCTGCATATGAATATATTACCCTAGTGATGTTAAATCCAAAATGTTTCCAGTTTCACATTTAAATGTTTGCCACTACACATTATATTTCTGCACTGTTTAGTCACAATATAAATGTTATTTTTTTCCGAATGTGTTATTTTAAGATCTCTTTAAGGATTTTTTTTTTTTAAAAAAGAAAAAAAATGACGGATTCCAAGTCACCTGTTGATGTATTTTCAATTTCAAGTCACATGTTCTTGCTCATAACACCTCTATAGCAATATATGTATGTATCATACTGTAATCCATTTTCCTTTGTATTATAATGAAAACTGCAAGCAAATTTCTTTTTAAAAGAGTGTTCTCTTTTTGAGAAATGCATAAGACTCAGTTTCCATTGACTCTGTCAGAGGGGCAATATTTACATTTTTAGTCTTGTGCTTGTAAGTTCCACCATGCATTCTCATCATACTAAGAGCAGTTTTGAATATGTTGGCTAATTGCTCATGAGAGGATCAAATCGACACGCACAACAATAACCACGGCGAAATCCAAACATTTGAAAGGCGAGCTCGGTGCCCCTAATGTTATGTCCTGCGAGGTTTTTGGAATGGCGACGTTGCTCATCTCCCCGGTGGCTGAGCGACGCCTCGTTTCTCGCATCGTTCCTCATCAGGCTCACTTGGAATGCGAAACAATTTGTTGTGGCGGAGGCAGCAGACACTAACGACCTAATCAAGCGATCGCGGCGGCAGAAGATTGCGGCGTGACCCCCCCCCCCCCCCCCCCCCCGCACCATCCATCTGCCTGCACGAGCCCGCCTTTTAATCTCGTTTCTCATTACGGGCCACGTAACATCTCCCAATAAATAACACTGCATGCAAATACATAAATAAGTCATAAATAAATAGGCTCGGGTTGGCTCCTCTGCTAAATAGAAATTAACGCCCAATTATTATTATTATTATTATTTATGTTTTTTTCGTCATTGAGCGTAATTAGTTAAATGAGAGCGGCTCGGGGGCTGCTGAAGGAGGGGCAGCGCCAATGAAATAACTGCATTGAATTTATTAGCGCGGGTCAATAGCGTTGTTCCCCCGAGTCCCGCTAGTTTAATTTCCCGTGATATTTGCCCGCCTGCCTGGCCGCCATCGATCGGGCCTGAAATTCTCTTATTTTTCCAATCAGACGCCGGTGTTCCTCAGGGTAGCTGCGCCTCCTCGCAGCTTCCGGCTCCCTTTGACGTCTTCCCCAAACTTCTCTGAGCCAAGGCACATATATTTGATATGGGAAAGAATCTTGCCACACCACTAAACAAAAAAGTCACAGTATGTAACTGTTAGCGTACATAGCCTTTGGACATTTAAAAGTAAAACCCTAAATGCCATTCTTTCACACACACACACACACACAAAAAAAAAATACAATTAAATTAAAATGGCATTCTTTTGTACAGGTGCTACAAAGTGAGGCTGTTCCGGGTCTATAAATGGATTTTAGATTTTACAGTGTGTGCCCGCGAGTGTGCGCAAAATGATTGACACCTCTTAAAACACATCTTCTGTCTCTGAATGGTTGTTTTTCCTCAAGCGCAGTTGTTTCGTGCATATAAAAATGAAGACACTAGACTGCTTGGTTGTTTTTCCTCGGGCGCAGTGCTTTCTTGCATATCAATTTCGAGGCACAAGATGGAGCCAGAGATGGATGATGTTTGTAACTGATCATATTCATCAAGTACTCCTGTCAAGTCTGACTCTTTTAACAAATTAGGACAAAAAGTGATTTCTTTTCTTTTTTTTTTTTTTAATTGCAACCCCCCCCCCCTTCTTTTTTTACTGTCAGTTATATACAGTGCCAGTTTTAATAACTTGCCACAACAAAACAATATGTCTGCACACAAGATAGTTTCTCACTTTTATATCGCGCTCATTCTAAGAAGAAGAAGCTATCAAAATTTGTTTCCATAGCTTTGCTAAAGTTGTGATGTGACTGACAAAATGTGTTTTTTTTAAAAATCAGCTAATGATAACAACAGGAAAAAAATACGCCTTACCTGGATGTGTTTTTCAGATGAGAGAATAGATCATTTTTGGACGCCAGAGGTTTTGGTTTTATTTATGTATTTATTTATCGATTTATTTTTGGGAGAGACAAAATGCAATTGCCACCAATCATTCTTGGAGCTGGCAACATCAAGCAAGTCTGTTAAATAAGGCCACAGATGGGGAATATCTTGCCTCTCCGAATCTGTCGCATTGTCGTGAATGGCATTCCTCCACATTGACAGATTTTGCTTTTTCAAAAATTATTAGAAATATTCTCCAGGTGTCCAAATATCATGCACGTGACTTGCTTTTGTTAAAATACCCCAAGGATAAAAAATTTATTAAAGTGGACTAATCTTTTTTTTTTCTTTTTGTCCTGCCGAAATTAGCTGATTTTAAGAGAGACAGCAAAACAGACTGCAAAGGAATATCTAATTTAACCATACCACTGCTGTTTTCAGAAATAGGCGGATAACGAAAACTTTACCGGGTTGTTTAATTTCACACTTGATGGGTGCGCAGGCAGTCCAGAGAGAGCAAGAGATAGCGAGACCTCCCTATGAGGAAGCCGAGTGTGTGGACTCTGAGGCGGGTTCAACCTGGGGTTGAGGTCACCGAGATGGTTGAAAAGCTCCGCTGGGGCAGGGCCCCGGGGGTGGATGAGATCTGCCCGGAGTTCCTGAAGGCTCTGCGTGTTGTGGGGCTGTCCCGCTTGGGGGACAATGGGGACAGTGCCTCTGGATTGGCAGACCAGTGCGGTGGTCCCACTTTTTAAAGAAAGGGGACAGGAGGATTTGTTCCAACCACACGGGGGAGTCACACTCCTCAGCCTCCCAAGGTCTATTCAGGGGGTTCTGGAGAGGAGGGTCAGTTGCGAAGTCAAATCTCAGATTCAACATGCGCTGGGTGAACTCATTCTCATTCATTTTCCATCTGAGTGTACGATATTTAATGGATGGGAGAAACTTGCACACTGAATGTTCTGAACTCCTGTTTCCATGTCAGTTTTGTTTTGAGCAGAAAAATGCTGCGTGGACATTGGCCTCAGCTGTCAGGTTTGACTTGTTCAGGCCACAAACTCGATTGAATCGAGAGCACCTCTGCTGTTTTCAGCTGAGTATTGCGCTCCCTTTTTCCTCAATTGCTTCAAGACGCGATTAATCACCAATCAATTCCACACGATCGAATTGATCAATTCATCAACTAATTGGTCATTATGTCCCTCTGCAGTGTGCACCACTGTTAACTGGTCCATCATTGTTAATGAGTTCCCCATTGCTGTTGCTATAAAGATTGAGAATGCGCTTATCATTGCCATATTGAATACAGTTTTATCATCTACCAGAGTTGGGAGATTCGAGTCACATGACTTGACTCGATTCCCCAATTTTAGGACAAGCTGGGGAAAAACAAAAGACTCGACTTTATGAGACTGTACCTGACTTTGACTTGAACTACATGAATGAACATGTCCTTCCTGTTTACATATGAAAATCTGCATTTTCAAGTGAGTGTGCCATTTGTTTTGGGCTTGAAAAGAGAGCTTTTTTTTTTTTTTTTGTGTCGTGTAAGCAAACCTGGTAACCCACTTGTATGCTATGATGCATTTGGATTCAAAGAGTATGTTTTGGATAAAATTGTGAAAGAGAATTTCAACTCAAAAGAAAAGCGCGATAACAGCTACATCTATAAAACCCTCCAAGGTCAGTGAGCTATGTTAACTTCACAATTGAGCTCATCAGTAGCTGCACAAACATTAACTAAGCTTCTTGTCGCTAATATGTTTCAAGACAATACATTGTTCTTACATTCGCGGGGGTCCTCTGTAGCTTCCGTCCTATCAACTACAAGCACCTGGACCCATAATGCAGTGCAGGCGTAAACGATTGCAAACTACAAACGGAGTAAGAAGCGTGTTGTGCTGTTGCAGGTGTGGTTTCAGAACCGCAGAGCCAAGTGGAGGAAGAGAGAGAAGTGCTGGGGTCGCAGCACCGTCATGGCGGAGTACGGCCTCTACGGGGCCATGGTCAGACATTCCATCCCGCTGCCGGAGTCCATCCTCAAGTCGGCCAAGGACGGCATCATGGAGTCGTGTGCCCCCTGGTTGCTAGGTGGGTCGCCTTCCTCATCGTCGTCCTCTTCCTCATCCTTGTGTTGAGGGCCAGCCATCCCCGCGTCAATTCCTCACATGGAATAGTCTGCATTTATCGAGAGCCGTTCAACCACACTTCCTTTCCTGTCTGCCTGCTTTCTTTCTTTAGGCTGGAAGCCCTTCCTACCAAGTACTTTGCTTCCTTCCTTCCTTCCGTCCTACTTGTTTCGTTCATACCAAGCTACTTTCATTCCGTTATTCCTTCCTACCTCCCTCCCTTCCTGTACAGTACCTCTCTTCCTTCCTTCCTTTCTTCCTTCCATACCTACCTTCCCACCAACCTTTCTTCCTCCCCAAGTACGGTTTCATGTCCTATATGAGTAGTTCTTTTTTTGAACATTTTTTACAGTGAGTGATAGCATTAATGGCACGCGTACAACAATCTTCTTTCTCATTTCAGCAAAACCGGAACATGCCACTTTCTCCATTCCGTTGAATATCTTCACCTTCTAATCTTGTTCCTTCACTGCTGTTGTCTGTTCTAAACCACAACCTTCTTTGCTTGCTGTTTTCAGTTCAAGATGGCTTACCAATCAACAGACGCTATTCTAAATCTGAATGCCCGCAACTCTTTGCAGGGATGCACAAAAAGTCCGCGGAGACCCCGGCGCCCCCTCATCCGGCGGCCGCCAAATGCGACGAGCCGCCGCCGCCGCCCGGCTCTCAGAGGGCCGAAGACTCTGAGGCGGAGGAGCGGAGGTCGAAGGGCGAGTCGGCCATTTCTAAAGAGGAACTGAGAGAGAACAGCATCGCTGCTCTCCGGGCCAAAGCACAGGAGCACAGTGCCAAAGTGCTCGGGACGGTTTGTCAGGACAGACTGGACGAGGACGAGAGGGAGAAGAGCGGCCCACCTCGGAGTCCCGCGCAGGAGGAGGCGCGCAGCCCGTAGAGACTCAACACTCGATGGAGGGCACTCGCCTCTCATTGGCTCTTCGCTTGCACCCTGCATCTGGACTCTCAGGAGGATGATTCACTGCTACACAGGAAATGCAACACCCTTTTTTTTTTTTAAAACATTTACCATTTTACATCCTGAATGGTGACATTTTCAATGCAAGCCATCCTGCCGGCAGTCTTCTAATAAGAGGAGGAACTTAATTGTTGTTCTGTGTTATGCTGTATATCAGGGGTTCTCAAAGTTTTTTTGGTCCAGGGACCCCTTACAGGGATTGCCCCCACCCCACCAAGGACCCCTCATAATCCTAACACCAATTAAATATACAGTCCCTACCGTACCTCTCAATGCCATGGGAATGTTTCATGTTTTGAGCGGTTTAACCTAAATAATTCTGACCTGTTTGATAGAAATGTTCCAAATTTAAATGAATAACTGTAATTTCGATATTTATCCAATGTAACTAGCTGATATGCACTGCCTCCCCTAACAGCAAAGCTGCATACATAGAGGAACTAGTTTACAAAAAGCACACTCAGTCTTGCCAACTTAGCAATTTTATCCGACCGCTCTAGCGACAACATTTCAAATCAGCGATTAGCGAGTTTAATTCCATCCATCCATCCATTTTCTGAGCCGCTTCTCCTCACTAGGGTCGCGGGCGCGCTGGAGCCTATCCCAGCTGTCATCGGGCAGGAGGCGGGGTACACCCTGAACTGGTTGCCAGCCAATCGCAGGGCACATACAAACAACCAACCAACCGCACACACATTCACACCTACGGGCAATTTAGAGTCTCCAATTCATGCATGTTTTTGGGATGTGGGAGGAAACCGGAGTGCCCGGAGAAAACCCACGCAGGCACGGGGAGAACATGCAAACTCCACACAGGCGGGGACGGGGATTGAACCCGCACCTCAGAACTGTGAGGCTGACGCTCTAACCAGTCGTCCACCGTGCCGCCAGTTTAATTCCAATGAAGAAAAAAATATTAGCTGTCATTTTCACGACAAGAGCCCGGTTGAAGGCAATCATGGGCTCAATAGCGCTGAACATTGCCAAAAACATGGTGCCGAGTTACAGTATATGTTGCGAAAGCAGTGATTTATCCATGTTGGAAACTTTTGACCTGAGGTATGTGCTTCATACATACTATACATACATACATCAGAAAAAGCGTGAGAACTAGAAATGCTGAACACATGCAGGATTGTCAGATGTGACACTTCACAATCGTATCGGAGCTTTTAATTGGCCAATGCTGAGATACGGAGGAATAATTGGTGTAGTGTGTTTGTTGAATTGGCACACCGGTCCCCATATGTAGGTTAACACTTTAAAACAAAAAAAAACAATGATATGACATAATTTATTACAAATAATTTTGCGGACCCCCAAGTTACGGCTCCCAGACCTCCCGGGGTCCCCGAACCCCAGTTTGAGAACCACTACTGTATATAAGTGATGTATTCCGTGGCGCAATTTGAGTAGTATCACTTCCAAATATGTACAACTCAAAGCATCAAAAAGAAATCATCTTTTATGATTAAATGTGACTTTCTGGTGTCCTTGGTCCAACTCTTCTTCTGGCTCAACTTGGTGCAACGGTGCCAGTCGCCTCCTCGGTGCAGCAGCGACTTGTTGATGCTCTGCTGGCTCGCCTCATTAGTGCAGCCCCCCCCCCCCCCCCCCCACCCCCCTCCACCAGCCCCCTTTGCCCCCCTACCTTCCCCGGTCGCATGCCTGGGTTAGCTCCTATAATCCGTCGCAGTTGAGAGCCTTCAATTTCCGATGAAATTGGAGGGGTGGGGGAGGCCACAAGCAGAGAATGTCTAATTTCAAATCACTTTAACAGGCAACACTTTAAAGCCGCTCATCCATCCTCTTATCTCCATCCAAAGACTGACGGCTTGACTTCACACTCCTATGTGTTGAAATGTTCTGTATCGAGCTACTTGAAGGCCACTTTCGCTCAGCTCCTGGGCCTTTTCTCGAAAGTCTTCCACTTTGTCAAATTAACAGCATCTTTAAAAAAGGCATAATGCTCTGAATAAACGTGTGGTTGGAAACTCAATGTCACCTTTGGCTGAGGGGGTAGACTTTAGCGTGTCAGGTGATGGAAGTGTTGATACAACAAGCAGTAAATTGGAAATGACTCTTCTTAAACACTAAGGATGTATAACACTCACTCAATACAAACTTGCTTAAGTATAAACACACACGGTCCATTTTAAAACTCATCCGAATGAATTAAAAATAAATCAAATATAGCTAAATACAATTAAAACTCATATGTAATGAACCTGGAAGCTTTTTTTAAAAAAACATTTCTTTACAAGAAATAATGTTAAAAGAAAAAGCTAAAATCCAGTACCAACAGCATTATTACAAATATGTGTTTAAATATACATTATATATGATTTTTATATACAGTATTATTTTTAATACTAAAAACAATATTCATAGCACAGTGGTGACTTGAGATACAATGTTATTTTTCTTCCGTGACCACGTTCTCTACTCAAAACGCATTTCAAATCACCTTCCCAATTGAAACCAATAGAAATGCAATTAATCTGTTCCAACCCTCCCAAAAAACCCAACAAAGTTCGTTTTTTAACATGTTTATTTCATAAGAAATATTGCACTCAACAGTACAGTGCAGTTAAATAAAACAGTAACATTTTCTCTTGACATAACCTGCAAACACGGAAAGTATGAGCAAAAAAGACACCTGTACCGAAGCGCCTTTCCTTGTTCTTCTCCTGTCGAGTTTCTTTTGCCATTTGGCAAACCAGCCAAAGGGAGCATTACCGCCACCTACTGATATTGTCCTTTTATTGGAAGGGAAACCCGGAGAAGTTTTTTTTCTGGGGCCATCTAGTGGTGAAGATCTGAATCACACTCGTATCTAAAACCTTTCTCGTATCTAAAGACAAAAACATCGGACAAGCAACGGCTCGTATCTCCAAGCTCTTAAGTCAAAGGACTCGTATCTCAAGGCACATGTAGTATTAACTACACTAAAAGTGTAGTTAATACTACATGCATTTACTGTACTTAATATTTCAAGTAAACTATGTATATATTTTGTCAATCTGATCCAGTGTATTAAGGTCGATCAACTTCATCTTTTTGTTCCTCTAACAATTACGTGGAATTATATATATTACATTATATTATGTCTCCGTTTCATGCTTTGAATGTATATAATTTTCACTTTATCTGAAATCTTTGTTACCGTCTGTCCAAAGACTAAACATCTTAATGCATTTTAAACAATCCTTGCTAACGTATCGAGACGATTCAGATCCTGATTCAAGCAACAGGCGTCACTTAACTTCCAACAACGGGCCTTCAGTCCTGTCTGAGTGTTTCCCAAAAATTCCATCCAAATTCATCTATTGAGGCCAAGACGTGCAACAGAGTGAGGATTAGTCTTCTAAGTGCAAATCTATTTAATCCTCTGAGCGAGAGGAAGAGGTTATGATTGATGAGATTTGTGGAAGATCCAGCTGTTTCCACTGGAAACCACGAGGTCATTCTAACTTAGCGCTGTGTTTTGCGAAAGACCACCACAAGATCATCTCCATCCACGCCGAGTGAGATCAGCGGAGGATTTATGGGAAGATTTTCACTTATGCAATATTAACGTTCAATTTCCCTTGGAGCAATATGATTGACATTGGGGAGATTAATAAGTGCATGCAGCTCATTTTTGGAAGCCCTTCTGCTCGAGTCTCATCAAAATAGAGATGTACAGGAGGTGGGTTGACGTAGGAGGAAACAAAAAGTGGTCTTATATTGCCCTCTGCTGCTTTTATTGATCACTGCACATACGTTTACATGATTTATTATTATTATTATTTGTTTCAATCATTTTTGTCACGCTTCAATATAAGTGCCTTAAAGTCATCATCGACATCATCGTCATCATGAAAATGTAGCAGAATAATGAAACTCTTAAGGTCTAAATATAAGTAGGCAAACATTTGCAGACACAAGAACAACAATGTCTCTTGAAATGTGTTTCCTTCATTCTACCTTTTTTTTTAAAATTTATATTATTCATTATAACATTTTTTTGATGCATGTGCCACACACTGCTCTGAACCACAGTGTGTATAGCAAGCAGTTAAATGATAATAAATCAAAACAGTTTTACATGGTTTCATTGTCCACAACAAGTTATTTGATCAAAATGAGTCATTTTGATCATGCATATTCCATTTTCATATTTATTTACTTATTTATTTAACCTTATTCGTCCAGCTAAGGCAATTCTCATTTGCAATTTCGACCTGGCTGCAGACAATGTTACATTCAGTATACACAGCACATTGATGAATAACCAGTTTTGAAATCAGAAGCCTATAAGAACATGTTTTTCAACTTATACATTTATTTTCAAAGGGGCATTGGTAACAAAAAAATGCTTTCAAATATCTCAATTTTATTACACCAGAACACAATTAGCAATTTTGATTTGCTTTCGCGGGCCACATAAAATGATGTGGCGGGCCGGATCTGGCCCCCGAGCCACCAGTTTGACACCCGTGATGTACAGTATCACAAACTTTTTAAAAAGTGTTATTGGGATGAATGAGGTGAGTTTTATTCAATTTTTGGAGCGTGTTTCAGCCGTTTGGCGCAGAGAATTGAAAAGAAGATCGAAAGTAGTGCGGGCTTTAGGAACGAAGAGGTTAACAAAACTGCTGGAACCAAGAGTTTCCTTTTGCTGCAGTTTAATAATGGACCACGAGAGGACAATGTCGCTCCAGTATAACAGTTAATAATGCAGAAACCACCTCAGTGGTCAAATCGAACAATAACATAAGCAGGTAACAAAAGTGTAAGCAACTCCATGTGCATTTATTAGAGTTGTTTTGCTTTTTACAACCCAAAGGAGAATCTTGAAAAGGGTTCGGGGTAAAAATAATAATAACAAAAAAACGATCCTAGTTTTTTTGAAAATAATTGATGTGACGTGTTGATCAATATCTGTCATGTGTCATCAGGCCTGTAGAGATGAGACTGTCTGCTGTGTGAAGATTAATGGCAGCGGCGGCGGCGTGGAGACTGTTGGGTCGATGAGCAGTCCTGACTGGAGGAACACTTCCATCATCCGCCGGGCCGCAACATTCTCAAAATCTGCAAGAACTAGGCTAAGAAAATAAAAGTAGCAACATGAGGAATATATTAGGCAAGTTTTTGAGGCATATTTTTTCCCCAGACAATAATATAAATAATTTGGATGGGTTCCACTGTAAGAAATGGTGGACTAGCTGTATCCTCATCCTCTTGTTTGTTCCCGCTTCATATTCTCAGCCAATTAAAATGACATCACCTTTTCCTGCGAAGTGCCAAAAAGCAATTAACACCCTCCCCCGTCTTATCATTTTTTTTCTCAGCGAAAACAAGTGAGGCAAGACCCCCCCCCCCCCCAACATGTCCAATATGTACTTATCAAGAGAGTTGATATTCGATGTTCCCTTGTTGCTTCCAAGTGATAAGTGTACCAAGGGATGAGGCCTTTTATCAGTGCCGAGAGCATCCTGGCAAACTGTGTGTGGGCATGTTGCTGTGTGACAAAAAGTGCCAGGCAAGATAAGTGTGTGTGTTTGTGTGAGAGAGAGATTGGGGTGTAATTGACTGTGGAAAAACCTTTAGGAAATAATGACGTGGCTAATTAAAGCTGAAGCAAAAGGACACTCTGTGATGTTTTTCTCAGAAGAGGACCGCGATGATTTACGATTGCACTTCAGCAACAGTCGCACTGATATGTAAATCAGCGTTAAAGAACGATCTTTGTTTTTCCAATTTATGCTCACAATTCATCTTAAGTTTGGGAAAATAATGCCGCATAGCACTAAATAATGCAGTGCCTTAAAGCTTTGTAGTTGTTGCCAGTGCTCGTTTAATAGTATAGAGTGGACAGTGACGGGCTGTGCATTTTGGTGCCTGGGCCTCCAGTGGAAATTTAGCCAACTTGGTCCACCACTTCATACCACCAATCTTGTGTCGCAACCAACCAGCTCTCTCTCTCTCTCTCTCTCTCTCTCTCTCTCTCTCTCTCAAGGCTCTGTCACCGAATAAAGTTTGTTGTTTTCAGACTATTGAGCACTTTAATCTGGAGGGAAAAAAGATGCACAAAACAATGCATCTCAGAAAGTGGCACGTGGACTCCTGGGAATCCATTTCACAAATGTTTATATTTCATTTCATTTCAAATATAGTCCCAGTCATCCATTACAGAGTCCCAAAAGAACTGCAGCATAACTGTGACTCTAACTACATAGAATCATCTGTATTTGACTCTGGCGAGCTACATGCTGACTAAGTGTTTTTTTTTCTCTCTATGCTCTATTCATTGTTAGTGGACTCACTGGCGCTGAAGTCTGCCCGGAATAATCAAATATACATTAAATGTATCTGCGTGCATGCGAGAATAATCTCTGGATGAGCCTCAAACAGCATGTGAGTACGTGTTATCTACTGGATTAAATGAGGGACTTGGCATTTAAATGATTGTACACACTACGGAGCTGGGCGGTTGGATGTTTTTGTACTCTGGCTTCCTCCCACATTCCAAAATCATATTTGCTTCTATAAATTGTCCATTGATCTGAATCTGATTGCGAATGCTTGTTTGTCCATATGTGCCCTGCGACTGATAAGTGACCAGTCCGAGGTGAACCCTGCCTCTCGCCCAATGCTAATTGCAATTTGGAATATCCCAAACACCTGCAAAAAGTGATGTGCTTCACGTCGCTAATGACATCTGTCATGATGTGCGGTGGCTTCGAGTGAATTCGTTCACACCGAGTTTTAATGTACAACCTGTAGGCGCAGGCCATCAATTGTATTGTGCAGTAGTTTGCAACAAGCCGAGCGTATTTTGAATGCGTATGTTGTCCTCAGGCATTTCATTTGAGCAGTCATAGGAATCTGGGGAATGCCTTTCAGACGATGGAACAGTCAACAGCGTTGCGGTCGATATAAATGTAGCGCTCAGCTCTCATCTGATTTTCTCTTTCCAACGCTTGCGTTGTCCTCTGTAGCAACTGCGCCTCAGCCCCTTCGTCACTGTTTTCCTCTTCTGCCCTAATGTCTGTCATTATCAAGGCGCCGCATTTGCAGATGTGGGGCACTCGAGTGACAAGACTTGAATCAAGTCAGACTTAAGGCGCCAGTGTCGGCGCTCGGGACTTGAGGATTATGTACGTGTTAATACAGTGAACCCCCGCATAATCACGGTTTACCATTTGCAAATTTGCAGATTTTTTTTCATTTTAACTCATCTTATTTTTTTCGCTGAAAAGCTCACCTATTGTCTGTATGAACAATTTAAATGTGTTGAGAACTTCAATTAGACAAAAGTGGTTCTTCACCGCCCTCTTCGCAGAGGATGAAGAATACGTGCCTATGAGTATTGTGATATGGTCTGTCTTCTTGCTGCACCGTTTGTGTTCGGCTAGCCGTTGGTAAAGGGTAACCGCACGGCAACATGTTCATTCTTATCCTGCGTGCCTATTCCCATTATAGTATGTTAGCATTCAGGTAGCGGAGGCTATGTGGTTGTTCTAAATAAAGGTAAGTGTAATAAGTGTAATTCTCTTTGTTGGATGTTTAGTTTGACAGTAACGTTCAGCTAAGAGTGGAAAGCTGTTTTCTGAAGAATAGTGTTCCCTCTCAATATTGCGGTTCACCTACAGTGGATTCAGTGCATTGCAGATGTTTTGTTTCCATATTCCAATTGTGCATAATTTACCATATTGCAGGATTTTGAATGTATGCTGTCATTTCTTTGTGGTAAAATAAACGCTTCGTCGCTTAAAACATTAAAACTGTCAAAGTTAAAAAAAACAAAAGAAACATGAATTCAAACACATTACAAGGAATACAATGTACATAGTATACAGCACTACTGTGCATCACTATACGTTTCAAATGTGTTTAAGTGTATAGAATATGTTTAAGAGTACGGTAGAGGTTAATAGGAGTGTGGGGAAGATTAATAATACAGCTTTAAAATATGTATAAATAATCCTGAATAAAATATGTGGTGACTACTTTGCATATTTCACATCTTGTGAGGGATTCCTGTATTTACTAAAGAAAGCTGCCAAACCGCCGGTTGCTGCGAAGTGAGACGAGACACCTGACACCGTACAGCGCTCTCTGCTTATCTCGAAAAACTTGAAAGTCGGGCCACTCGTATCTCAAGGCACCACTGCATATTTTACCACTCAGCAAGATTGTATGACTTGACTTACGTCTTGATTTGACTTACTAGAAATTTAGCAGGGGACTATACTTGAATTGCATGATTATTATTATTTTTTTTTGCTATAGTAATTTGGAACTGACTTGAAACTTGAATGTTCAGACCTGAGACGTACTTATGAATTATGACACATATTTGACTTACTCCCACCTCTGCCCATATAAAAACAGCCGAGACGGTCATATTTTCAACGCCGGAATCTTTCAAAGGCTCAAGGCCACGCTGCGCTGCTGTTATATATTTGCAGAAGTTGTGATCTGGCTGTGCAGCTGCAAGTGTTATGTTCACTCGGGGGCGGATGACTAATAGAAGCGGCCTAGCGGGCGTGGGCGAAGCCTCCTCCTGAATCCACAACGCCGGCCGAACGAGCCCACTCCGTCGAGCTCGTAGTTGATGAGAGCGCTACTCTCGCCCCCCCCATCGAGTCACATTTCACGCTTGTTGGGAGAGAGCCGACAACATGAGCACAGCAGAGGCCAGCCATGCTGTTCTTTAAGGTGCACTGGCCCTCACTGGATTTTTTTTTTTTAACGGAGACACAGGGTTCCCCGGGCATATCAGGGCACCCCCGCAGAATATTACCGATTTCTAAACGATTGTTTTTTTGTTTTTTTTTTAATGGCTTTTTACAACCGACAAGTGCTAATTTAGAGTGGCGCATCTTCAGTGTAGTACCACGTTGTGCCACAACATGACGCGCAGCACTGAGCTTTGCTGGAAAAGAAGCAGTGTAATTCAGAACAGAAAGAAGAGACAGAGAAGGTCCCCAACCGAGCTCCAATAAAAGTGATGTTCCCACAAAGCAGAGAGAATGCCTGTAAGTATTGTTGTGCTGCTGCTTCATCTGTGCACAAGCAGCATCTTTTGAAGCTTTAAAATGACTGTAAAATCAATGCTAATTTCTCTTAGCCTCTCTGTGGCATTTTGCATTATACGTTAACATTAAGCTCGCAAACGTTCAAGTGACAAAATTATTTGGTTTTGGTTGAACATTTTGATGTTTAAATATAATAATGAATCCTCCCTTGTTTTATGTACAGTAAACTTTAATTGGGAGTGACAAATGAAGTATGAACAGCTTGAAGCAAGCACGCTTTGCCAAACAACCTCTTTTCATTTCTTAAAGTGATCTTATTTGTCCCACTTTGTGACAGTGAAAGAGTGAGAACAGGTGCTAAGGAATTCAAAAGTAAAAAAAAAAAACAATAATGTTGGAACAGAACCGTGGCTTAATTCAACTTTGTTGTTACATATAAGTCATAAAATATTGATTTACGACAACAAATACAAATCGAAATGTTTTTGCCAAGAAATGTCCTCATTGATAGTCAATACAATAACTTATAGCCAATAAAAATGTTGCGCCTCATTTGGGGTTTGGGCACTTCTTTCACATACAGTATAAATATTGTGATGCATCTTACTTGTGTCTAGAAACTATTCTTATTGTTGTCTTATTGTTGATTCCCACCCTTAGTTTAGTGTGTGTTGTATTTTCCATGGTAAACTTTGAGACCAGCTGTCAGGTGGTGCAAAAATGCAAATGGTGAGTCCAACTGCCGGAAGGGAATGAAGTGCAATGAACTGACATCCTAACTGCGCAGAGCAGTCATTGTTCCCGAGGCTCTCTTCGCTTTGGCAGCCAAAGTCACCTCAGGCGTTGACAGTGAGCGACGCCAAAAGATGCAATAGCAAACGATATCAGCTTGACGGACATCCAAAATGTCTCAAGCTCACTGCAGCAAGCTCAGTCAAGGCTAAAAACGAATACTGTAAGTCTTAAAGATAAGCATATTCAGAGTAAACCCGTCACTCCACCAGACCCCGCCTCTTAAAGGTACATGCATGTAGATACAGTAGATTGTAGATTAAGGTGATTCCACTGTATTTTACAGTCAATTATTTCAGCTTTTTAGCTTTTTAGCTTTTTCTTCTCCTTTTTATTTGTAATTTAAAGCTTTTTGTTCATTGCGTAGACATTACTGTACAACTCATCCCCACAACTGTCATCACAGTTGTGGGGAGGAGAAGATGAAGGACATTTGTAGAAGCAAAAGACATCTGTAGTAGCGGCGTTTCATTATTCATGCCAAAACTCTTTATTTAGTTCAGTGTGCAGTACAGAAAAAAACACAAATATCCCGAGTGACCACTGCTCAGCAGCTTCGTCTACACAATGACAATCTACAATGAGTTATTTTTATTCTAGTCTGGACAATATAAAAACTATTTGGCAATAGTATCGAGAGGGAATAAATCCGTTGTTAAATGAAGTAGGGAACGATGTCTTAATGGAGGAGGCTGTGTCCTTTCTTCTCTTAGGAAAGTTTCATGGCTTTTTGATCTTTCTTTCAGTTCTTCTTCTCTGACATCCGGCGGCCCGCACGAGTAATGAAGTCTGTCCTCCTCCTCCCATCTGTTCGCCTCTATTGTCGGTGCTATACGTGTCCTGGCTTGGACAGGTAGGCGATGAGGGCCACCACCACCCCCACGTACATGCCTGTGCCGATGGTAATGGAAAGAGCAGCCAGGAAAAGGGCTCTCCTGGAGCTCATTCCCGCTCCGGAGAAGTCTCCTTTAGCGATGGCCTTGCCGGTCTGACAAAAAAAAAAAAAAAAAAAAAATCATTTTCAGAGAGTGAAATAAGTTAGTCATCATCCGCGGCGAATGCACGAGTAGGTGTTTCGGGCCACAGTTAGCGGAGAGAAAACAAGAACTTTCTCTCTCCCCCTCGCTCTCTCGCTACGACATTTGTTGCCATGGCAATTTGGTCATGGCTCTGACAGTGGCAAATGGCTTGTTTGGGTGTTTTGGTGAGCTATGAAAGAAATAGGCCCTCCATTCTAATTGTCACTGTGGTGTGGTTACACTGAGAGAAAACACTCAGAGTACGCCATGCTTTGGAAAGTTGTGACTAAAGGACGCCACTACTAATCATCACACATTAGCATGAGGCGCTCAGTGATAATGCTGCCCACACTATAATATCATCAATCATGTGGAATAGGAAGAAAGGCATATAGGTCAGCAAACTGCCCCGAAATGCACCAACAGGCTGTAATGACATCCTGGAGGTCCTCTTTATACCTTGTGAGAGTAGCAGAAGGCAACGATGCCCAAAGGCCAGAAGCAGCAGAGCATGGAGAAGATGGTGAGGCCCAGGTAGTCCCGAGGAGGAAGCACCAGGAAGTTGTCCTCGCTCTCGCTCTCACTTGAGCTGTCGCTCTGCAAGAAGACGCGAGGAGCCGTACGTTTGAGAAGTCATAAATCATCTTTCGCCATTGAAATGTATGTTGTGTTTGTGGTTTTTAAGAAGGAAAAACAGAACTCTATAATGCTGCAGTTTGTAAACAGAGAGTAATAATTAAATTCAATGTAAAGAATTCAACCGTTAATGCTGCAATCCAATTTCATTGTGCTAGTGTGCCTGCCTTGGCCACCGGGAGGCAGTATAAATCTGTACAGTCATGCAGACACAAACAAAGAAGAATTGTACTTCTACTACTACTACTACTGTAAGTAACCCAGTAAGATGCTGCTATATGATGCCATTTTCGCAGAGGATAAAGAATATATGCCTGTGAGTACTTTTACATTATCTGTCCACATGTGTTGCTCCACCATTTGTGTTCAACTATCTGTTGCATCCATCAATGCTAACTGTTAGCATGTCAATGGCGTTTTGCCTTGTTTGTTAGCATTAAGCTAAGCAGAATTTCCCAAGGCAAAGCTGGGGTTGCTTTAAATACACAACGCGTAATTCTATTTGTTTTAGTTTAGTTTGACAGGAAACTTCAACGAGGAGTGCGCACTGGAAAAAAATTACGTCAGTTTCAGTTGCACGCAAAGCTGTTATTCTGTTGTATGAATGGCACCAGGTGACTAAGCGGGTAAATTGTACCTTTTGCCATTTATTGGAATATCATTTGTGTTCTGCTGGTCACTCTACATCGCTGGCATAGATAGATATGTATTCATAGTTACTAAATAATATTTTTTGGACCAAGTAAATGGATTCGGATAATTTTCTGTGTAATGGCTGACGATCTCTCATTCAGAGTGGTTGGGAATCACTACCTATAGTCATACAAAAATTGAGAGCATTCATCCATTCATTTTCAGGCGAGCTGGAGCGTGTCACCGCTGACTTTGGGAGAGAGGCAGGCTACAACCAGGACTGGTTGCCAGCCAATCGCAGGGCACAACATATAGACAAACTGCCATTCAGAATCACGTTCTCACCTTCGGACGGTCTTCAATGAGACTAACGTGCGTGTTTTTGCAATGTGGGAGGAAGCCTCTCAATGAATACAATTACGCGCCCACACAAAATGGCTGTTACGAGATGAAAATAATATGGCGCGGTGAGTTGCACTGTGATTCCCACCATTCGCTGACAGACACTTGAGGACATGTTTGTAAGTGACATAGCTGGACAGCAGAGTCTATCCTGCCCATGTTCCTTGACCACCAACACAGGAAGTGTTTAGCCCACCAGAGTGGATTTGGAGCCTCTGACAGATAAAGCGGGATTAACGGATTGTTCCGTCATCGCGAGGTGACAGGGACACAACCGGAGGACAGTGCCATTTATGTGCTAAATTGCTTCTCCGGCAGGCTCAGCTCGATCGTCGTCCTCCTCCTCCTCCCCCATCCTCGGCCGTAACATACAACTTGGGCACCCAAAGACTCTCAAAGACCGAGTGGGCTAATTAATGACAGACAGATATCGATCGGAGCGATGCCAGCGAAATGAGGATGGAGACGCGAATGCCGGGGTGACCTTTGAAGAGGCCGCTCGGCTGTCCTACACACACAGTAGACGACTGGGCGGATAGAAAAAGTAGAGAGCGGGTTTCATTAGTTCCACCGCCTGCAGCCATCAATCAAGGTGGGAGCAAAGCATAGTGGATACTTGACACTCCCAACATCCAATACCAGAGGAGTAGCAAACCTTCAAATGCTGTAGAATCAACTAATAACTCATATTGATCAATAATGGCTGATTATTCAACAGTGGCGCAAAGTAATGAAGAAGAAATACTCTTGGATTCTTCAGGTGTCTGTACTTTACTCCAGTATGTATTTTTCAGAGACCTTTTTACTTTTGCTTACTAGGTTGGAAAACAGATATTTGCACTTTCTATTCCTTATTTTGTCAAAATGGGGTTGTTAGTTTTTTCAACCTCTGCGACTGATGACATGGCGTAAAAAAGACATAGCGAGCGTCAATAGAGAGAGGTAAAGGAAAGTATCATGCTCATCTACAACTAGATATAGATATATTTTGTAATAGTTTAATTTTACAATCAATATTTGTACGATATGTTTGTCTTCGAGGAAAGTAGCATGGTGACGAGGATGCGTGGAAGTGCGGCGCCCTAGCGCCCTCTATTGACCAGCCGCTACAGGTCATGCCGCGTCTGTCATGCTGGGTGGCCTGTTATCTGTTGTGGTGACTTGTCACAAGTATTTCTTTTTTGGGGTCTTTTGTTATTGAGCATTGACGCTGCTTCCCAAATACTTCGTGTTTTGCCTTTTTGTTGAGACATTTTTTGAGAATACCCTGTACTGAAGAACAGCGTGCACACCCTTTACTTTCCTAATTAATGCTAATTATTGTTATTGATTTCAATTACAAATATTTGACACAGCTCTTGCGTCGGCTCTTATCGACTGTGCAGGAGGGTGGCGCGGTGGACCCTGTGGTTAGCATATATAGGTACATATGTACAATATGTACTTCACATATTCTGAGAAAATTGACCAGCATATGTCACCTTCTATTCCAGCACACAATAAAAAAGCTCCATTGTGACCGAGTCTTATTTATTTCGACACTGAAGTGCAGCACTAAATCAGTGTTTCCTAACAGCCGCCCCTGTGCCAAGACAAGATTACAAGGCTCCCTGTTATCTGCTTTATGAGCACGCTGCACCTGGACAAGCGGCTGTGATCCATCACCGCTGCGACTGCTCATAACCACTCCATGATGCGACACCACACGAATAAAGCAGTGGGCACACAGTCGCCCTAATCTACCGTTATCTCGTGAGCCACACTGGATTCAAGGACTCTGAGTGACTGGTGCATTCGAGTCCGCTGACACGGACAGGAGACGCTCCCGCCGTGCTTGTTTGTTTGCCAATATGACGACCCCTCTCTGGCCGAGACACGTCATCCTCAGCAAACACTGTCGCAGAACTCTCGGATACAAGTGTCTGCTGGCTTTTAACTACAATGTCACTCAGTAGAGTGCAGAACTCTGCCAAAGTGCAACTGTCATAAGAAAAGGTGTAGCGCATCGTATTTGTCAGTTTGTGAAGCTTTCCAAACACATGGCTGCACACATACTGTGTGGGGCCAAAAACGAGCCAACTTGAGCCCGGCCGAGCTCGGTGTCGACCGCACGCAAAAGGATTTGCGATCGTCGGTACTCAATACAGGGGCGTATTGAATCATTTGGCGGCCCTCCACGTGGCTGGGTCTGCACAAATCCCCAATAATGTTGATCATCCACAAAAAAGTTTACATTTGAGAATATTCTCACATTTTCTCAGCTAGATAAAGTCCTTAAAATCCCTCTTGAGGATTATTATCGAACAAGTGAATTATCTCAACGCTTTTACTGTAATTGATAAGGACATTGGTCAATATTTCTCTTTTGGACTGCTGTAATACTGAGTGAGTATTACATCTTCGTGATGATGACAAGCGTCACTCGTGTCACTCTTGGGCATCCTCCCCCGCTACGAGGACATCTAGCGTCTGGCCCTTGCGGTTGTCGGTTATGCGCAAGTTTGTTTTCATTCGCTCGTCCTGAATCAAGTCTAAATGTGCGCATTAAGAAAATGGACTAGTCCATTGCACGAGAAGGCACTGCCCCTGACTGAACAAGTTTAACATCGGCGTTTGTTTGACACCACACAAACCACAGGATAATCTGTCAGACAAATATTTCAGAGACATCTGACAATCGGGCTGTTGCTTACTTTGATTACATGGCAGGGAGGTTTGTGGAGACAGAACCTTTTTACTTGAGCAAGGGGTAAAACAAAACAAAACAAAAAACGGAAAATGAATCATTTTAAGAAAAGTGACAAAAATTGTGAAAGGCTGTATTTGCACATTCGTATTTTGCCCATTAGCATGTTAGTTGGCAGGTTACTTCCCGGTTCATAGAGAATGAGGCAAGATGTGAAGAAAAGATGAATGGGACTCTTTAATCTGTGACAGGAGTGGATCGTTTCCATTTTGACTCTATCATCTTTCCACATTTTTCTTTCTATTCGCACCACTGTACGAGTTTCATGGTTTCACCATTTGCATCGTAATCCTGCTAACAAACCAGCAACTTGGGTGTTGGTGAATTCATTTTGATGTCGCATGTTAGGATCTAATGCCTGCTGAAGTTAAAGGTCAGTGGACACACCGCAAGCTGGAAAGCCAACTTTTACTCGGGCACACTTGGTCTGAAGAATTGACTTGGTTGAATTGACAGGGAATAACCTCAGCCAGTTGCCACCTGCTCCAGGGACTCTTAATGCACATAAGGCACACACTGGATTGCTTGTAGCAACGCCACATGTCTATTTGTGTGCCAGAGGAAAAGGCGCTCTCTGATCATGGCGTGCGAGTGAAATTAGATTTTTTTAGCACATCTGAAATGACTTAGCTGCTTTGCTCTCACGGCTTTCCTTCGACGAGCATGCTCGTCACCCCGAAGAACAACAGCAGCCCGGATGGAGGGAATCGCACGCGGCGATTATAAAGCACAGTAGCAAACTTGAAAGACTTTCAGTGAAATGACCTTTCTGAGGAGAAGGGAATGCGAAATGAGTGCCAATGGCTCTGCTGCTCTCTTACGTTGTTAAATGTAAATGACAAAACATCCCCATGGCCGCCCGCCTGCACAAAGATGGGCTGAGCCCTTATAACTTATTGTTTATGAACTAACCGACTGCACACACCATTCTTGCATCCCTGTGCACCAAGGCAGCCAGTGAACTTCATCAAATGTATACTGTCTCATTAGGAACTGACATTTCGCTTCTACCTTTGTTCTTATGCCCTTTAAAATGAACACACTTCTAGTTTAAAAAAAGAAATAAAAAAAATGATTATCCCTGGTGATTGTGAAAAATAACGTACGTATTTTGCCTTTGACATTTTTCTTCCTGTCATATCGGTCACACTTTTATACAGCGAAATCCATTTATTAGATCCTCATTAGGGTTACAGGTGAGCTGGATCTTATTCTTGCAGACTTTGGGCGAGAGGCGGGGCACATTCTGCACTGGTTGCAAATCAATTGCAAGGCAAATCTACACAAACAAGCATTCATATTCACACTCAAGACAATTTTGAGTCTTCAATTAAGATCATGTTTTTGAATGTGGGAATATCCAACAAGAAGTTTCATCGACATGTAATTTCTTCTGCCTGGCCCATCTTGTGTCAGAAATCATTCAAAATCAGACCTTCCCATCGTCCTGACCTTTTACCTTCGCTACTTTAGCTCAATACCTCGGATCTGATACCATTTGAAATCAATACAATTCTTCCCCTCAGACATCCATCCATCCATCTCCCTTCAATGATGCGACCTTTTGAAGAAAATGTGTTTTGTTTTGTGTTTGAAAATGTGAGCTTTACTAACTTAGGTACTGACATTTAAATTGTACATCAACACAGTTCTTGGTTTTAAGTTATCAAGATATTTGCTTGATCATAATTTAAATTCACATGGTGTGATTTTTGGGCAGCACGGTGGACTAATGAGTAGCATGACCGTCTCCCATTTCTGACGTGCGAATGTAAGTGTGAAAGGTTGTTTGTCTTGATGTGCCCAGCGAATTGCTGCAGACCAAGTGCAGCCTTTCTGGCCCAAGGTCAGCTGGGATAGGCTCCAGCTCACCCAATATCATATTTTATATCAAGAATATCATCAGCTGTGGAGCGGGAAATGATCCAGTTTCACTTAATTGGTCCTAAGATCAAGATTCTTATTCATTTTCCACAAGTAATGTATCTTTGTTCATCTGTCTTTGACAGACGTTGTCCTATCCTCACGGCTTCCTGTGAGTATATCAGCTTTGTGGTCAACTAAAGCAGGACCAGATGAGTAAGTAAATTTACGAGTAAATTGAGACAAGATCATCATAATTAGTTTTCATCACTAATCCATTCCAGAAAATCAGACCAAAACCGAGTCGAAAGAAACCAAAGCAATATTTCCCTGAGGAAATCATGTAAATCCAGTTAATCCATTCCAGACACCCCAAAATATTGAGAAAAGTACATTTTTATAGAGAATAACTATAGTTTTACATGCAGAAAACAGTGTAAAATAAATACAAATGACTAATGAAGTGGAGAGATAAACATTTATCATCACTTTTACCTTTATTAAAGACTTATGGAAGACAGCAAGAAGGCTGGAAGGAGGATTTTTTTTGTACTTTGCTGCGAGTTCTTTCTCAAATCTTTGGATATCGGAATCTTTTTGCTGGATTGTGAAAAAAGGGTTCAACAAACGGCTAGGCGTTTCCCACAATGCAAAGCTTTCATTAACAACTCAAGGGAGTTTGCTCGGCAACACCCAGGCAAGTTGGGGTAACGACGGCATAACACATCCTGTCATAAATCAAGCCTTCAAAGTAAAATAAAAGCGCGCCAGCATAAAAACATAATTTCACCACTCTTTCTTTGGCCCTCTTTTTTCTTTCTTTTTGAAGCCTTGACTTTTGATCGTACGCCGATGTTGTTGCAGAATACGCCTTGCCGTCTGTTGAACCCTTTTGACACAATTTACAAAATGCTTGGGATGAACGCACGGGATGATGCTCGCTCAACAAGAAACAAAGGCAGACTGAGTCATGAGCGCACATATCGATTTCAGGAAATGAGCTGAGTCTCGCAGTTTTTATTTATTTTTTGTATGTAGACTGAATGAATGTATGAAAACCGGGACAAAATATTCCAGCAAAAAGTCGTGGAAAACTGAATCATACGAAAACTAGGGCATACAAAAACCGAGGTTCTACTGTATATACAGATGGACGGATGGATGGATTCATGGACTGATTTTCTGACTTTTGCTATGTCTCATATTCAAAATATATGAAAGATAAATCTGACCTCATACTCCGGAGCCTGCTCGTCCTCCACCTCATATGACACCGTCTGGACCTTCACGTCCTTCTCCCCTTGCGTGCTGCCCGGTTGGTTCTCTGCGCAGTCTTCACCCGGCGCCGTGTTCTTATTCTCGGTGAAGGTGGTCTCAAAGCTCTCGCTTTTGGAGTCTTTGCTGTGCAGGCTCACGTCGTCTTTGCACAGGATGAGGTCGGGCTTGTAGAAGGCCTCCACCGCCAGATGCAGCGAGGTGGCGTCCAGGAACTGCTGAGACTTGTGCTGGTCGTGGCTCCCGCTGTAGCCGTAGCCCGCGAGGCCGTCCTGGTGCTGCTGCTGGCTTGGGTAGTCGCTATGGTAACCCTGGACCAGACGCTCGCTGCTTCTGTCCAGAAGAGGATTCTGGAGCTCACTGAGGCTCTCCATGGTGCTCCTTCTCACACTCTCACAGTCCAAGAGGCCTTAGGTGGTCTGGAAATATGACAAACATTTACAATCAGGCGTAATGATAAAAGTTGAAAACAAAATAGAATAGAAAGCCTCATTGTTTGGTGCAGATTGGGGAGCAACTTTAAATATGTTTTATGGCAAATAAACATAAATGATAACATTAAAACGATTCTAATTATGCAGTGCAAATGGCAATAAGGCCAATTAAAAGTAGAGTAGGAGCCAAGTAAGGAATGTTTTAAATATAAAAGAGTAACAGCATTTGGAATAAGTGTTGGTGTCGTTGTGAGTTCACTGCCGTGACGGTTTGTGGCGAGACGCTGTCGATTGCGTGCTGATTTGCAACCATATTAGCGTGCCGACATAGATGATAAAGTGTGCTGCCCGAAATGATTTATTCACTACAATTAATGTATCTTTGTTCATCTATCTATGCCGGCGATATTAGCGACGGCGGTAGCACATTTAAATGCTCTGCCACTAGATGGCAGGAGGTATGATTACCCTTCGCATCCACTTGTTGCCATTCATACGACAGGCCGAGATTTCATACTGAGTGAGTGAATTTGCGAGGAAATTCAGACCGGATCGTTATTATTTGAATATGTGGATAATTCTTCTGACATTTTTATTTGGCGGTAATTGGCTTGGCTAAATAAAGGTTCTTCTTGTTTGTCAATATTCAGCGCAAGCACTCCGCCATCCTGAGCAATGGAATCACCATCTGCTGAATGTTTATCTGTTTTTCTCTCCCTCTCTCACTCTCAGTCTCATGTACGCACACATTCATATCGACATGTAATGGAAAATATCTTCCACGGTGATAAGCAGTGGTCGAATGCGGGCACTGTGAATTCGGATTGCTGTCTGCTGAGTCACTTTTGCGAGCGTAGCTGAAGCAGTGCAGTATGTATATATGATCAAATATGTACCTTACATCCACCCACTGGAATAATAAAATACAATGGAAACTCTGAAAAAGCCAGCCGACATGTCAGCACACTTCATGAGACTTCAGCTCATTCAGCACCTAAAGCATTAAAACTCCACAGGTAGTTTTGCTTTTTCTTTGGCTTTTTTTGTGTGTGTGACGTCACTACAGAAGAGTACCAGTGATGGTAAAGCAGAGAGAGTGATGATAAGCGTAGAACGGGAAATAGAACTTATTGCGAAGTAGGTAGTAAGTGGAAGCCATGATAAGTTGACACCATTTATTAAAAAAAAAAAATCAGAAAATAAATAAATAGAATCCAGTTCGGAAATTCAGCTGCGTTTAACAGTAATGTGAAGAGACGCACCTCCCAGGCACACAACTAATCCTGGTGGGTAAGTAATTTGTCATATTCTTATTATATACAGTTTTCTATACAACGACTAAATTATTTAAAGGGGAAGTTTGCAGTCTTCCCATAAAAACAAAAACAAAACAAAACAAAAAATCACTTTTTCTTGGTCATATTTGTTAAAACTGTCAGTTTACACCTGGCAAGAGTACATCAGTCAAAGGGTGAGTGAAAACAAAAATCATCCCTCTCGGGTCCCATATCGTGCATCTAATTTGATTTTTAAGCAACCACTGCTACATTCACACCAGTTTTAAAACTGCAAACTCTACCTTTAAGAATATGAAAACATTAAAATTAACACCAGCTCCTTTGTCCCTTTTATGTCACTAAGAATGGCAACCAAAATATTGCCCACATTTTTTTTTTTATAGCAGTTTTAGTTCTCAATAGTACTCTTCATAGTGGCCATCCTGTCAATCAAAATGGAGTATTATTATTATTATCTTTACAAAAGCTATATTTTCAATACAGTACTTCTCTAATTAGATTGTGCAGGTGAGCCTTTTAGTAGCTGTGGTGGATGGTTTGAAGCCCCTCGACCATAGGTGTCAAACTCAAGGCCCGGGGACCAGATGCGGCCCGTCGTATTATGTTATGTGGCCCGCGAAAGCAAATCCTGCCCGTCAACTTCCGTAATTTTTGCTAAAATCTGTACCCAAATTCCACATTGTCATAATAATAAACAATAAGGTTGAGATATTGCATTTTTCTGTGACCAAACCCTTCTTCTACAGTAACATAAACAATACTTGAATAAATTATTATTCTTGTCTTCTGATTTCAAAAGTAGCTATCCTTCAATTTGTTGCGTAATCGTAACAATATGATTTGGTGATTAAACAGTTATATGGTTTCACTGTTCTAACGGCCATCTGAGGGAAATCATAACTACAATGCGGCCCGAGACAAAAATGAGTTTGACACCCCTGCCCTAGACACTGCAATGACATGTCGGGAGTTGGGAATCTCCTGAACGGTGCCCCCCTACGAGCTGATTCTGATTCTGATGGAGAAACGCCCCTGACTACATACCACAACATCTCACTGTGAAATAAGGTCTAAAATCCCTAAAGTAGCTGCATCACACTTTGGAAATGAGTAGCAAATTGCTTGCATTGTTGTTATGGGTGTTAGCCAATAAAATATGCATAATAGGGATACTTTTTTTTTTTTTTTTTTTTTTTGCGGATAGAGGAAAATAAGCCTATTATAGCACAGCTTTGCCAATGGGGGAAAAAGCAGTAACAACATAGAATGATTTCACACTGTTACGGTGCATTTAAATGTGTAATGGAATGCTTGCAGTCAAGCCTGTGCACACAAAACATACACGCGTACACAAACACGCGCGCGCGCACACACACGCACACGAGGCAGACTCACTTATCTTGGACATAACACACACTTCCATTACACAGCACATTAGACAACAAAACCACATCCCGCGTGCAAAGCTAATGAATGGAAACACCAGAAGAAGTGCACATCTATATACACAATATATATACACAACTATGGATGACATCGCACCTCGAGGCCGTCGCGAGCTGCACATAAACACTACCGAGTGCACGAGCGGGTTTCCGTGGCGTCTCTCACCTCGGCTCGAAGGTCCTCCCGCAGCTTCGCTCAGCATCCTTCCCACCGCCCAAGTGACTTCACATCATCATTTCGGGGCGAGCCGCCATGCACGCCGCAGCGTTCACTCGTTAGAAGCAAGTTTTGTGTCCGTCGGTGTGCGAGGGGAGTGCCGCGCCGCGCGCGCACGCAGCTCCATTTTACGCATGCACAGCGACCGGGGCGGCTCAGAAGGAACCCGATCGCAATCTATCAAGGGTGGGGGACAGGGGGGTGGGGCACTGACTTATAGGAGTCTGCTGCTTCGCCAAGATGTCAACTCTGCACTGGAGATGATCGCGGATTTGCCCGTCGTGTTGGATGCGGTTTCAGGCATCGGTGCGTTTAGCGCTCAGGGGAACAGGTTGGGTGGGGGTGGATGAGCGCCTCCGAATAAAATGCAACGATTAAGGAGGTTATGTTTTATTTGCACACATTGCCAAAGAACTCACACCCTGTACTCAACTCTGGCAAAACTAGAAGTAGTGTTTCTACTCCTTTACTTCAACGAAAAGTAAAACAAGCACAGCGCCTGAAAAAATATAAAAATAAAAAGTCAAAATGAATTTTAACACCCAAAAGGTGTAATAGATGCCACACGTTGGTGGCAAAGCACTTTTTTATTTTCTATTAGACCAATGGTCCCCAACCATGCATATAACATTTGTTTTTAAGTCGGTTGTGTGAATTTATTTGTTGCTGTATAGTATATGCCACACCTTGGCAGACGGCCCGTGAAAAACCCCCCCAAAAAAGCCAACTCTAAACCGGTCCGCGGTGCAAAAAAGCTTGGCGACCACCGTATTAGACAAAGCTATGGCCTTAAATCAAACTCCTCCCCTTTTTTTACATTGTGTGTCAGCATTAAACTGGCGATTAATTTTGTGTTGTATTTAAATGAACAGAATGTGTGAAATTCTTTCTGTTGTGTGCTTAATTTTACAGGAACACTCGAGTAAAAGTAAAAGTACAAAAAAGTTCAGTACAGCACAGTACACAGTACTGTACAGTAACAGTTTGATATGTGTATGTGTCCATCTTTTGTTGGACTTGAATTTTTAAAATGTTGCAATAATAAATATATTTGCATAAGGTTAGCATATTTGTCCACTCATATGTTAATAAGTTGAAAAAAATATCATTATAATGTACGTTTAGAACAGATGGAAAACGTGAGATACATTTTCGGATAATCGCAAGTTAACTATGGAAACGTCGCATGGATTCATCGCATTTTTTTTTTTTTGACAACCCCGTTATAAAAGGAACCAAATATTGTGATGGTTTTAAGAGGCTGGAACGGATTAATAGAATTTGAATTCATTGCTCTGTTCTGTTCAAAAGATACATCCTTGTTATCAGGCTCTAAATATAACACGTGATGAAACACCAACAAATTCATTGCTTCATTCATATTTGATGAATATTTTCAACAAATCTCATGCATTTGTCATCAGCCCGCCAATTTAGTTGTGCCTTTACAGCATCCTCTGCAAAGCTTCTTATGCTTTCACATCACCATTTGTCACCATAAACGCAATTGACATAACATTCACATAAATGGCTCGCGAGGAGATGTGTGGCAAAATAGATGAATCCGTCAGGCTAATTTATTTGGCTTCCACCAGTGAAAATAATTACGACATAATCAGAGTATTTCAATGGCCACCATCTGTGGCTTAAACACAGTCGAGGAAGAGTGATGTGACGCCAAAAAGTAAGAGTGGTCGTCAGCCACACAGCGGTGGACACGTCTTCTGCACATCTTCACTGTCGTGCGTCGCACAGGCTCATGAAAACGTCTGGAGTTAATAATGTGCAGAGGGAAGGCTGTCACTTTCAGTAGGCGATGCATTAAGGCCCTGATGGACACTTGACGGCGGGAACATGGGCTGCATTCTTTGGCCAGCGTCACCTCGTGCTGGCGTGCGCCACGCAACGTGCCATAACAGTCCTGCCGTCTCCATGATGGATGCCACTCCTTCGGGGGGGACGCGGATATTGGAAGCGGCGAGGGTCGGAGTCAAAAAGTCATTTAGCTCCTTTTCCTCCTTTATATTCTCATGAGCCTTCCAGAGATGAATCCCGAGATTTTTAGCACCGGCGTTAAAATAAACAACCCCAAAATGAACATTTGTGGAAGCCCTGAGGATGCTTCAGTTTTGTGCATACAATACAGGTCACAGTTTTATTTTTCAGGAAATTAAATGTCATGCCCGCGATCCTAGTGAAGATAAGCGGTAAAGAAAATGAATGGATGGATGGATAAAATTTCATATTCAAATTTAGGTCAGTGCTTCTGATAGATCCCGCAGAGAAGGCCTTGTGGACCTGACTGTGTGAGTGAATAACCTCTCAGTAGTATGTATGAGAGTGTTTCTGTAGTGTGACAGCGAATACTGTTTCAGTATTCTTTGTATGTGTTTCAGTAGTGTGTGTGAGTGAATAATTTTTCACTAGTGTATGCAAACGAATATTTTTTTTCAGCAGTGTGTATGTGAGCATTCCAGTATTGTGGCTTTGAGTGAAGTAATTCCCTGTCATTTATGTGAGAGCATTTCAGTAGTGCCCATGAGTGTTTCATTGTGGTTTGTGACTCAATCATTTTTTCAGTAGTGTGTGTCTTGTAACATTCCAGTAGTTTATTTAAGCAAACACTTTGTCTGTAGTTCGCGTGAGAGCATTTCAGCCGTGAATGTGAGAGTGTTTCAGTCGTATATGTAAGGCAATACCTTTTTGGTATTATGAATGCGAGAATTTCATTGAAGTGATTGAGCGAATACGTTTTCAGTAGTTTGTGAGAGGTTTGCAGCCATGAATGTGAGAGCATTTCCGTATTGTGTGTGAGTGAATATTTTTTTCAGTAGTGTGTGCGAGAGCGTTTCTGTGCTGTCAGTAATGTGTGACTGATAATGAAAAATGATGAATTATTATTATTTCTGGTGGCTCCATAAAATCAGCTGTCTTAGTAGCACGTATAAGTACTATCCTGCATACAGTACACAACCACAAGAGCTCCTCCTTCTCCTCCTCCTCATGCTGGTCACACACTGCTGTGGGATGGCATTCCGAACAAACTCATTCGTCCCACAAGTGTATGTACTGTACCTAACAAACAGGGCATCTTTTAAAAAATGAGTTCCTAACTTTCTTTTTTTTTTTTTTTTTGGGGATGAAATTATATCACAAGTGCGCATAAAAGTGTGCAATGCATTTCATAAGAGCTCCTGTGTGTGGCTGGACGGTGAATATTTATGGTCCTCACTGTGCCCTTTTCTTCTGCTCCAGTTTCCACTCTATATTTAGTTGTCATGTCACCACAGCACATGCATCTCGCTCGGACATGATTGCCATATCGCCCACGTTCATCGGAAAAATATCAATTTGGTCTTGATTGCGGACTAACTACAAACAGCAGCTCAGCAGTATATATTATGACCAGGGATTGACATTACCATCTGCCAACCCTCCAAATGTGGGTGATTTTCAGCATTGGTGGGTAACAGCCAATTCGGCGGATTGTATTTTGAGTGGGAAAAAGTTCTATCTGCAGCAGCGCCCATGGAAAATGGCACCCCCCCCCCCCACCTCCTCCGGGAAACCGGTTGCCACAGTGGCTGGTGAGCAAAAAAGTGAATGTTAATGCTGATTATGACGCTTGTGTAGCTGTTGAATAAGAGTGGCTGCAAATCTTCCTAACACCCATTAGCTTCAATCATGTCCACACTCGTGGGAATTAGTCGGCCTAATCCGATGGGCGCAGAAATGATCAAGGCGTTTGAAATGATCCGCAGGAGGTGGAGCAACAAGTATATTTAGGAAGGTTTTCCCACATGGCTCTTCAACACCTTATTACGTGCATGATGACTTTAAGAACATATGCAAACAAAAGGGTTATTTTAGAGATATTGAACACAACATATTGGCCACTGTCATTTCTTTTAACATAATTATTCATAAGGAAATGTTTTGCATCATCAAGTACTCGTTCTCAATTTTTATTTTTATTTTTTTACACTGACCACCTAAAAAAGATTATTGGCTCTCTAAGTACCACCATAATGACGAACATTAAAATGGAGTAGCTTAGTATGCCGAAGAGTTCCTGAACATAAACACTGTGCTTAAAAATAAGAAAATAAAAAACTTTACAAAAATAATCCTTAAATTAAAATGTATTGCACATAAAAGATTAGATTAAATGCAAATAAAATGTACTTAGAAGTGAAAAACAAATTTACTGTACTGGTTTAAAAAATGCTTAAGTGTGCCAATACGGTATTGAATCATGAGAGACCAGCAATATACTGTATATTTGAAAATATATTTTTCACATGTAGATAATAAGTGTCTTTGCATGTGCTGCATGCAGCAGACACATCGAACCACATCAAACTTTGCCAAACATTTGAACAGGTGCCGGTTATCCAAAGCTAATGCTGGTAACTCTTTTATCTAACGCTAACATGTGTCAAAAGTGCAGCTCTGCTTACGTTTGGACTTTGACATGATAGTGATACTTGAAAATGGAAGATCTTCAGCCAGCCTCACTCATGGGAGAAGGAACTTGTTGTCCTGCGTTCAGGAGTAGATCGATCCATCCATTTTCTTTTCTGCTTTGACTCATTAGGGCCGCAGTTGCGCTGGAGCTAATAAAAGGTGACTTCGGGTGAGAGGCGAATCAGCCAATCACAAGACTCAGGAGTAGATTAGGAGTTTAATTTATTTATGCGTCAAAAGTAATGTCAGGAATACCACCAAAGCAAACGTTCAACTCCAGAGAGATGCAGTTTGCGGACAAATGACATTGTCTTTGTTCACATTTGATAACACGTCCTCACGATAATCTTTTTGGACAGCCGGGCTGCCGAGCCCTGAATAATAAAGCGACCTCAAGATCATTAATATGATGGATTTCCTTGAATGTAGACACACTCTGCTAGAAGTCCACACTTTGAAAAACAGCTTTGAATTTTTTTTGCAGATTGACGTTTTATACCATTTGATACATATTGACATGGCACCATTTCGAGGTTCTAAAGGAATCTTGTGAAAGCATGGAGACACAGACAGAATGTTCTCGAGACAGTCTGCTGAGTGACTTGTTGCAGGAAAGCGCTTTTATTTGTGCAACCACCAAGAGGAAAAAAACTATTAAACGTGTCCAACCCTGACTGTGTTGTCTGCAAGCGCGAGCCATTAAACCCAATAAAACTTCCCAGTTCAACGTTCTCACTGTGGAGCAGACTTTCTTTGTTGTTGTCTAGTTGAGGATATAAATACAGCGAGCCTCTGCCGATTTGTGTGAATGCGAGAGTACTTGGGAATGATATTTAAGTGTGTTGGGATCCTGGTTTGTGGTATATTTACGGTTGAATCTATTAACACAGTGGTAACTAGACTAATGGAGTATTCTAGATATGAGCCGCCACTTTTGGAGATCTCCGGAGTCTGAAACAGATGAATGGCATTTGAATTCATCTCAGTGGGGAAGATTTATTTGATCTATGCATGATGAGCTGGGTTGCAGCACAAGCTTACCCATGTTGTCTCATCGCCTTGTGGTGCACCTTTGCAACCACCTTGGGGGTCACACTCGCACCCTCTTATGGTGTTGTTTGTGCACACAGCAGGCAGTGCCTTTTAGTAGAAAATCCACCCAAAAGCAACTTCTTCACTCTGCCTGACCAGAGTCCCGACAGCGCATAAAAACAGAGTTCCCTGGAGAGCTTTAAAGACACCAAGATGATATTGTGTTCTGCTTCCTCTGCAGCTTTGCTGGATTGCAGCCACTTGATTGATGGCTGTGTGTTCACTGAGGAAATAGGAATTCGCTATCACCATTCAACACGTGATTACGCTGTTATGCAGTACACGACATCATCTTCGGCGCAGTAAAGGTATATTGTGTAGTGTAAAACAACGTACTTTACTCGAAGTAGCTTTTATTTGTTTTGATGTGCCCCTGCTTCTGATTTCAATCAATATTTTTCTTTATGTTGCTCTTTAATTCTCCCCACTGTGTTGTAGTTAAAGGTGGGTTTATTATCTGTGCCCTGGCAGCCGGCTGCCCACGCCATCATTAAAAAAAAACAAAAAAAAAAACATTCTCAATATGCACGGTCACTTTGGTGCACTTGTGAGACCCGTAAAACCCCTACAGAGGTTCTTAGGATTCTGGTGGGGGAAGAGGTCAGGGAAGGCTTCACGCCTTACACCGCCTCACTTTTTGATCAGCCTCAAATGGACCATGAGGAGACTGCGACACTCGTTTCCACAGTGAAGAACCAAGTGGGACATAATTACGCAGCGCCACGTCTGCCATGTTGTCGCACCATCGTTTTTTTCCTGATTGCTTCACAGGGTCTGTTTTGATCTGAGGTCTTGAGGCCACCACTGCCTGTGTGTACTCTGGTATTCATCTCACTGTCATCATGTCAGGCGACCAAACATTGGATCCCCAAATAGGGAAATTCCATTATAACCTGGCCCATTTGTAGTTCCAGTTTTTTCTTCAGTGTAAGAAATCAGGTCGGCAAAAATGGAAACCCCATGACTCCAGAATAACCTTGGACCATTTTATTTCCCATCTGTTTGTATGTGTACTATAATATTCATCACTTCATGGGGATGAAAATATTTACATCGAGTCATGCCGTGAGAAGATTATGTGGTTTGGGGATCAAAAATCAAAGGAAAAAAAAGATTGGCCCATTTGTCATGCATGCTACCTCCCCCCCCCCACCTCCCTGTGTGTACAGTATGTTTACTTTAGTACTGGCTATTGGTACTGGCTGTGTATGTGTTTGTGTTGTTTTGATATTTTGGTCTGTTATAGAATAGATTGTGGGGACCACAAAGCAGGTATCTAAAAAGGCAAGTTTTCACAAATCTTTCTTGCAGTGTATATTTTATAAGTCATCATATTATAAGTCTATTTACACAGTCACATCATAGGGGTCTCTTGTGGTGTGGGGCCCCTCAAGAGAAACCCCATGAAATGAATGCACAAGCTATTATGATGGCTTTTATTTCTGAGCGTTGGTTCGTTTTCCGTTTTTCCATCAGCGTGTATGTGTGTTCTCTGCTAGTCATCATTTCGTGGGAACAAACATCAGTTCACACAGTGATAGGACCTTTAGTTTTTAGAGTCATGGCCTATTGGGCATGTATTTCTGTTGGTGTAAGGCATATGATGGCCGCTGTAGGCAGTCAGTGACAAAATAACTGAAAAATGATCTCAGAAAGCAATGACATCTCTCCATAGAGTATTTTTATTTCTCAACATGTCTACTCTGTCTCTTGTCAAGCTTATTAACACATGTCTCCCGGTGCATAATTCATTTGAAGTAGCATATTTGGGGCTTTTTACCCCCTCCCACTCCCTAAGCTCAACATGTCAGTTGTTTGTTGTCATTGTCAAGAGAGAAATGGAAGCCATCAGCAGGATGTCATGAACACATCACTGACTTCATTTTGTGTACAGAATTCAGTTACAGTATTTGGAGGTCTTCATTTAGTTAGACATCAATCAAAATATGAGGAACAGCTCTCAAAAGGGTGCTGTGCAGTTCAGGCAGAAGTATAAGTTATTATCTACTGTATTTAAAAACTGAGCAGGCTTCTCTTTCTGTATTGGATGCGTTTAGGTCGTGCACGTGTACCTGAATCGGCCAGTATGCGTGTAGTCTAAAATTAACCCACTGTATCCATACAGAAGTACAGTACAGTATGCATATTTCATTGCCATATGTAATTGTACAATTAAGTGCTTATTATGTTGAGTGATGGCTCATGAGGAGATTTAATTAGATCCACTTAAGCCCCCATTCATTCGATCTCACCGATGCTTTTTGTCATAAAGAACATTCCTTCATACATAGAACACTTTGTTTGATACATATGCTCATTCAAATGATCCATGATTTATTTTATTTTTTTCCTAAAGTACTTATAATTCAGAAAAGTAAAAGTCAGAAAGGTATTCCTTTAACAACATGCTTATTATTGTGGTTGCGGTTTTCAGTGTTGCAGAACAGCATAAAGGGTAATAATTTTTCATATGTCGCTCGTATTTTAACTTGTCGAATTCTATTGTTGTGGTCATATACTGGATGGAGATTTGATCATTAAATATTATCAGGATATGCGCTCTCAACCACCAGTATGGCCAAAAATGTACTCAAAAAGGGAGTACAAGTTATGCAAGTGTAAAGCGTCTGCATGACCAATTCCCTCCTACAAATTGCTTTGTGTGTGCGTGCGTTTGTGTGTGTGTAGAACAGTGGATGAGGATGATACGAGATGATAGCTTCTTAAAATAGGTTGACAAAATGACACCTAAGGTAGCCATGGTTACCAAGTAGGTAGAGGAGGTAGAGGAAGAGCCTGCAGAGGAAACACGACTTCTGTGGCTTACACTGTCTTAACTCGTGAGAGATTATGTAAAGATACTATACTCACTGTACTCACATACATGCTGGATGATACATGCATTTGACATATTTTAAACTAGTTAAATTCACAGTTGAGTTTCCTCATGTTCAAATAATGTGTGTGTGTGTGTGTGTGTGTGCGTGCGTGTGTGTGTGAGACAGGAAGTAACAATCGCACAGCCGAATAGGCAAGCAACACGTTTGCGTTTCGCATCACATCTCCAGACAGTCTGATGACAAGACTAATAAGTTCTGCATTTCTTTACACTCCATTAACTCAAGCTACTTCAACGGGATTGTCGACAGTGGAAGGCGGTGAAGCAGCAGATTTGAAAACCGAGCAATCGCAATATACAGACAGTGAAGAAATACATTATCTGTTCGTTTTAATTACATATTCGGATAGGGAATATAAACTTATTTCTCTTTTTTTAAACGTATTCATTGAACAGATCCCGAAAAAACAAAACAAATTAACACAATCTATTGAGAAAATGGCCAAAAAAAAAAAGCAACAATAAACAAGGAATGTACATGTTTGAAAAGAGGAGGAAGAATTCTGAGTACATATCAGACTTGTAAAATAGAAGTGATATAGGAAGCGAATCACATATCGTATATTATAGTATATATTAGGTATCCTAAACTAAGTGGTTCGTGTAAAGTAATATTGGCACATTCAGGTCCGAAGCTAATCATTTGCAGAATTTTCCGAGTATCCAAAAATTACGGGGCCAACAAAGTGTAATGGAGATTTGAACAATTGAAATGCACATAACCACTGATATTCACGTTAGCATTGCTAACTGATTCATCCTCCTCATAGTTGGTAATATTTGTGTGTTTATCATCATACATCTACCGTATATACAGAAAACACATACTGTATATACATCAGCATAGAACTACATAAGCACACATATGCACCTAGTTTCCCCCCCTACACCTGATTTGTATATTTCTTTGTCACTCTTGTTTTAAACAACAGAATTTCAATTCACGATTACGGTTATGGATCACTGTAAAACTTGCTTCTTTAGGGATACGTGCCATGCTGTCATCTCTCTCTCTCTCTATCTCTCTCTCTCACACACACACACACTGCGTACTTTCTTCCTCTTCACTCAAGTAAATATTTGGAGGACTACTTTTTACTTTTACTTGAGTCATATTATTCTAAAGTACTCTTACTTGAGTACAATACTCGGCACCAGTACCAGGGTAGGAACCTTATTTTTAGTCCCTGATGGATCAGGAAATCCTCTCCATTCTCACGTCATCAAGGGCGGATTGTGTTGATTGGTGATCATGAGGTGGAGAAGACATGAACAATTACTCTGGTGAGACACCTGAAGGACGGAAATCCCATTCATCTCGTGACCTGGCAGGCTAAGTGCTCACAGATGGTGTACTTTTGTGTGCCACGTCTTTCATTTCCTTCCAATGAAGCCAGAGGCACTTCCACTCCAGGGTTCATCAAGGTGATCAAGGCTTGTTAAATATGAACAGGACTCTTCCGGGTAAAACTAACCAGAACTGACTTCTATCTGAACCGCTTTGTAATTTATTGTCGGGCCTTTGCCGCACAGATAATAAGATAAAAGTTAAAATAAAAGTCTACAGCTTCTCCTCACCACTTTTTCCTGTCGGCGACCTGACCTTCTGACGCAATTGACACCGCAGAGGAATGACTATATGTCTGACCTTTTTACATAACGCAACAGCACTCAGCAGTGATCCGTGGTTAATGACGGCCACGGGTGTGTCTCCGTATCCTCGGGCGTTTCAGGCTGAGAGCTACTCAAGGCGAAAAGTGTCTCAGGTCGCAAGGGAAGATGGCGTAGCGTGGCCAGACAACAGCAGACCCTTTAAACAGTTCTCCCCCCATTAATGTCTCAAGGCTTGGAAGCAAAGATACTCACCTTTATGTGTTTTTATTTATGTTTAACACAACGTCCCAACTTCATTGCAATTGGGTTTGTACTTTTTAGCCCCTCAAAATTGTTGTATTTTGCATAAAAGAGTAAATGCCATACAGTATTTTTGTGTTTAAATCTGGAAGTCTACACTTCACTCACATGGTAATTGTTATATTCCAAATCCATGGTTGTGTATAAAAGCAAATTGATCAGAAAAACTGTCCAAATATTTCCACACTGCACTTTCTAACTGTACCTGGACACACGATGCAATATACTGCGACTGTTTTTCTTTCCGAATTTCCAAAGCTGTATCCTCCCCCCTTTTAGTAAGAGTAATCATTGATGTAATCGCACTAATTAGCAGTAAATGGCCACCTTTTGCAAATTCAACTTCCATAATTATTACATTTTGCACTTTCCCTCATCTCTCTCGCTCTTCTCTGACATGCGCGTCAAATCTCATTATGAAATTGAAATGAGATATGAGACAGCGGTGATGTTTCTCTCGGCGGACATCCTCTTCATACGATAAGGTTAATTAAAACCTTTCCATGTCTTTACATAATTCTGGCCATTTTAAGTCATTCTCCTTTTAAATATCAATACGGGCTCCCTCTGCGGCTCCTTCGGCCATCATTACAGTAAGGACAGTGTCAGTGTATTAAATGAGGCAAAAATCGAACTTCAGTATCTATTCCTCATTTTGTATGGATTTCCACAGATTTGCTCATTAATTTGACTTGATTTGTAATAAATTAATAACATTTTAAAGAGACTTCATGGACCCCATCAGGGGCGTCGCACAGGGGGGACGTGAAGTTTCTGTACGGGGGGCCCATCATCTGGTGCTGTGACCCCGGACGCCATTATGCATTTTTTCCCCCTACAATTCACAGGTGTCTGAATAAAAGATCTGTGATATTCTTGGGTGAAAATACACAAATGATAATGAAATACAACAAACTCAACATCCACTTGTAACACTGGATTAAATCACAACATTTTGGGGGTCGGTTTTGTCTCATGCAAATACTTTCGTGACTATGACAACCAGGGGGTAGTGCAAGGACATGCGACAAATTGAGTGGCTACTCAGTGTTTCAACAAAAAAGCGAGAACAACAACACATTTTTCATTTTTTTGGTGGTGTTTTTACTGGTGATTCGTATGAACACTGATGTCTCTGTGATAAATTCATTTTCTGTCTCTGTACTCGGGCAAACTTAGTGACTTTGTTGCTATATTTTACTCCTTTTCCAACCTCTCTCGCAACTGCTTTTGCCCAAAATCAACTAGCGACAAATCGAGACTTTGAGACTCCATCCAGACTTTGAATGAATGCCACTTGTGCAAACCACCACTGGCTAATTGAACTCTTTCCTTTTAGCGGGGAAATCCATGGAAAAGCAAGGAGTTAATCATTTTTATGCTTCACATTCACCGATCTCATGCATGATGATGGTTTGAACTTGAACTTTTGATTGATTTTTAAGGCATATTCCCCCCCCCCCCCAGAAAAACATTTGATCAGACTCCAAATTGTTATTCTTTTTTATTCTCATGGAGCTGGAGTCTCATAAGATTTGCTGAGATCACCCATAATGATGGACTTCATTTTTTGTGAGCTATTATGATAATTATTTAATTTTTTTTTTTTCCAGAAAATGCTTTGGTTGGGATCCAAATTGTTTCCCTTTTGGAGTGTTAGACAGGAGGTTCCGTTGAACACTGATGTCTGTGTGATAAATCGTCTGTCTGCCTCTGTATTTAGGCAGACTGTTGACTGTTTTATAATGCAGCGTTTCGTTTAGCCCACATATGTCCTTCTGGCTACACCATAATGGCTTGTCTCGGTTGTAGGTTGCATATTGATTTTCAACTGATTGATTTGTCAGTGAGACCATTAAATTCCCACCTGCAGCATAGAGTAACAGCCTTTTAAATATGCTTTTAAAAGACCCTTTCCCCCCATCCAACCTTGATATTGGAAACTATTCAGTATTGGTGTGCATACAGCCTGCTGGACTTGGCCCGGTGTTATTTTCCCCCTTTCCCATTCAATTGGAACTAAATGAGTGGTCAGCGGCGCTATAGACTAGGGAGGCGCTGGTATGCACACCTCAGAGGCAATTCTTCACACAGCATTGCAAGAAATGTACACACAATGACTCTCAATGGCTTATGGCATGAATACCTGTTGTAGCAAAGTACATTTTGACTACAACACAATGCCAAAGACAACAACAAAAAAACTTGTATCATTTGGAGAAATTAAGTTGTATGAAAAAATATTTCCTTTCAAGTAACTACTCAGCAAAACGATAAATTTTCTTAGAAAGCAGACGAGAACTGATGTGGTAATACAGCCTAGAATTTCGTGGTACCCTTATGAGGCTCTAGTGCCCCCCAATGATGAAATGGAGTAATACAAGTAATGTTTTTTTTAATACTGAATGCCCAGCATTTAATTTTAACAAAAAGCCCACAATACTGACATGGAAGATGAGCAGGTAGGCCACTTAACTATCCTTGTGGCTGGCACTGTCAATAAACACAAACACCACAATTTCCATTTACAACACTTACTATAAAACAATAAAACAAAAGTAGCGATATGCCATGCACAGATAAGAAGAAATTATACTGAACAGTAAGTACCAATGTACAAAAAAACGTGTAATTTCACAGTTCGTATGAACTGTGTAGTGTTTCACACAATAAACATGAAAAAGATGCACTAAAAGTAGTTAAGTAGGGGTCATTCTACTGCAATTATTAATATACTTTTATACTATTATATGAGGGACAGTCAAAAAGTAATGAGCCCAATTTAGCTCTAGCTTTAGTTGTTGCAATAGAAAAGCAATATACGCATAAAAATAATGCTCAAAAAGTGGGATTTAATCACTTCTTACATTACTTGATATAATCCCCTTTTTTTTCTCAAGACCGACTGTCCATCGATGAACAAGGGCAAATATGCCAACCTTGTCAAATTCAGTAAACTGCGCTAGTAACCAGTTGTTTATAGCTTGCATTACTTGTTCGTCATCAGAGAAGTGCTGACCCCAAGTCCTTCTTTTAAAGGTCCACAAAGGTGATAATCTGAAGGGGCCAGAGCGGGTGAGTATGGGTTTTGGGTTATTGTTGTTTCGCCAAAGGAACTGATGACTTCAGGAGATTCTTTGCTTGTCACGGAGTTCACTCAGAACAGGCTCGTGTACTTCGCCTTTGCTCCCGGACACGCACTTTTTGACGGTGCTGTCGCCTATTGCAGCTTCCCCGTACACATTTTGTAACTTTTAGAAAATGGTTTAGTGGTGGTTCCAGATCCAAAACAAGAAATTCAATCACAGCTCTCTGCTTCTGATGGGCATCCGACAATGACATCATTTCATGGCGACAGTAGGAGGACAGACTTAAATAAAACTTTTTAAATAAACCTTCGGCGGCACGGTGGACGACTGGTTAGAGCGTCAGCCTCACAGTTCTGAGGACCCGGGTTCAATCCCCGGCCCCGCCTGTGTGGAGTTTGCATGTTCTCCTCGTGCCTGGGTGGGTTTTCTCCGGGCACTCCGGTTTCCTCCCACATTCCAAAAACATGCAAGGTAGGTTAATTGAAAACTCTAAATTGCCCGTAGGTGTGAATGTGTGTGCGAATGGTTGTTTGTATATGTGTGCCCTGCGATTGGCTGGCAACCAGTTCAGGGTGTACCCCGCCTCCTGCCCGATGATAGCTGGGATAAGCCCCAGCACGCCCGCGACCCTAGTGAGGAGAAGCGGTTCAGAAAATGGATGGATGGATGGAAATAAACCTTCAAACAAGTATTTAAACTACAAACAAAATTTTTTTGGGGAAAAAAAATTCAATTATTAGTAAGTTAAATTAAATAAGGCTCACTACGTTTTGACTGCCCCTCAAACACACAATACCCCACAGGATGTTATTCCCAAAATCTGTTTGAACATAAATATCTCGTTTTTCACTCTACATTATGGCACTCAGCGTTCCTTTACTACATTTACAGTGTATGACTATTATGTACTAATTAGATATTAATAGCGTCTGACCATTTTTGTTTCTTGCCATCTTCTTTTTTAATGTACAGTGGATTCTCCAAAGTTGAACGACCAAAATGTGGAGTGCAACCAAATGTTTGTAAAATGCCTCAAACCATCATCATGTGTGACAGTAAGCAAAATATTAGTGATCATCTAAAGCTTTCTTTACTGGGGGGTTGGTCGTGATGCAAAAACATTTTTGGGTCATGCACAGGTAGTATATAATTACAGGGGGTCCTCTGTTTACGTATCTAATATAACATTTCAATGTTACAGTGTAAAACAATGTCTTCATGTGGTACAAGAAGGCACACTCAGTTAGTACTGTATTTATTGTTTCTTTGGATTGATTTGATTGGCCTACAGGTGTTTTTCATACAAATTTTGCGAACAAATTCGTGTTACGTCGCCGTCGTAGGAACAGTGAAATATTAAACGTGCATCCCAGGTTGGATTTGTCTTTTACTTTGGCAAATAACATTTTGACAGGCATGCGGCAGAAACATCGTGACTTGACTGGTGTAAGCATGTGTTGTTATGTGTAAAAATATATTCATGTTTTCATAGGCTATTTTTAACAATACTGTATGTGTTCGTCACTTCTGTTAAAGAGGGTCACAAATGAGCAAGAGTAGGAAATGCGGGTACCGAGGTGACAACAGTTGAGAACAACTGATCTAAAGGATTAACTGAGTAAGTGTGTTTTGCTTTTTGCCACCATAAAAGTTTGGGGATAACCATAGGATCCGAATGGCGACTCAATGCGACATTCAGTCGGAAAAGGTCGGACTTGTCAGTACAACATCAGCAATAAAATTAATTCATAATTTAAAGATTAAAGATCAGAAGGCTTTAATAATTCAGACAAACGACACTAGGTGACAGTATCACACTGCAAACACCTTCCTGTTCTTTCTCCATTACTGTCTCTCTAGTGTCTTCAAAGTCTAAGTAGTTTATTTTACAGTATTTTTTTAGTTTGATTTTACAGTGGTTAATTCTCTTTATACAACTATGAAAGTTAGAAATCTTAAACTTTTACCTGTGTAGTTAATTAAGGAATTTGATGTTGCCTATTTTCCATGACACTTTAATTACGCTTTTCTCTATGGGAACGTCGAACAACTTGGAAGTCAACCAGCATCACACAGCTGCTTGTGTTCAACTTTGGAGGTTCCACTGTTTCTTTAAACTTTATACTTATCAATTTATTTAATCAATGTTATGTTTAATTTAAAACCAGAATGTGGTAATAATACCCTGATTGGTTCTCCAAAAACCTTAACTGGCCGTGTGCATCACACTCCGTGTTTAGCATACGATCCAAAAATGCCTTGGTCTCATCACTCATATACTGTTTGTATTACAACTTTACTGTACTGCGGATGGAGAACATAAATGTTGGTCTGATGATACTGTATGTACTTGATGTGTCTAGGAGGATTCGTCCTCCTCCACAGGATGGAGCGCGTGCCTCTTCAGCAGCGTCTTTAACATCTCCACTTCCCGCTCGGCCTCCTTCAACTTCCTGTGTAGTGTCTCGTTGGCTTTTAGGAGACTCTCGTTGTCCTGATTTAAAAATAAATAAATAAATAAAGAAAGAAAGAACAAAATAAACAACAACGCATGACCATTATGACGTGGTGCGTTCAAGTACCATTGACAGAGGTGTGACACTCACTGATTGCAGTGCTTCAGTGATGGATTTGTTCTCCTCTTCTGGTTCTCGGGACTTGTGTACAACAGAAACTCGGTTCTCCCACTTGGCGCAGTGTCGCTTTTTCCTCTGGGGCAGCGGGCTGGGACACGTCGTCGAGGGCACCAGCAGAGACGGGTGAGGGCATGTGGCATCAGTGGACAGCGGCGGACCCTCGGTCTGAGTGGCGGTGTGGACCCGGTTAAGCCTGAAATGTGAGGTGACTGGAGAGTCTGGACTCCAGTCATTGCTGTCATCAAGCGGGTACTGGAAAGGACACTCGTCTGAACCTGAAGAGGACACAAATGACTACGGTGAGACAGAGGCGTTGATAGGCTCTGTGGCTATTTCCTCCCACACTCCAGAAACTGATACAGTACACTACATTTAAGCCCCAAATGATTTTTCAATTAGTGAACATTAGTGACAAAAGACTGTAACAGAGATGTTAATGAAAACTAGTTGCTAGTTACCTGTTTTCTTTTGTTTTTTTTTCCATTTTAAGTTATTCAACTCCATGAGATTCTTGGACAATTTAGAGAGAATGCAATCTTTTGCACCATTCTAAAGGATCCTGGTGGCTTCTAGCATACTCTAGAAGACCCTTTTTATTAACTATAAATTTAAAATATTGGAAGTGCTTATAATAATTACGCCTGAATCATTTTTATGAGAAAACAAGAATATAGCTTAATACAATTTCTATTTCTTGTAGTCTTTCATACCTTTCTTGTGTCCTTTCCAACGGATATATTTTTGTGCAGAATATGAAAAGGTTTGGGTTCAACAGCCTATTCGCTGTTCACACTTTTTTTTTTTCTGTGGAAGCTATCCTCAGCCATTTGCTGAAAAACTCACCTAGTTGTGATTTTCGTGCTCTTTATACAATGCTCTAAGATGCAACAAGATGGAGCCAAAGCCCTGTCTAAACAGGAAAGTAGTGTCAAGGAAGTATACTGAAGGGCTACATCTCGACAGAGAGACAAGCTTTGTATGTCGGGGAGGAGCGACGTCTAGCCTGGGTGGTTAATGGAAGTTACGGAGAGTCTTCGCCGCATCATCGACATGTGCACTTCCGGTGCAAATCAATTCATCTGGAAGCCATTTATTTTTAAGGGTAATGTTGTAAGATATATTTGAAATGATATTAACGTGTTTTAGGCTCATAGGTTGCGGTATAGTTATTGTTTAAAGTATGAATATAAGCAATTATTACAATTTTTAGAGTCAATTACTCTTGGTTTTTCGCTCTTGGTGGCAGGGCTCGGTCCTTCACGGGCGTTTCCTGTATTAATTTAAGACTCAAAGGTTTTATGGTGAGTGGTTGTCTGTCTCCAATGTGTCAGCGTTATGACTAACTGACGTCGCATAGAATAATAAAATAAATACAGCAGTCACTGGCATATTTGCAGTGCGGCATTCGCAGATTCATCTATTTACAAATGTTTGGGGGGAACCTATACCGCGGTATTTGTGGAAGCCCTTGCTTATTTTAATTTTTTTATTTTCATGTTTACCACTGTGTTACATCACCTTTTCTTTTAACAACATTCAATAAACGTTTGGGCACTGAAGACACTAATTGTTGAAGCTTTGTAGGTGGAATTCTTTCCCATTCTTGCTTGATGTACAGCTTCAGCTGTTCAACAGTCCGGGGTCTACGTTGTCGTATTTTACGCTTCATAATGCGCCACACATTTTCAATGGGAGACAGGTCTGGACTGCAGGCAGGCCAGTCTAGTACCCGCACTCTTTTACTACGAAGCCACGCTGTTGTAACACGTGCAGAATGGGTTTGGCATTGTCTTGCTGAAATAACCAGGGGCCTCCATAAAAAAGACGCTTGGATTGCAGCATATGTTTCTCCAAAACCTGTATCTACCTTTCAGCATTAACGGTGCCTTCACAGATGTGTAAGTCACCCAGGCCATTGACACTAACACAGCCCCATACCATCACAGATGCTGGCTTTTGAACTTTGCGTCCATAACAGTCTGGATGGTTCTTTTCCTCTTTGCCCTGGAGGACACGACATCCACAATTTCCAAAAACAATTTGAAATTTGGACTCGTCGGACCACGGACCACTTTTCATCAGTCCATCTTAGATGAGCTCGGGCCCAGAGAAGCCGGCGGCGTTTGTGGGTGTTGTTGATAAACGGCTTTTGCTTTGCATAGTAGAGTTTCAAGTTGTACTTACGGATGTAGCGCCAAACTGTATTTACTGACATTGGTTTTCTGAAGTGTTCCTGAGCCCATGTGGTGATATTCTTTACACATTGATGTCGGTTTTTGATGCAGTGCCGGCTGAGGGATCGAAGGTCACGGGCATTCAATGTTGGTTACGGCCTTGCCGCTTACATGCAGGCATTTCTCCATATTCTCTGAACCTTTTGATGTTATTATGGACCGTAGATGATGAAATCCTGAAATTCCTTGCAATTGTACGTTGAGGAACATTGTCCTTAAACTGTTCGACTATTTTCTCACACACTTGTTCACGAAGAGGTGAACCTCGCCCCATCTTTGCTTGTGAATGACTGAGCAATTCAGGGAAGCTCCTTTTATACCCAATCATGGCACCCACCTGTTCCCAATTAGCCTGTTCACCTGTGGGATGTTCCAAACAGGTGTTTGATGAGCATTCCTCAACTTTCACAGTCTTTTTTGCCACCTGTCCCAGCTTTTTTGGAATGTGTTGCTGCCATAAAATTCTAAGTTCATGATTATTTGCTAAAAACAATAAAGTGCATCAGTTTGAACATTAAATATCTTGTCTTTGTAGTGTATTCAATTAAATATAGGTTGAACATGAATTGCAAATCTTTGTATTCTGTTTTTATTTATCTTTAACACAACGTCCCAACTTCATTGGAATTGGGGTTGTAGAAAAGATTTTGAGCCGGCAAAATAAAACACAGCATTATGCACAGTCAGTGTGCACAGACTGTATTATTTTGGTGCCAGAAATACTGTGATATGATAAAATATTCTCTGAATAAAAATGGGATGACAGTATTCAAGTCAGGCCATGTTTTATTTGGACAGTAGGCCCACTGTGTCACATTTTTAAAACTCATGGTATCAAGTTGTTTTTAAACCATACACACACGCACACAGACACACGCAAGCACACGCGTACACTGAAAACATTGTAATCTTTGTGGGAGGTAATGAATGTAAAGCAAAACTCAAATGAAGTGTCAAAAGTGAAGCAGCATTATCTTTTAAGTCTAACCTGCAGCTGAATAATGCAGATTTCTTGTTGCGGGTGGGTAGCTTGCTCAGTGTTCCGGTAAATAAAAGACAGCTGGAGGGAAACCACCTACCCGTAGCAGGCAAGAGCTCCAAACCTTTTTCAACACTTGTGCTTTTCTTTTCAATAATGAAATGAAGTAATTGAAATTGTGTCTTCATTTTAGGGATATTGGAGAAAATAACCATAATGGGTTGATTCTATGTTCTGCCACTAGATGGCCCGTTTCATAGCGACTTCCGGTAGCCGTCATAGTCGAGCTGTATTTCTTAATTGAATATAGAGTGATAACATGTTGGAAGGAGTGTATACAATATAGTAGCCTGACCCACCCTCCGAGGTTCCCGCGGTAACAGGCGTGGAGCTGGGCGTGGGACTGTCGGTGGTGTTGCCGTTGTTGTTCAATTTGGTGTTCTTCTTGCACTCAAAGGCCACCTGGTCCTTACACAGCTTGTGGCAGTTCATCCCGCAGTCTGTGAGAATGAAGTGCAAAGTCAGAACAGAAACTCTCCACAAGCCACCTGTCTTTCAATCTCTGCTGCAAATGCAACTCTCAGATCTTTGCATGTTCACTTTGAAGAACAAATGATTGACATGATGATCTAGGTTTAGATAGCAACATGCAAGGGAGGAAAAAACACATATACACCAGTAAATGGACCGCACACTGACCACGTCTAATGAGTTCCAATAGAAGAGCTTTGCCTCTACAAATTCAATAATGCTCAGGTTTGATTTACACTGTCAGAGTGGTATTAATCCAACTTTGTGTATTGGCTTATTCGGGTGGCCTTAATTTTGAAGCTGTTGGGTGTACGTATTGTCAGAAAAACCTTCTCCAGTTTTGCTAATCCTACCCTAAAGAGACAACACATGACTAATATTTGAACGGTTACCTTTGCATCTGTAGCCTTGCTTGATGACGCCCCACAGCTGGGAAGAACAACATTAAAGAGGAGATTTATTTTATTTTTTAGGGCGTGTTGGCTCGTCTGGTGACTTACAAATCCAGAGCAGTTGTCGCAGAAGGTGGGCTTCATATAAGTGGTCTCCTGAAAGTTATGAACAAAGCCCAGGCCGAGTTTGGAGCAGATGACACTGGCCCGCATGAAATAAGCTGTGATCTCATCTCTGCTCACAAGTCCCTCTCTGCACAAACATGAAAAAAAGAGACTATTACCATTAAAACATCCCACACTATTTACACTGATAATTGTTTGGAGCGATGGCATGATGATGTGGCTCTGCGTGCAAAAAATAGACTATAAAGCGGTGAGGTTATGGTTAGGTGTGCAGCTACTTGACGCTTCCTGTTGCCGCACTTATCACTACAAATACCACTTTGCTCTTCCTTTTGCAGCTGCAAATGATTGCGCGACCCGCCGAGCACTCACTTGTCTTTGTCCATGACACAGAAGGAAAAGGGGAAGCTGGCGGCAATTTTCTCAAAGTCTTCTTGAGAAATGAAGCCGTTCTCATCGTGATCATAGTTCTTAAACACGGACTGTTGAGGAGAAGAGGTAAACAGCGTAGTTACTTGACAATGAATGAACAGCAGGCTGTCAAAATAATCACTATGATCATTATGACAAAAAAAGAAAATACGTAAAATAGAGAACACTTACGTCCACCATTCTCTGCACATGTTTGCTAATGGTTCGAGGATCAGGTTTAGGAGCCACTCCCGATACCCAGTCTACAACCAATGGAGGTCTACAAGGGGTGGCTGGCTGATGGAAAATTAATTCATAGTTGAAAAACAAGCCTGGATAAGCAAATAAGCATATTTTCTCAATACTGTACAGTATTCTCTCAAATAGTAACGGGAGGTATTTATTTACTCAACTGCAGACAGTATCAGATGTTTATTTGACAAATGCATTCATTTGTGGTAGTTTTATAATGTTTGTGGTAGGATGCACCTGCCTGAACCTTAATGATTTATTATTATTTTTTTTTAAAGCAGACAAAAAGGAGGCGTCTATTTGGAGACAGCCAATTTGAATTTTTTCATGTGGATTAAGCATCTGGCAACGAACTGAGGCATGGCACCTATTAAAGCAGAGGCACCTATTTGAGCATTTATCATTACCATATTTTGTAAAGAAGCACCTTATCTGTATCGTCATCTCATCAACTACATGCATGCATTGATTGCATGAAAAAGGCATTTACCATAAATTTGTTTCATGTTTGGCTTTAATCAGAAAGGTCAGTATTCAAATACCTTTCTAAAAAGAAATAATTGATAATATATGTTCATTTGTCACCATTTCACCACTTCGAAAAATATGCCATCCAAGCAACTTCATCGAGATTGAATACTGTATTCATAATTGAAATACAGTATAACATGAAGGAGATTTATTTAATTTAATCCAGTGTGGAGTGAAAATTGAGGCCCAAAAAAAATCACCTTATTCTTAGTGTTAGTGTTATTTTAACACAACATGTTATCAGTTTGATTCTTTGCGAGGCCGCGGAGGTGTGCCTGCAATGAGTGTGCCGGGGAGTACGCAAGCTAAATGGTGTAACCAAAATATTAGAAACAGCTCTTAGTTTGATACAGTGCAGTTCTATACCACTGTTAACTACAACCACAATAATAAACATATTTGTCACCCTGACAACAGAAGGGTTTACATGCAGACTTTTTTGTCATTCTGACTAAACTCATTCCGATTAAAGATCTCTGGTCAACTCTTTACATGTGATGTGATCTATTTGGATTTGGTGTATAGATGTGCACTACATTTAATCGGAACAGTCATTTAACAGTTGTGTGACGAGCAGATCCATGTAAACCTTACGTGATTTATCAAGATGGAGGTCAATCGTCGATTTAGCACAGCAGTTGTGATTGTTTTTACAATTTTATTAAAATAAGCGCTAGATAAAAAGAAGTTACACATAGTTAAAAGATGATCTAAAGAAAATTATCGCGCTACTAGTCACTTTAAACTGCATACATTCCTTGAAGTCTCGGCGCCCTTTGCACAATGGTCATTGTACCGGACTATTGCTAGTCATTCAAACTGCTCTAAGTGCTAGCGGACTCTGCAGCTTTTTGCACAATTGTAAAAAAACTAAAAATAATAATAATAATTGTACCGGCATGACCAGATAACTAGCAACCCTTTATTGCTCAGTGACTGTTTTTTTCAATGTCTTTATGTATCAAAAGTGTTCTCTGTCAATTGACCGTCTGTTGTCGTACTAGAGCAGCTCCAACTTCCGGAGACAAATTCGTTGTGTTTTCTGGACATACTTGGCAAATAAAGATGATTCTCATTCTGATTCTGATTCTGAATACAATGCTCTATGTAAACCAGGCTCGTGTGATCTTTGTGAAGACAATATGTTTTCTTGTATTCGTTGTCTCTAATGTTGTGATCATGGATGTATGCAGCTATAAATGTGCGAGTTAAGTGGTTCTATCACTCACAGGGGCTTTACAATTCTTGGGCTCCCGGGCGTAAGAGAGTTCGTAGATTTCATCCTCAGTGTAGTAAAGGTCCAAGGACAGCTGCATGTAGAAAGAGAGAGAGAAAGAGAGAGAGAGAGAGAGAGAGAGAGAGAGAGAGAGAGATCATCTCACGTGGTAGCAGATTTTCAAGGACATACAGTATTCATGTAAAGCACTGCAAGGATGACACACACAAGTACAGCGCAACAATTTGAATTCACCCCTTGTTCACATTCAGTTTATCACCCACACACTCGTGGATACTAGACTCTTATCGCACCCACGCTCGTGCACACAAACCGCATGCTGGCACGCACTCATCTGCATCTGTCCTCGAATAACATTGAATGCAATGTGGTGAATCATACAAATGAAAGAGAGAGTTGGTTTTGGGGGGTACTATACCGTCAGGAGATGGACCAAGTCCTTGTTGGCGTCCAGCTTGGGAGGGATCTGCTGGAGCTGCATCAACTCGTTGATATGGCTGTACAGGGCCTGCAGCTTCTGCACGTTCACTTTATTGTCTTCCACATAGTCCGGCATGGCCTCATTCACCGAAATGAGGTCTTTAAGGTGCACGCCCAGGATGGGGATTTTAAAACCTATACACTTGTTGTATGTTTGTCTGTAGTTATCAAAGTTTCTGCATGAGGAGAGCAGATCTGTCATTTCATTTAACACCTAAGGAGAGAGAGAGAAAAAAAGACATCTTTACTCCCTTTGAACACTCCTGATTTAATATGGAATGCTTGTAAGTGTATATTTAGAGCTGGCCCATGCCTCCACGGGAGTCTAAACACTGCAAAAGTTTTTGTTTGGGGCCCTCTATTTCTGCTATTATTTTTGTTTATTTATCATTCATTGTCATTGATTTACACCATACCAAGTGTGCCTGTAGATGGATTAATAATAATAATAATAATAATAATAGGCGGCACGGTGAGAAGCTGGTTAGCACATCTGCCTCACAGTTCTGAGGACCGGGGTTCAAATCCTTTTTCCCTTTGGCCCGGAGGACACGACGTCCATGATTTTCAAAAACAATCTGAAATGTGTCAGACCACAGCACACTGTTCCACTTTGCGTCAGTTCATCTCAGATGAAGGCAGCAGTGTTTCTGGGTGTTGTTGATATACGGCTTTTAATTTGCATTTGTAGATGTAGCGACAAATTGTGTTAAATCACAATGCTTTTCAGAAGTCTTCCTGAACCCACGTGGCAATATCCTTGACACAATGATGCCGGTTTTTAATGGAGTACTGCCTGAGGGATACAAGGTCACGGGGATTCAATATTGGTTTTCTGCCTTGCCGCTGACATGCAGAGATTTCTCCATGTTCTCTGAACCTTTTGATGATATTATGGACCGTAGATGATGAAATCTCTAAATTTCTTGCAATTGTACATTGTGGAACATTGTCCTTAAACTGTTTTGACTATTTTCTCACGCACTTGTTCACAAAGAGATGAACCTCGCCCCTTCTTTGCTTGTGAATGATTGAGCAATTCAGGGAAGCTCCTTTTATACCCAATCAAGGCAGCCACCTGTTCCCAATTAGCCTGTTCATCCGTGGGATGTTCCAAACAGGTGTTTGATGAGCAATTGTACGCTGTAAATATTCTCTTATTTTGAATAATTAATATTTAAAAATAAAATAAATAATAATAATAATAAATATGCTCAGCAAATATGCTCAGCAAATAATATTTGCTGAGCAAAACAAAACAAAAAAAACAATAATGGTCATCAGTTTGAACAATAAATATCATGTCTTTGTCGTGTATTCAATTTAATATAGGTTGAAAAGGATTTGCAAATCATTGTATTCTGTTGGGCCGCACGGTGCAACACTGGTTAGCATGTGCCCTGCGATTGTCTGGCGACCAGTTCAGGGTATACCCCGCCTCTCGGCCGAAGATAGCTGGGATAGGCTCCAGCACGCCCGCGACCCTAGTGAGGATAAGCGGAACAGAAGATGAATGAATGTATTCTGTTGTTATTTATGTTTTACACAACGTCCCAACTTCATTGGAATTGGGGTTTTGTGTGTGTGTGTGTGTGTCCAAAAAGTGCACCAGCCACTACTGCTATTAGAAATTTTAAAATAATCTAAAAATGTACAAAAACAGTTACGCAAATACTACTAATAATAACTGAACAGAGGTGCCTGAAACAATGGGACAAAAATCCTTTAAAAAAAAAAAAGTTGAGTAATTATGTCTTAAAACGATGTAAAAATGTGCAAAAGCTTTCGTACAACATAAATCAAAGTAAACACCCTTACTCCAAATATTTTACTTATGTTAGTCTGTTCTTACTCAATACTTATGTTAGTCTGTTCTTACTCAATACAACCACGGGGCCCTAATCAGTTGCTTAGTTTGCTTATGCCTTGGGCCGGCTTTGTGATTATTCATTACCTTGATGACATCACTGGGTACATGGGAGGTGGTGTCCTTCAGTCTGGATATGGAGCTATGACAAAGCCCTCCCACCACTGCCATTAGCGTGTTGTAGTTGTGCATGAGATGTAAACCCTGGTGGGTGTACACAAACACAGACAAGGTCATACAACTAGACACTGCACAATCCAACGAGATCCAATAGAAACAAAATAATAAAGATCAGTTTAAGTTGTCAGAGAGGGATTCATGTAAAGGTACAGTCATGATTGTGGTTCTACTTTGCATTGATGATAGATACAATATATTCCAGGTAGTTCTGGTTATATAATACACAAAACCGCAGTTACATAAACCACTTAAATTGTTGTTGCCTTTTTGCATGCATTTTCTTTTTTTCTCTCCTACAAAGTGCTTTCCTATCTCTTCTCAGCTCTCTAATTCCTGCTGTCACTGGAGAATGATGGTGTGAAATTTGTCTCCACACCCCATGGGCTTTGTGCTCAGCAGGCTGGTGATTTAATGGTACGTACCAGCGCAGGCTAGCGGGCCTGCTGAGTGAAGCACTGATCAGAATCAGAACAGAATCACCATTATTGGCCAAGTATGACAGAACACACAAGGAATTCATCTCTGATAATAGGAGCCCCTGTAGTACTAAAGCAAACAAGCCACTCTGATAAAATATACATATAGGACATAAAAACACATGTACGGCGAGTCATTGAGCAATTAAAGAGTACCAGTAATGTGAAAATGATGCATAGTAGTCAAGCAATTTAAAGTAACTAGTAGTGAGATAATTGTGAAACAACAACAATTGTGCAAATGAGTCCTCAAGCACATAAGTGGCCAGTAGTGATCACCAACATTTATGCAAATAACGCAGAGTGACGAAGCTACAACAATGAGTACGGTAATAATGTCACAACAGAGACGTGCATATTTGGCAACATGTCACATTGGAACAAGGCTTAGGTAGGACTCAAGTTGGAGACATCCCCCAAACCATGGAATGTTTTGGTTGGGACGTACTCACACACGACCAGAAGGAACATTTAACACACATGCATGTTGTCTATGTTGCCAGATAACCTTCTTCAGCATTTGGGATTAATTAGCCTGGTGTTGTTTTCAAAAACCTTCACTTTCAGGCTGATCTTCAAATGCTTTTCATTTTTATTTTTATGTAAACCCTTTTTTTTTCATGTTTTTAACCATTTTAGAAATAGTCTCACGTAATCGGCCATTCATTTCACGCTCCGACTCGTAGTGACGCAATTGAAACTGCACCTGCGCCACGTGGATGAACTTGGTGAACACCTCAGCTCTAAGCTGAGCCGTCGGCCTGCTCAGCACCATCAGCTGAACCCACTGGGAGACCCCATTGCACAGGGCGATGGAACGCTCCATCACGGGGATGTCCTTCATGCAGCAGTTGCGGATGTAATTCTGGTAGTCTATAAACTGGCAACGAGAGCAGAGAGTAAAGAGGTGAACGCCACTGACTAGGCATTTCCTTTGGGAGGAAATATGCACCTTGCATGCATGTCAAATACATAAATCACCAGTGCAACCAAAGTCTTTGATGCTGTTATGAGCGAGCACTCACGGAAATCCTGCAAAATGATTTAAACTCCAGGAAGGTGAGATGCTCGGCCAGTTCAATGGGTTCCAGGTGGTCAAAGAGAAGGGAGACCTTCCTCTTTTTACTGCTGTTGGCTTTGATCTTCTGGCTGGCCTTCCACGACCAGTCCCGTTCGTTTCTAGAACACACGATAGCGACACCGCAATCACTATGGGCAATGTAAGCAAGTGCCCATCTGGCGGCTCAGCTGGAGTTGAACACAGAGGTTGGAAACCTATAAAAGGACATGTGAGGTCATGAAAACTTTCCAAGAGAGAGAGAGAGGGAGAGATTGCAGCTGGGATAAGGAAGTATATTAATTGAATGAGCAATATTAATGTTATGGTGATTAGCAGTGTTAAGGCATTACAAAATGAATTGTAATAATTGCAGCAGAAGTCAAAATGTTGTCGTTTGTGACTGCACTTCAGGAAAGTATGTGTTATAGAAAATGGATGGATGGATGTAATGGAAAAGTTCAGCCAAGTGACCTAGTGGTTTGCACATCTGCCTCACAGTGGAGAGGTCCAAGGTTCGAATCTTTCCTGAGGCCTTCTTGTGTGGAGTTTGCATGTTCTCCCCGTGCTATCGTGGCTTTTCTCCTAATGCTTTGACTTCCTCCCACATTAAAAAAACCTTGCATGTTAGTTCCATTGAAGACTAAATTGTCCATAGGTGTGACGTATGAACGGTTGTTTGTCTATGTATGCCCTGCGATTGTCTGACAGCCAGTTGAAGATGTTTCAAGACTCACGCCTAATTTTAGCTCACCAGTGACAGCAATAACGACAAAATGTATGGATGTAAAGTGACCAGCCTGAGCCATTTGCAAGGGAGAGTGCACTGTATTTGTTGCCACATCCCAAGTTATACTACAAAGTTTTTCATGATCGTGACTGTATTCAGTATTTTCCTAGCTGATCTGGGAGTCGTGTTCAGACCTCAGTTGATAGCTGCTCGCACATTAACACTTACATCCATTTGGTTTCTAGAAGAGAGCATAGATGCTCTTGTCCCTGCTCACTGATCAGCTCCCGGAGCTGGTCCAAGCTGTCTGACAAGCTGTGGTGCAACCTGAACATCATCCAAAATTCCTGAATCCAATGCCTGGAGGTCAGAGAAAACGATATGTGTTACTGATGCAAAACATAGCGATGGGATATCACTATCCTATGAATGAACAAACCTGATGAGGTAGCATATTCTCTGGCACTCTGCTGGCTGCTCATTGTCCATGGCACTTTTAAATGTAAAGGTTATAGTTAAGGATGCTGAATGACAATAAACTGCTCTTAAGCAACATGTGAGTTGAATGGCTTTTATAGACATGAATAGAATAGAATAGAAAAGAATAAAAGCCTTTTGTGGAATGCTACTCCTTTTGGTGTAATACAAAAAAAAAGAGAGAGACAAACAAGTAACAGTGTGCAAATCAAACTAATGAAATGATGCACAAAAAGCAGTAGAAGCAACTTGAGGAGATTCATAAAAAAATAAAAATAAAATAAAATTAAATAAATACAATATGGTTCGATGGTACAGACCAGGGCAAGGTGGTGCTGTTGTAAACAATAGATGCTCTAGTGCGCAACACTGGGCTGTATTGCATTGCACTTAAAAAGATAATGGAAGTATTCCACTTATATATTTTCACAAGAAAAATAAAATGAGCACTTGAGGAAATAGAGTCCTGGAGGCCTAGGGCATATTTGATGGCATGCTGGGATTATTTATTTCTTGGACATTTTGGCTCTGTTACTGTATTTCTTGGCTTTTATGTGTAATTTCTGAGGGAATTTTGATAATATTATCTTGCAGGCCTTCATTTTGCACATTGACCATTAGCCATCGTGTAGATGCCGCGGCCACACAAAAAGGAGATCAAGACGAGGTGTGATGTGAGAGGAGTCAGCCCTCATAAATACAACTCTAATTCCAGTGAAGTTAGGACGTTGTGTTAAACATAAATAAAAACAGAATACAATGATTTGCAAATCATGTTCCACCTATATTTAATTGAATACACTACAAAGACAAGATATTTTATGTTCAAACTGATAAACTTTATTTTTTTTTTAGCAAATAATCATTAACTTATAATTTTATGGCTGCAACACGTTCCAAAAAAGCTGGGACAGGGTCATGTTTACCACTGTGTTACATCACCTTTTCTTTTAACAATATTCAATAAACGTCTGGGAACTGAGGACACTGATTGTTGAAGCTTTGTAGGTGGAATTCTTTCCCATTCTTGCTGGATGTACAGCTTCAGCTGTTCGACAGTCCGGGGTCTCAGTTGTCGTATTTTACGCTTCATAATGCGCCACACATTTTCAATGGGAGACAGGTCTGGACTGCAGGCAGGCCAGTCTAGTACCCGCACTCTTTTACTACGAAGCCACGCTGTTGTAACACGTGCAGAATGGGTTTGGCATTGTCTTGCTGAAATAACCAGGGGCGTCAATGAAAAAGACGCTGCTTGGATGGCAGCATATGTTTCTCCAAAACCTGTATGTACCTTTCAGCATTAATGGATGTGTAAATTACCCATGCCATTGGCACTAACACAGCCCCATACCATCAGAGATGCTGGCTTTTGAACTTTGCGTCCATAACAGTCTGGATGGTTCTTTCCCTCTGGCCCGGAGGACACGACGTCCACAATGTCCAAAAACAATTTGAAATGTGGACTCGTCGGACCACAGAACACTTTTCCACTTTGCATCTGTCCATCTTAGGTGAGCTCAGGGCCAGAAAACCCGGGGGCGTTTCTGGGTGTTGTTGATAAACGGCTTTTGCTTTGCAAAGTAGAGTTTCAAGTTGCACTTACGGATGTAGCGCCAAACTGTATTTACTGAAATTGGTTTTCTGAAGTGTTCCTGAGCCCACGTGGTAATATCCTTTACACATTGATGTCGGTTTTTGACGCAGTGCCACCTGAGGGATCGAAGGTCACGGGCATTCAATGTTGGTTTTAGGCCTTGTGATTTCTCCAGTTTCTCTGAACCTTTTGATGATATTATGGACCATTGATGATGAAATCCCCAAATTCCTTGCAATTGTACGTTGAGGAACATTGTCCTTAAACTGTTCGACTATTTTCTCACGCAATTGTTCACAAAGAGGTGACCCTCGCCCCATCTTTTCTTGTGAGTGACTGAGCAATTCAGGGAAGCTCCTTTTCTGCCCAATCATGGCACCCACCTGTTCTCAATTAGCCTGTTCACCTGTGGGATGTTCCAAACAGATGTTTGATGAGCATTCCGCAACTTTCTCAGTCTTTTTTGCTACCTGCCCCAGCTTTTTTGGAACGTGTTGCAGCCATAAAATTCCAAGTTAATGATTTGTTTTGCTAAAAACAATAAAGTTGATCAGTTTGAACATTAAATATCTTGTCTTTGTAGTGTATTTAATTAAATATAGGTTGAACATGATTTGCAAATCATTGTATTCTGTTTTTATTTATGTTTAATACAACGTCCCAACTTCATTGGAATTGGGGTTGTAAATGGACTGACACTACGGCTCTCATTTGGCAGGAATCATCTTGAAGTGATGCACATAAAAAGGCTAATGGCGTCATGGGAGCAGAAGAAGCGCCCACGCAATCCCAGGGCCGGGCTGTGATGATGAAGACTGTTAATGGCCCCCTCGTCTCCTCCTTGATCATAACACACACTCTCAATCTATTTGATAGATCCTTCTGGGGCTTGGGTTCCGAATGAGAGGGTTAAAAATAGCAGAGGTACATTTTGTATTGTGCGCTCTGACGTAATTTGTGCAAGCAGGCGCCCCTTTAAGCTGTTGAAGTGTTTATATATAGTTGAAGAGGAAGCGTGTGTGTTTGTCTGTGTCTGTAGAAGAAAAAACAGAGGTAATTAACACCTGAAACCCCAAGGCTGCTCGCTAAGAAGGTGTGCTCCTCTGAGAGGCTTTGTGACGCCACCACCGTTTCCTGAATGGAAGCTGAGACAGAAAGCCCGCCACTCCGGTCACCTGACACGATGTGAGAGAAGACGTGTTTTTTTTGTACAAAGGGAAATGATAGAACAAGAACATACAAAACATTAGCTTACACACCAAGGTTTTTTTAATGCATGGGATCCAAGTGCTGCAAATGACAGAAATTGACACAATGGAGCTAAAGAGAAGATACAAGAATACAGGATTGCGCAAAGGTCTTGTCCATTATATTTGTTGTTTTAGCAATGCATAAATTGCAAATTGCAATGCATGTTTGTGTTTGTTTGCCCATCTGTTGGTTAGATAGCAGGCTATTTCCTGGTGGATGACAAACAGGATGATAGTAGGGGAGGAGGCACATTAGTGTGTCATGAGAGATCATCAGATGTGCTGCTGGAAATGATCAAACTTCACTAAATTGGTTCAGAAATAACAAATGATTTATATTTATTTACATTATTTCCAATCCATTGTTCAACTATCCATGACAGCTACATACAGTATTGTGACAGGCAGAACAATGCTCTTTTTCTCAACGGCCGAAGGTACATTTAACCTATGCAGCCACCTGTTGCCTTTCATACAACATAATAATAGCATTGTGTTCAAATAAACAGGCCCAGATTTTACACTAAGTAAATATTAATTATTCTTTGGTCAATGGGACCTTATAAAATTCATTATCGCCACTGTCAGCCAGAAATCCCTCATGAACAAATGGTCAATTTAATATTTTTTCACAAATCAATTCTAATGGTCTTTCCCCACATTGTGTGTTGTTTTTACCCCTTAGTAACCATTTCCTTGTTTTGTGGAAGCCATGTGGCATAATAGTCGCTTATTTTAAAAGGTTGGATGTTTTTTATACCAGTGATTCACAACTGGTGGTTTTTCTGAAAATGAAAATAAAACATTTGTCAGTGATGTGATGATGATGTGATCTGGAGGGCCCAAAGTTTGTCCTGGGCCCCAAAATGGCTAGCTAGGCCCCATGTCAAAATGACTGTGGTTGAAAAAAAGGGAGAAAAAAAATGAAATTAAAAACAACAAAGTTAGTGGTGGCCCAAGATTTTTGCACAGAAATGCAAGCAGCAGCAACTCCGAACATGTTGCTCACTTCTTATGCAGGCGAGCCAGCAGTGTGAGCAGCCAAGCAGGAGATTTGCTGTCACTCTTGACAACCAAATACGGGCTCCACACCACTCAAAATGCCTACAAATGTATCTGTGATATCAATAATGTGTTTCTGTCAGGTTGCTGAAGGATATAGATCGGTGAGCTTATCCAGCAGATCACTGGAGGAGATGAGGAGGCGATGCATGGTCAGGGTGATGTTCAACAAGTGGCTGTGCTCACATACGTAACCCTCTGAATCTGGAGGAATGAAAAAATAAATAAATAAAACACCTGAGTGCGGCAATGTGGAGATATTGGACATGTTATGCGCTCAGAATAAAACCATCATCAGTGTATCATGATCGCCCTTGTTTCAACAATCCAGAATCTGTGTTATTCATCACATCTGGATTAAAAGGTGCAATGCTGCACAAATGCAGTTATTTGCATGCATTGGAGGTACACAGTAACTGTCAGTACCTCATGTTAAATCATGCTATCAACATCCATCCATTTTCCATACCGCTTTATCCTCACAAGGGTCTCGGGTGTACTGGACACTTTCTAATAAATGATATCATTGACCTTTGTAACTGTGTTGACTTCTGACATTTGTGTATCTCTACAACATTTTCTGTTCCTCTTTTCCTCCAATTTATACTGAATCACTTCCTCCATTGTCTGTCACAAATGGACTTGAAGAATGAAAAGAGACAAAATGCGCATAAAACAGTGCAAAAACACATGACACCAGTGCTGATTTCAGAGCACGCATGCCTTTTCCTGACCATTTATTTTCTGAGAAGAAACGCCACTGCATGCCGCGAGGAAGTGTTTACAGAGAGAGGAAAGACATTTGATCGTAGACAATGCGACAAAATGCATCACAATATGCTGAACATTTGAAGAGCGCTTGCTTCATTCATGGTTGAGTGTAGTAGTTCCTCTCGAAAATGTAAGGCCATCGGGTGATTCGAAACACTTTTATCACCTTGGATAGACTTCGGACACCATGGCAACACATTTTCCAATCTGTGTTATCTGTAAGCAACCAGCCTCTCCAGCTGCACCCCAGCCCTCATATCCTGCATGGGCAGTGTTTCCGTTGGTGCCACTCAGCCATTACCTGGTTAAGCCAGCTGGCTCACCCGTCCACAACAAAACATGGTAAATTCTTACTGTAAATGTCCGTGTCATTCAAGCACATTTGTGTAATATTTAACCGACTTCTATAGCCACTACATGCTGCAAAGTGAGACCCATAAAGGCATAAATGCACAACGGGAAGGGACGACTCCCCATAGGGTAAACAATTGCCCCATCCTTGTTTTCACAAACTCCCAACCACTAAACCTGCAAGCACAGGGTTAATTGTAGGTGGAAATCCCCTTTGGACTATCTGTTAGAGCCTGGAAAATTACGAAAGACGCCCACAGCGGTGGAACTACACAGCAGAAAGTGTGCTGCTTTTAAGGTTATCTTAGAGGCTCATCAGTGTGCTCCAAATCTGTGTCGCTTTTCCATGCTTTGAGAGATGTTATCAGACGGGATGATCCTTTTATGGTTCTTCCTTTGAAATCTGGTAAACATATATACTTTTAGGGGGGCACTCTGCGTTCGAAGCTGGATTAGAAATGTTCAACCTTATGTTCAACCAAACAATATAAGTAGATGGCTCTCAAAAAGTTTTTTTTTTACTATGATTAAAATCACAAATAACGATGAGCATTTGACTAAATTAACTTCCTGGCCTGGTGTGAGTCCACCTTACATATTACTTTAATACAGTGAAGCCCTGCTATTATAATATTTATGTATTCATTGCATAATAGCAAACATCTGCGAGTAATTGATGCCTCCATCAAAAGATTTATCCTGTACTATAATTGCCTATAGATGCCAAAAGCAGCAAAACATTACTTTTTGTCTCAATGAAACTCCTCAGCTCATTTAATTTCATTTCATACTTCCTTTCATTCCTTTGGCCTGAGCACAAAAAAAAACAGTTTCACTGTATTCAGTTTAGATGGCAGCAAATACTAAGGAAATACTAGACAGTGGGTCACCTTAGTTTTCTAACAAAAGTAACAAAAGAATAAACAAAACAGAACAGCAAAAAAAAAACAACAGTCAAGCAGTTCAGCCAGTTTAAGATACATCCACCCATCCATCCATCTTCTGTACTCCTTATCCTCATGAGGGTCGTGGGTGAGCTGGAGCCTGTCCCAGCTGACTTTGGGCATGAGGCGGCATGCACCCAGAACTGGTCGTCAGCCAATTGCAGCGGATTAAAGATACATAAAACAAAATAGTAGTTGCTCCAGTTAACTAGTTGAGACGGTGCTGAATGCAGTCTAACAAATGTAAACGCAGTTGAAGTAATGTAGTAGTAGTAGTAGTAGTATTGTATTGTATGTCGTAGCGACATACTAACGTCGCTCAGCCTCTATTCACTCTACTGTGTCAAGAGTTTCAGTCAAGGATGGATGAAATTCTCTTTGAATGTTCTGAATGCCTTTCCATGTCAGTGTTATAATGCTGCCATGAGGTGATTATCAGTTGACTTGAATTAAATGGGATGTGGATGACTGGTTAGCACAACTGCCTCACAGTTCTGAGGACCGGGGTTCAAATGTGGAGTTTGCATGTTCTCCCCATGCCTACGTGGGTTTCCTCCCACATCCCAAAAACATGCACACTAGGTTAATTGAAGACTCTAAATTGCCTGTAGGCGTGAATGTGAGTGTGAATTGTTGTTTGTTTACATGTGCCCTGCGATTGGCTGGTGACCAGTTCAGGGTGTGCCCCGCCTCTCGCCCGAAGATAGCTGGGATAGGCTCCAGCACGCAACCCTAGTGAGGATAAACGGTACAGAAAATGGATGGATGGATGGATAAATGGGATGTATTATCAAAAATACATGACTTTTGAATTGTCAACAAATAGCTGTGTCTGTGGAGTGCCCGCCCATCTGTCCAGTTTGAAAGTAAATTATCAAGTAAATCTTTTGCAATCTATTTCTGAAAATGTGTCTGTGAGCGATCCGTCCAACTGTTAACAGTGGCTACCAGTGGGGTGGTAGGGGAGAACGGCTCTCTACATATCTCAGAGGCCACCAATTTAAGCAATTTAAAAAAAAAGTGCATTTTCTCCTTTAATAGTCTAATAACCACCCTCAAGTTTCTCCACCCATTAGATAATCAGCTTGGTTGGGTGAAACTCCAGAGCCACTTTCAAGCAACCCGACTACAGTGTCTGAAACACAATCATGAAGAAACACCAACATCCCCCATGGGTGTGACACCTCTGCTACGATGACAAAGCCCAAAGGTAAGCAGAGATGCATTGTTTGATGCACAAATAAGTGTTAGTCAACAGTGTTTGACTTCTGATACAGTAAGTGGCACCTACTCGATTGCTGACAGTGGGGGGCTATTTTGGTTTGGTGACCACATAGAACATACACACAGTGTAGTGTATGAACGATTGCCTTCACAAGTGAGAATGCTTTTATTTTCTTTAGGGGTGCTGTTTTTTTTACCCCCACACTCTGGGCTCTGCTTGTGCAAGAAGAAAACAACTGCCTGTTAAATCCCCTAGCTTTACGCACCGTCATCATGATAACAAAATCTGAACTTGCCATTGGCCAAGCAGTACACAGTATGTATCTCAATGGGGATAATTTAAACAAAATAAGATATATCCTGTTTAAAGTACATGCATGCTATAATTGCTTTTTTTTTTTTTTTTAAAGTAAACAGGTCCCACACGTTTTTGAAGCACTTGGAAAATATTTTAAATTGTGGAAAAATGCCCAAGACGTCTCCTTTAGCACAGTGATCGACTGGTTAGAGCGTCAGCCTCACAGTTCTGAAGACCGGGGTTCAATCCCCGGCCCCCCCTGTGTGGAGTTTGCATGTTCTCCCCGTGCCCCTCCCACATCCCAAAAACATGCATGGTAGGTTAATTGCCAGCTCTAAATTGCCCGTAGGTGTGAATGTGTGCACAAATGGTTGTTTGTTTGTATGTGCCTTGCGATTGGCTGGCAACCAGTTCAGGGTGTACCCCGCCTCCTGCTCGATGATAGCTGGGATAGGCTGCAGCACGCCTGCGACCCTGGTGAGGAGAAGCGGCTCAGTAAATGGATGGATGGATGGATGTCTCCTTTAAAGGAAAATCTGGGTTAGCTACAACAAACCACTCGGAACACAAAGTGAAGTGAGTTCTCGAGGTTGATCGGCGATGATGTCAGCGGCAATTGATCGACGCCTTACAGCGGTGCGTTCTTCAAAGGCCCGTCACCATGTGAGCGGCGTGGTGTGGAGAGTTGACCTTTGGGCTTAGCTGGGCCTGAAGGTACCATCGCGTCACCCTCAAACAGCTCCTATCTGCATCCTCACATTTGAGGAGCAGATAGAATGCAACCACCTTAGGGGTCCCAATGTGATGTGGGCACATGGCACACAATATCAACGGTGTCAGACCATCTTTAGTACTTATTAGGGTGGGACAAAATATCAATATCACTGGGTCTCTGATTGCCTTGTTGTCCAATGTCTGCGTTATGTGCAACTTCATGACAGGCTTAATTTTTTATTTTTATTTATGTGATTATGAATTTCTGTATTCTTGTCAATGTTCTGTCAACATTGTTGCTCCACTACTTGAGAAGAGTCCCAACAGTGTTGGGACAAGTCACTAGTTCTTTTCATCCATTTTATATACCGCTTATCCTATTTAGGGTCACAGGGACTTTGGGCGAATGGTCAACTACAGCCTGGACTGGTCACCAGTAACTCACATATGAAGACATACAGCAAGTCACACTTATATTCACACCGTCACTGAGCGGGAACTGAACCCACACTGCCTGAGCTGTGAGTCAGGCGACTGAACCACTACACCATCAGTGAACTAAGTTGTTGCTTTGTTTTCATAAATATCATGATGTTTCTTTTGGCGGCACGGTAGACGACTGGTTAGAGCGTCAGCCTCACAGTTCTGAGGACCCGGGTTCAATCCCCGGCCCGCCTGTGTGGAGTTTGCATGTTCTCCCCGTGCCTGCGTGGGTTTTCTCCGGGCACTCCGTTTTCCTCCCACATCCCCAAAACATGCATTAACTGGAGACTCTAAAATTGCCCGAAGGTGTGACTGTGAGTGCGAATGGTTGTTTGTTTGTATGTGCCCTGCGATTGGCTGGCAACCAGTTCACAGTGTACCCCGCCTCCTGCCCGATGACAGCTGGGATAGGCTCCAGCACGCCCGGGACCCTAGTGAGGAGAAGCGGCTCAGAAAATGGATGGATGGATGTTTCTTTTTGCAATTAGTATCTAATATTTTGTATACCCTTTAAACCCCCTACTGATATTTTATGTGGCAACACAAACTTAACACCGGTTTCTAGCTCGCCACTGACAATTAATGCTGTTTATGGGATGGCCTTTTATGTGCAGTCCATTGTAACGCCTCCCCTATTGCTCCATTTGGGTAACCAGGGCAACGCCACTTTCACTTTCCTTTCTTTCCAGAGATATAATCACCAAAACTCGGAAAGCTCTCCTGACAACTTAATGAAGCCAATTATGTTGGCTTGATTGATCCAACCTACTTGACCAACCTGCTGTGCTGTCGTAAACACTCCCCCTGCCGCGATAAGGCAAAAACATTTCAGCAACATCTGCAACAAAAAAACACCCACCGCAGTCTATCTAAAGATAGGGTTAGATATAAAGATAAAGATAAACATAAAGATATAAAGATATTCACACCCTAACCCTAACCAAATGGAAGGTTTGTGTGATATGAAAAATATGACCAAGACAAATTAAGTCAAAACCTTTCCACCAATAATGTGACCCACAGCTTGTACAACTCAACTGAATTTAATTTTTTTAATTCTTTTTTTGAAAGCGGAAGTAAAAATGAACAACTGAAATACTGTGTTTGCACAAGTGGGATTTGATTGTTTTAGAATGAATCAATCACATTCAAATTCATGTTAAATGGGAGTCAGAGCACACCTGATACCATTTGAAGTGCCTTACAATCTCACAAGCACAAATGGACAATGTGTTATGGTCCGATGAAACCAAGGTTGAACTTTTTGTTTGGAACAATGATCACCACCCCAAAAAACAAACAAAAAAACACCACACCAACAGTGATGCATGGTGGTGGATCATAATGCATTGTGAGTTTTTTCTTAAGTTGGAACTGGGGCATTAGAAAAACTGTACAGAATCATGAACAGTACCGAATACCAGTCAGTGTTAGCAGAAAACCTTCAGGCTTCTGCTATAATGAAAAAAAAGTCACCAAAAGCCTACGAGAACAGCTTTATTTGCGGTTAATTGGAAGCTTTCGAAATAATGGCAGGTGTGTGCTGACTCCCATTTAACATGCATTTGAATGTGATTGGTTATTCGGAAAACAGTTAAATCCTCAATTATAAGAGGGGTTGCACACTTGTGCAACCATATTATTTCTGCAGTTCCATATTTAGAAAAAAAAAATCAGTTGAGTTGTACAGGTTATAGGTCACCTTGTTGGTGGAAGAGTTTTGATATTATTTATATTGGTCTGATTGTTTATTTATTTTTTTAATATCACACAAACTTGGTATTTGAACAGGGGTGTGTAGACATTTTGTATCCGCTGAAAATCCACACATAAAAGCACGTCGAGGAAGGCCAGTTAAGGCTTACCGAAAGCCTGCAAACAAGACTGGATGAGCTCCTCCCAGCTGGCCCCCTTGGTGAGATGGCCCAATGACACCGTGGGCTTCCCCATGGGGGTTTGGACCTGGCCGGGCTTGTGGAACCTTTGAGGACGTCCTGGAGGGGAAACTCTAGACCTGGAGGCACATCCTGGAGTCCCTTTCCTTTTAGAAAGCACACCAACACAGGATTGTTAATGGGATAATGTTTTTTGTCTGTGTGGAAATATTTACAACCACCCATTTCACAACAAATACAGTTGGGTCAGAAGTATTTGGACAACGATGTAATAGATTTGAATAATGGCAATGTTGTGTAGACTTTTAGGTTTAATTTGAGAGGCTTCACAAAAATATGGCATGTACCATGTTGGAATTACTGTAATTTTATGATCAATACCTCTTTGTCTGGGGCTCAAAATTATGTCAAGGGACTATAATATTAACTGAATTTAACTCTCATTTTGCTGGTTTGCTACCTGCTCAAAGTAAGCTGGGATAGGCTCCAGCTCACCCACAACCCTAATGAGGACATATGATATATAGAAATTCGATGGATGTGTCATCATTTCTAATACTTGTATGGTATCATGAACACCTAGTTTTATCTCTAATCCACTGAGGTGACAATATGAAAAGGCAGAACTCTGTGATTGTCTAAATACTTGTGCACCTAACTGCAGAGGTGGTAAGTAATTAAGTACAAATACTTCCTTACAGTACTTGAAAGATGCACTGTATAGGACGGTAACTTAAGTGAGATAGTGTTGTTTTTTTGTTTTTTTTGATACCCTGAAAAGTAGTGATTTTGGAAATGTGAGGACTCCGCCCAACAGCGAAGGTAAATAGCTAATCGTTGCTAAATATTTACTAACTCTTTTTGGTTTTTGTATTAAATAAATCTGTATAATACGCTGGAACTAGTGAATTCACTTCACATTCTCACGAATTCACACTCTTTGAATGTGAAAAGACCTAAAAATGGCAGTGCCCATATGCGAGTACACAAAGGTAGATGCAATGTTTTAAATGTTTTTTTAAATAACTACTTCGGATATTTAAGTAAACAGCACCTGATAGAGAAGAAATGCACATTTAAAATAGAACAAAGTTTGGATGTCTTGCGTTTAGTTCCCCATTAAGAACAGAGTTTGAGTACTTTTGTTTCAACTGCCTAACTGTAGCGCAGCATCCATCGCACAAAATGCAAAGTACAAAAGGTGGCTTCTGTTTAAAGAAACTCCGGTGAGATAGTGTGTATTGTTCTCATTTCCTTCCTGTAGCTGTGGGAAATACAACTTAATTACAGACATCCACTTCAGCCTTGTGTCTGACTGGCAAATAATAACTTTTAAACAAGGAGAAAAAGCAACATTTCGTAACTTTTGTGCTAATAATTCAAATTTCTTTCACCTATTTTTAAGAAAAGAGCATATGTATTGATAGATTATGCATATAATTTAGGGTATAATTAAAAGGTAGGCAAATATACAGAACTGGTGGCAGAAATAAGTTGAAAAAGCACTAAATGAAAGCGTAAAAGATTACTGTGACACTTACGCATCGTCTTTCCCCTTGTCATCCGTAGCAATACTTCCACTTTTGTTGTTGTCTTTTGATTGACAGCCCATGGCGAGATACTGGGCGACGAGAGGTTGCACTAAGCTGTCCATCTGCGTCCTCCTCGATGGGAGAATCTGATCACTGTGCTCGCCGTGCTCGCCTCACCGGTGCTCTTAGCAGCATCCTGCGTGCACACGTACACACAAACAGCACACACACCCGTCAATGGACGTGACACAAGCAACAGGCAACATTTAGTCGCAGCTTGTCTGTGGGCGGGAGGCAGGCTGCACTGTGGCCGGCATGTCATTAACTGCACTGCTGAGTGGGCAGAGGAACTCCTCTGAGCGTCACGCTGTGTTGAAAAAGTCACTTTTCTTGACTAAACTTGAACAGGTGTTTAGGCTGGTGAAAACTCATGTATATGATGTAGCTAATCTAAAAATTTTCATTTGACAAATTCCTGCCTTTATGTGTGAAAGAAATCATATACAGTATGTCATATCTGACACCATATGATAAAATTTGACTCAGAAGCATGCAGGGTCAGTAGTTATCATCCAAAACCAATTTAAATCCAAAACTAATTCAGATTGAGGATTTGGCAACATTTGAATTCAATACGGATAAGGTAGGATCCAGATCCAGTCCATTTTTTAGGTGTTCAATCTCTTACACATCTGTCATATTTAATTTAAATGTGTTGTGGGTATGCAGGATAGGATCTTGTACTGTCAAATGAAGTTTTATCCAAATCGGATCGTGATTGGACATTTGTCAGGAATTTCAATTTAACGTAAAATAACATTTTATGTTCAGATGTTTATATCGCTATCAAATCTAAACTAACTTTACCAAATGTGTTCTGTGCAGGCTTGGTCAGAATGTGTCATGTCAAATCAAGTTTAATCCAGATTGTGAAATATGACTCAAATTAAAATTAAAATTCCACTTTGAGATGTTCAATCTTTTACGTTTCCGTCATTCTTTTTTTTTTAAAACCCAAAATAAAAGAAAAATTATATGTGAATGCAAGGTCAGATTCCATAATGACAAACCAATTCAATTAAGCACTGATCCAATTTGTGCATTTGGCTTGAATGTACATTTTACATGGGAAATCCAATTAAACGTGTTAAAATGCAGTGATTCGATCTCGATTAAATCTCATCTAATTTGAGCAAAATGAAAAACAAAAGTAAAATATACAATTGGATTGAATTAAAGTTAAAATGCTATGTGTACGCAGGGTCAGAAGCTGTGGTGTCCAACCAAGTTTATTCCAGCTCAGATGTAGATTGTGCATTTGGCACCTTTTTGAATTTAGCAGATACTTTGTTCAGATACTTAAAGTATATATTTGTCAAATCTTAGTCAATTTGAACAAATTTGCTCTGTGCATGCTTGGTCAGAAGGTGTAATCTCAAACTAAATTTAATCCAGATCATATCCTTATTGTGCAATGTGCCTATAGCTACAATTTAAATTGAACATAGAAAATCCAGTTTAAGGTGTCCAATCATATCTCTGGCATATTTGATCCCAACTGAAAGAAATGTTCTATGTGTATGCAGGGTCAGATGCTGTAATGACAAACCAATTCAATCCTGCTCTGACCCAGTTTGTGAATTTGGCAGGAATGTACATCTAACATGGAAAATCCATTCTAAAATGTTAAGGCACATCTCATTTCAACTAAATGTGCTTTTTGTATGCAGAAATTGTAATCTCAAACCAAGTTTAATTCATGTGTTCTCGATTGCATTGTATTGATATTTATATATAATATGTTCTTCTATTTATAACGTACACAAACATATGTCTGTCGAATGTTCAAGCTTCTATAGGTGGTCCAAATAAGTTAATATTTGGCTTTCAACAACTTTAACGAATGTAGGCTCATTTTATACTATTCCTGTCTGCTGTGATAACACTAAATCCATGTTTAAACCCAATGATCATACAAAATCCATTAACCAGTTAAGATTTACATAGTGTAGGTCAAAATATTTTTTTGTAGAACTGCATCAAAGACACCCAACGTTAACCTTTTTCCTTTCCGATACTATTTAGAAATTTTTATAATATAGGCACGCTTAAATAAATCGACAGCTCAAAATAGTTTTTCCTTAATAGGTTCAGTGTCGGTTTCAATGTCCTGCATGCATTAAGCCTGCCCCCATGTGGCTAAACAGTAATGGCATTATGTCCGGTATTCATCAGTACTGTACAAGCTCACTCCTGTGTAAGTAAGTAAGTAAATAAATAAAATAAATAAAAATGTTTTCTGGGTATAAATGAGTGAAGCACATTTTATTTAAATTTGTGTTTTATATATATATATATTTATTTATAAGGTATATAAGGTGTTACATTTATGAAATCAATGAACTTCTACAGACAACACAAATTTGATTTTTTGCATGTAACATAAACAATTTGAACTTTGGAAAAAGATGATTGGATGATGATTTACGTTTTAAATTAAACAGTCATGTCTATTTGAGTCCTCCTCATGAAATTAAAGCCAAACTTAAATGATCCACGTGCAGTGAACCAAAAATGGAAGTCAAAAATGCTGTCGGCTTCTGTGGACAATGCCGTCAACTTGAATTAAAAACAAATATTTTACTGAAAATAATACTCAATGGAAATAGTTATTTACCGTGGGTCATGAGATGTCGTCGTCGTCGTCCCCCCCCCCCCCCGAGACCCAACTATTTGTATACAAACATTAAAATGGCGGTCGTGAGCATCGAGTTGAGCGTGACCTATCACCACCTGCGCCTGAAGGCCGCTTTGGTATCACTTGGGAATTTAAGTACCTACAACTTTGCGAAAGACAGCCATCATTACATCAACGTGAAATGTGCCCTATCCTACTCCGATTTACTGTAAAACCACATGTGTAGTATTTGGTGTAATATTTATATCGGGAACAGTACAGTAGGGCATAAATCTCTTTTGTCACTCCACTTTCCAAACGCGCGAGTTGTTCTTGAACGCAACATCAAGTTAAAGCTAGTTTAAAAAAAATCTTCATTTACAAATTGTGAATCTTCGTACGAGAGTTAACTTATTAATGCGTGTATTTAAATTAAGGATACTCGAGTGGTACACAATAACAAGATGCCGGACGACGACACCCTATTCATGAATATATTCCAAGGGAAACGCGTTAAACTTACCCTCAAGACGTCGTCTTACCTCGGCGTTGTACATCGTATTAACTCCAACAAAACTTTGATCCTCACCAACGGTTCGACAAAAACGGCTCTTAATCATTTGAGTTTTATTTTGGTTTTGGTTGTAACTATTCGCTTGAAAGTGTTTGAAGTGAACCTATTCATAGTTCGTTGCGTGTGATGGCAGAAAGTTCAATTGGTCTTTTATTAATTAAATTGGTGTGTTGCAGTCATACGTGGCTGTAATGGATGTGAAATAACCGGATCGAGATTATTCTATGGTCACGAGATTCTGAATGGTGAGTACAACCCCCCACCCACCTATAAATCAAGCTTGAGTGAAAATTCCACAAAATAACATCGTGTGAATTAACAGTGGAGTTTACCAATGAGGAGAACATAGAGTATGGGTAAGTTGTAAGGAAAGGGTCACTTTGGGAGACGACAAATCTATTAAAAGATGTCAAATGTTCCACAGAACTATTACTGAATGCCTTGAAGACCAGTTGAAGGTGGAAAACTTCCAGCCATACAGAAAGACTCTTTACCCCAGTGAGTAATGTATCAACATTCATTGTCATCCAAAATAGAAACAATGACTGTTATTAAAAAATGTGTTTATTTTAATAGCTGATGACGAAGGTGAACAATACATACACTTTGAAGTCATTGATGGGTTTCATGAGAAATTTGGACCTGCTGTAAGTGTTTGCATGAATTTGGATGCGAGTAAGAGCCTTGTGAGTCTTTATGCTTACATATTGTACAATCTCCAGAATGAGGTTTATGGTTCTACTTTTTAGGTGATGACTATCAAGAAGCAGCATGTGGTTGGTGTTGGAGGTGATGGGGTGGAGATGTACAAGAATGGCCGACTGTGTTGGCTTCAGGTGAGAAGTCAAGTGTTATTTCAGAGGGTGCTTGTTTGACAGTTTGTCAAGCCACAGGTCGTTTCGAGGTTATGAATGGTGCGTGGCGTAGAAATACGCTGTCACGCGGCACAAGAAGGTACACTGTGTTTCTGCTGTACAGTGAACACCTGCATATTCGTGGTTTGGGATTTGCGTGTTCACCTATGGAATTTGTAAACTTTGGGGGGGGGGATTATCCACCGTTATTCAGGACAAACTCACCTGCTTGCTGGTTTTGTGCTCAGGCCAACTCAAGATAAGTATTACTTTGGTGCCATCGTGTAGCATCTAGGTTTCAAAGAATCATGTTGAAATGAATTGAGGAGCTTCATTTCGACAAAAGTGGTGCTTAGCGGTCATCTTGAGGTATTAGCAGGCAATTATTAACTTTTTTGGAGGCGTCGTCATTTACTCGTTTTGCAGTTTGCCGCAGGGTTTACTCCCTATCAAATAGCAAGGGAACGCTGTAGCTAATGCTTTTCATGTGATGAATTTAAAATATTCTTTTTTTTTAATTTTTTTTTTTTACATATTTATGGCTTATGCACTTTGACTTTAAGGTCTATTTTGGGAACATTCCAAACTGTTTAACTTCAGGGGCATTCAACATATCAACTGTATCAAATTATGTTTCCTGTTTGTGTTTTAGATCGCTACAAAAAACAAGGTTTATCTCTTTGACATCCTATCACTTGGAGCGAGGGCCTTTAAAAACGGTCTCACCATGATTCTTGAGAACAAGTGCATACTGAAGGTGAGCAGTATAGAGTTGTTGGGTTTTTTTTGTATTATTATTATTTTTTTGCCTTTGTTGATTGTATTATGTGGCACAGGTTATCCATGACTGCAGAGCTATTGCCGGATGTCTGATGGCACAATTCGGAGTAAAGCTGACTAATGTCTTTGACACTCAGGTACAAGAGGTACAAGTAATGGAAATGTGTACATCCTTATGGTATTGGTCCTTGAACCAACCTTTATTTCTCTCTTACCTGTTTTTGGCCAAGGTGGCAGATGTTTTGTGCTTCCACTCTGAGACAGGCGGATTCCTTCCTGACAGAGTGAGCACTCTTCAGGAGGTGGTGAGTCTCCACCTGAAGGTGCCCTCGTCCCAGCTCTTGACTCTGAAGACCAAGTCCCAGCTCACCAAGGTATGTTCTGATGGAAAAGGAAAACACTTAGACCGGACAAATTAGCTTGAATGACAACTGCGTGTGTGTTTTTTTTTTTTTTCTTTTTTAAATTATAGGAGGAGACTGAGATGTGGTACAAGCGTCCATGTCCCTTACCCCTGCTGAAGGTGATGGCGCTGTCAGTGATCCACTTGCAACCTGTCAGACTGATGCTGCTGGATTCTCTCCTGACCGACTACATGGCCCTAGTGGACGCCTACCTCTCGAACAGCCAGTACCCGCTTGATTATTTGGAGAGCATGAATCTGGTAAGCGTACATATGTTTTCCGGGTTGGTAAATATGGCACTTTGGATGTTCCACTCTACATAGATTAATTAATTAAGCCTGTGAGGGAAATTTAAGATTGTTATTTTTATGGGTGGGAAACATGCTTTTCATTATTTTTGGGTTGGGTTACTTCTGTTTGCTCTATCTTTTTTCTATATAGACCTTTTCATAATGTTTGTAAACAGTAGATGCCAGGGTACTTTCAAGTGGCAGAAAGTGATTAACTACTGCTTACGTGAACTGAAAACACTAACCTGTTGTGTTTGGGTTGGCACTGCCAGATAGACTCCAAGAGATTTAGTTGGGTTTTTTTCGATTCTCCATTAATAAAAAAAAATAAAAATGAACTCAGCAAAACCAGTGAGTGAGGAGGATAGACTGAATGGATTTTGTAAATAGTTGTGCAGAAAAGATTGCAAGACTGCCACACACAGTAGCCACCTCTGAAAGGACAGACTGGGAGCCATAACTCAATCATCGGGGTTGTGGAAGACACTTTCTTACAGATATGTGTAGAATGTTTGGTTGTGTTGTGATTCAGTAATTTTGAAAACCATAATGGCTAGTCTGCTAGCTAACGTCAGCTCTGGAGCGCGCTATCCATTTCAGTGTCAAAAGTGCACATCTCCATTATGAGACACAGAGAAGTCAACTAGCCTATCCCTCAATGATCATGTTAATGTTAATTTTATTTTTTATCAACTTACCTGTTGAAATGTAAATTATGACCTGTATTCCATCTCCAATCAAAGCAATTTACATGTAAGGCCTGGTTTACTAGTGGAGGTTTTGCCACCCAGAAGTATGTGTGACGTCATACTGAAAAGGTCTGTACACTGTTGCTTTTTTTTTTCTATGTCCACAGGAGAGTGCTTTTGAGTTACCCTCTGAGTTCCGGCTGCTGGAGCAGATGCGTCGTGAGCGTCAGGAGCGTGCCACCAAACTTTACCCCATCACAGAGAAAGGTCTGCTGTCTCGCGCCAGTCCTGGAGCGGCGTCCCCACCCCAGACCTCACCTCTGGCAGAGGGACACAAATGCACACAGTCAATCATGGAACCATCACCACCAGAACCAACAGAAGCAGATCAGAACCAGCTCCCCCTAACTGTGAATGTGGCCTCTCCGGATCCAGTCCCAAACACCTTGTCAGAGCCGGTGAGTGAAATGCCTTTCAGCGGTGTAGGCAGAGGGTGCGCAGCCCTAATGATGGGAGTGATGGGTCGGGGGAGGCATTTTGTGACCAGCTTCCCCCCTCCCCACTTTCAGCAGAGACCCCTTGATTCAGATACTAGCAGCACAGATCCCAAGAGGGAGAAGTGGGAGCATGGTAGTCTCTGGGAATGATGCAGCTCCTTTCCTGCTCAGATATCAAGAAACCATACTTCATGAGGCTCAAACCAAACGGAGCTTCCCAGTCAGAATGTCACAAATGTTTGTTGAGCCATAGTTTGACCACTAGATGGCAGTAAACATTGTGTTTTGTTCAACATCTGTAAGGCATAACTTTTTTGTGGCGTGTGCTTTTGTATTTGTTAATTAGCATGATGATGGTTGAGTTCTGTATTAAAGTTAAAATGCATTTTTAGATGTGTGGGAAGAGAGATTATTACGACACAAATATACTGCACATGACTACCCACAACATTATAACCACTTGGCTCAATGTACTTAGATCCATTACAAGAGTTGTTGGAAATATTTTTCCTCTACAGTGATGATGTGTGTAGGTATTTGTATATCAGTGTTTATTACTGTGGTGTATTGATGTTGTATCATAATGAGAACTCCAGAATATTTTTGACATCCTTTGAATATTGAAAATAAAATATTAGACAGCTCTCATTGTGCTACAGTACTTTTCTACAGCACTGCATACTACAACCAACAACAACAACAAAAACACTGTGTTGTTAAATGAAAATGAATAAAAACTGAATATTATTACCTCTATAAAGGCATACTGTGTATATTTTTACAATTCATATTGTGGTGGTGTTAGGGTTCCCTGATTGGAAGTAACAGCCTTATCTTACTTTACATAGTGTGATTGATTTCCTGGCTTCTGCCTATCTTTTTAATTGGTGGTGAAAAGCAGACAGACATTGATGGATCTACTGTTAATTGATGAAAACAAAAACAATTCATTCTTTCATTTTTTTCCAATGGCCCAAAAAGTCACAGTAGCTTAAACCTGTGGCCAACATCTGCTATGTTCTCCAAGGGTGCAAAATGGAGGTCTTACCCATGTAATTTACTACATGAGGTTCCATGCTGATCTTGGCAAAAGGGGGAAATTGCTGCAATTTTGCCAGGATGATAGAGGGGTGGTATGTAGACTCAAAACAAGACATTGCCAACAACAGCAGGACATGTCTGCAGCTTGCAGTGCCAATGGGCTGCCAGTATCTCATTGCCATGGTTCTCTTCATACAGAGGATTTGGCTCTTTCCAGAGCTGTCTAATTGAAAGCATGGAAAGGATACGAAAGATTCAGATTAACTGGGAGGCGGTCCGCTACGAAGCCTTGCATCTCTCTTAGCAACGAGCCCCTCCTCAAAGTCTGCCAAACACATGCCCCCCCTTGCAAATGTCACTGTGCAGGCTGTATAATCAACATCCATATCTGGATTTTATTTTATTACACATGGATCTGAGTTAAAAGTACTGGATCAACACTTTGTAGTGGAAATGTGTGTGCGGCAGTGGTGGGGGGTCTCTGTGGAGGACGAGTCCCATGTCATTGACAACCAGATTGAGGCTCCTATTTTAGAGGACCTTGCATTTCCTCTCCGTCACAATAATGCCTTGTGTGTAGCACTTCCTGTTTCCCAGGCCTGGGAGGAAGGAACAGGGCGCTTGTCACACGGTAGTCACTCATGCTTCCTTCCCCCTCCTCTCCCCCTTCTCCCTGCTACGAAAACTTCAGACAGTGTTGTGTCCTTCACAGGGAAAGATGACTGCCCTGTTAGCATCCCAGCCGGATGCACTGGGACTATTTTTAGACTCAAGTTGGAAAGGTAGCAAACAGACATAAACACAAAAAGTTTTAGGGTGTCCAGCTGTGTTTATCTCCTAAAAACAGAGGCTCAGCTGTGCAAGGCCAATGATTGTTTTGACTCAGGCTGATTATGGTGTAAGGAAGTCATCGGCATTTCATTATATTAAACCTTATATCTGCTAGTTTTTCTAATTCAATAGTATCTTAAAATGTACAATTTGAAAACCAACCAACGTTTTGTTTTTTGGGTCTTTCTTTCAAAAATATGCCCCAGACGTCTTACGAAACTTGATTGACCTGTCATGTCATATGAGACTGAAGCAGACTTCACCAAAGCTCAGTCAGCGTCAAAGGACTCTGGGGCTTTTCCCTTGTTTTTGTTGGAGCAGAGATGCCAAATGTTCTGATTTCTCCTAATGTTGTTATTTTTCTCATTAATATATACAAGAGCTCTGTTGACATGAGCATTTAGCATACAGGAGGTGCTGAGTTGTATTCCCTTTTGTTGCACAGTCTGCATGTTAAGTTGTTGAGAGAGAGGAGCAAGATTGAAGTCTTCAACGTCCAGCATGAGGGCACCTGGCTCATAGATAGATGTCTATGACCTGACCTGGATGCTGATATTGTCATCTCATGATCACAGCATGCATGACACCATTCAAGTTTGCTAAAAGCTAAGTTTGAATGTAAACAATCACCTGCAGCTTTCTAACAGTCGATGGTTTGTCTCTTGGCAAGCAACATAGGAGGCCGCTGATCTCGTTGTGGTATTTATCTATCAACTAATTTTTTATATACAGTATATGCTTGTCTTCATTAGGGTTGGAGGTGAGCTGGAGCCTATCTGAGCTGACTTTGATGAAGAGGTGTGGTAGACCCTGGACTGGTCGCCCGCCATTTGTAAGGAATGTACAGAAGATAAATAAAAAATAAGAAAGCTTATTAGAACATCTGAACTTTATTTGCAGTTTATCAGAGGCACTTGAAATAGTGGCAGATGTGTGCTGACTCACATTTAACATGAGTTTGAATGTGATTGGTCTATTCTGAACACAACCACATTTCCAGTTATAAGAGGGCATGCACACTTGTGCAACTACAATCTATCAGTTGTTTATTATTTATTATAAAAAAAAAATGTTCAATTGAGTTGTACATGTTGTAGGTCACAATAATAGTGGAAAAGGTTTGGAAATTATTTATTTCGGTCTCATTTTTTTCCAGAACAAAAGCATAGCATTTTTACAGCCTTTTACACTCACGTTCACAACTATGGAAAATTGACTTTGTGGTACCTTTTTTTTTGTCACATGTTTTGATCTATGATTGACTGGCGACGAGTCAAGGGTGTAACCTGCCACTCACCCACAGTCAGCTCATATAGACTCCAGCTCACCCGCGATCCTAATGAGGACAATCTAGAAAATGGCTGGAAGGGCGGACAAATGGACGGTTTGCATGATTAAACATGATGTCTTTAAATTGGAAGGCAAGGGCAGAAGGGGTGCGCCATCTTTGTCGGGATGTTGGAAGAAAGGCTGGTTTATTACATGGTAGAGCACAAGCTTGGGCACCAGCATGTCCAGGGTGCCGGGTAATAAAGCACACCAGACACGTGTCAGACTGCATTATTGAACACTTGGATTTGTAGCATGCTTGCAGCAGCCCCCACAACAAAGGTCCCCACACCCGCTGCCTTATTTACTTTCCAACATATTACTGTCACACTGCAGGGTGTCCTGTTACAAACAGCACACAAGTGACAGAACATGCCAGCGCTCCTAAGCAACCGTCCCTCCTAGTAATATGTTCAGATGAAGATTTGTTCAAAATTGATAGACTGCCATTAAGTATTAAGTGGCGATTTACTCAAAAGAACCCCCTTTCAATGCTTTTATCGTTGGGTGTTTGCACATAAGAATTGTTTGTGGAGTTTGCTGACTGTCTATACACTCGGACCATGGTGCATTTTATTATGACTGCTGAGCAAAGGGAAAGTTTCCAAACTGTTTGGAGCGCTGAACCGTGAAAAAGCACTTTGTTTTCCACCTTGTTAAATATGTTCTCTTGATTGCACCTGCTACGTGGACATTTCTCCGCTAATTAATAGCCTCACTTCACATGAGAGCCGGTCACAAGGAACTTATTTAATTGGCCCGCTGGAGGAACATGATCCGCTGCTCCTTTGTGGTACTCTGCAGGGCACAACAAATTAGACGCATGTCAACAAAATAATCTCAAATTCATTATTCATGCAACCACATGTAATCCTTTTGTATTTATAGACCGGGCTGGACATAATCAGATATCAGGTTTTACTATGACACTGAACTATATCCCCACACACTATCATCCATCTGTTAGCCAAAGCTATTGTTGAATGCTGCTCAGTCCCCCTCAGCACCTCTCCCCAGTCCTCTCTCACGTTACAAAATGACCCTCTTTCGCTCTCCTCTGGTCACATTCACCAGGCCAATGAATATTTAACGTGAGAAAGGATGACATGTCCAGATGGCCTCTCAAGTACACCAAAAATGAAAACAAAACAGAGCATTAATATTTCAGGTTACCTTATTACTGATGTGTACCTGCACTCATGAAGATCCCTGAAAATGCATTAAAATACGAATACTAATCCGCTCAGGAGGAAACATGTTTTATAGACATGTGTGCTTCAGACTGGGGCCTTCAGTGGAGACTTAAGTGACTTAATCCACCTTGTATTACCACCACTATCATGTTGCTAAATAATATATACAACAACAACAACAAAAATGTTTTCGCCCACCCGGGTAGGATCTCCCTCAAGCTTGGTTCCTCTACCAGAGGCCTTGGAGCTTGAGGGTTCTATGCAGGATCTTAGCTGTTACCAGTATTGTGCTTTTCTGGACAGCGATGTTGGATGTTGTTTCTGGTACAATATCTGCTGGGGCCATCCTCCCAGCTTGGAGTTTACTGCCCCCGGTGCCCCAATCACTACTGGCACCACTATTGCCTTCACCAGCCACATTTTGTCTAGTTCTTCCTTCAGTGCTTGGTATTTCTCCAGCTTTTCATGTTCCTTTTTTTCTGGATATTGCTGTCACTCAGGATAGGTACATCAATCATGACCACTGAGCCTGTTGGCCATCACCAGTTTGTCAGTCTGGATCTGGAAGTCCCAGTATCTTGGCCTGATTGTTGTCAACCACCTTCGGTGGTGTTTGCCAAAACTGATTATAAGACCACTAGACAATATTTGGTACAGATGTTCCAGTACACTATTCCTGCTACCTGGTTATGCTGCTCCATGTTTGCTCTGCCCAACAGCATCTTACACCTTGCTGTGATGTGCTGCACTGTCTCTGGGGGTTCTTTGCACAGCCTGCACCTGGGATTCTGTCTTATGAGGTAGACGCCATAAGATATCATTCGCCCGCACTTATCTAGTCCAAATGACATTCCAATATATATGATGTATATCCCTGTGAGGTGAATTAGGGAGTTGATGTGACACGTTCTTGGCATACAGCTTGATATCATCCATGTAGAGGGGGTGGGTGATCGTTCTTCCACTTCTGAACCAATACCCAAAACCACTCTTGGTTATGATCTGACAGATGGTTTTAAGGCAAATGCAGAACAGCAGTGGGGACAGCACTATCTTGGAACCAGTAGCTGGTGTTTGGCTCCTCTGGTGTTATTACCAATGCCTTTCTGTATTCTGCTCATGTATAGATCCAAATGCCTACTCATTTTGGCTGCTATGATGCCTGATAGGAGCTTCCACGTCGTGCTGATGCAGGTTATAGGCTGGTAGTTTGATGGTATCGCTCCCTTCTGGGGATCCTTCATGAAGAGGACTGTCCGACCTTGGGTTAGCCATCCTGGGTGGGTCCTTGATGTTACCAGCTGGTTCATTTGTGCTGATTGGGATTCATGGAGAGCAGTTAGCTTCTTTGTCGGTAGGTGTGACTTATGTTGAGCCGTGGTGCTGTCCATCTCTTCATCTTAAACACTCTTGCTTGGATATCTGCTACCGTTATTACTACTGGTTCTTTTTCTGGGAGGTTGTTGTGCTCTGCTTGTAAGTCTGACAGCCATTGGGCCTTGGAATTGTTTGACGCAGATACTCTTCCAGTATTGCTCCGTCTCAGCCTTCGGTGGGTCTATTATGGTCTTACTACTTTGCCACCGAGAGTAGACCTTATCTGGGTTGTTGGAGAACATCATGTTTATTTGCCTATTTATTGGCTATTTATTACCAAATGTTGTGAGTCTTTGCTTGGCAGTCTGAAGTGCTTTGGGTGTGGACATCTTGCGGTATTTCTATGCCAGTTCTTTCTTAGGTTTTACACCTTTGCTATGCTCTGTTTGGTGGCGAACTTCTGTCTGGGACGCCCTTATTTTTGCCTCAAGTCTCCTCTTCCATGGAGGTTGCCCTTACTCCTAGGCCTTCCGGTTATTTATCTTGTAACCAAGCATCTCTAGGATAACTGATACCAGGGATGTTCTCGGTAGAGATGCTATGTTGAAATCGTCCAGTAGGGATTCTGATGGTACTTCTTTCTTTAGCCTTGGCAAGCAGGAGGTAACAGAGTTCTTTTTTCTCAGGTCAATTAAACTTATGTTGAGCTGCTCTGTTTGTGGGTCTTGGAACTCAATCTTGACCCAATCTCATCACCCCCAATGTTTGAGGGTGATGGCAAACCACCTGGTGGTGACCTGGTGTACTGGATCCCCCTTGCCATAGCATCGCGGCTGTGGCTCAGTTAATGGGGTTGTCCAATGACTGAAGGTTCGCCGGTTCGATAATACTTAAATACTTAACTATATTTATAATTTCATATGTACCCGTGTCTAAAAAAACAAAGCACGGAGTCTATGCATTAATTGCAACATACTCTCAAAATATCCATACTTTCTCCTTATTCTTGCCTGTTTCCTCTTCTTTATCGCCATCCACTTCTTCCTTGACAATTGCACCATGTATTTGTGGTTCAATAAAAAAAATAATACAGTACAGTGTTTGGAGTATCAAAAAAACGATACAGGGTTGCAGTTTTTCCATTGAAGTGCGTCGGTCGATGTGCGGAACTTAATTGCTTTGTGTGCGATGAAGAGTTGCAGACTGATTTTTTTTGCGATGGCCAACTTCAGGCACTTAAGGACAGTTTTCCCACCACCATGTTCAAAGAGGCTACCACCTACAACTCCATTACAGACCTTCAGGTGTACACAGAGACGGTTACCGCCTACATCAGCAAGTGTATGGATGATTCACCACCACCAAGTCCATCACTGTCTGTGCCAATCAGAAGCCATGGCTGTCGGGGGAGGTCTACAGGCTACTAAACGTCCGCAACACGGCTTTTAGGTCTGGGGATGAAGAGGGCCTGAGGACAGCCAGGGCCAATCTGTCCTGTGGCATCAGGGAGGCCAAGAGGGAGTACTCCAGGAAGATTGCCCACCGCTTCAGTCACAGCAGTGACATCAGGAGTCTGTAGCGAGGTATTCAGACCATTACGGACTATAAACCCTCACCAAAAAACTGCGACAACCCCACCACCCTGCTAAATGAGCTGAATGACTTCTTTGCTCGATTTGAGGTACACAAGAGCACCTCTGCACACAAGACTCCACCCCCTCCTGGTGACCAAGTGGTGACACTGACCTGGGACAGCGTGAAAAGATCTCTCGATAGGATCAACACACGAAAGCCCCGGGCCCAGACAACGTAGCTGGTCATGTTCTGAAGGTCTGTGCAGCTGAACTCACAGATGTCTTCACGGACATCTTCATCATTCATCTCCTTGAATCAGTGTCCCCTCGTGCTTCAAAGCCACCACATCATCCCGGTCTCGAAGAAGTCGTCTCCCTCCTGCCTCAATGACTACCGTCCAGTAGCGCTCACTCCCGTCCTGATGAAGTGCTTCGAGTGGCTAGTCATGCACCATGTCAAGTCCTCCGTCTTCCCCTCCTTGGACCCCTTCCAGTTTGCATATCGGTCCAACCGGTCAACCAATGACGCCGTCTCCACTACCCTCCACTCTGCCCTCACACACCTGGACTCTTAAGGACTCATATGTCAGACCAGTTCGGGCTCAACACTTCGATGTGCAACTGGCTGCTGGACTTTCTAACAGGGAGACCGCAGGCAGTACGGGTCGGCAGCAACACATCCAGCATCATCACTCTGAACACGGGGGCCCCTCAAGGTTGTGTGTTGAGCCCCATCCTCTTCACCCCGCTGACCTATGACTGCACACTGACAAACAGCTCCAACCTCTTCATCAAGTTTGCAGATGACACAACTGTGGTGGGTCTCATCAGCAACGGGGATGAGACAGACTACAGGAGTGAGGTGAGCCACCTGGCCGGGTGGTACACTGACAACAAAATCTCCCTGAACATGGAAAAAAAAAACAAGGAGATTGTTGTGGGCTTCAGGCGAGCGCACTCCCACCATGCTCCCCTGAACATCAACGGTGCTGCGGTGGAGAGGCTGCGCAGCACCAAGTCCCTGGGAGTGCACATCACCAAGGACCTCTCCTGGACCAGCAACACCTCATCACTGGCCAAGAAAGCTCACCAGCGTCTCTAGTTCCTGCGCAAGCTGAGAAGAGCCAGAGCCCCGACCCCCATCATGTGCTCGTTCTACAGAGGGACCATAGAGCGTGTCTTGCCCAACTGCATCACTGTGTGGTACCGAGCCTGCACCGCATCCTGCCGCAAGAGTCTCTATCACATAGTGAGGCCACCTGAGAAGACCATCGCAACCTCTCTGCCCTCCCTGCAGGACAGCACCCGCTCACCCGTAATGCCCTCCGCATAGTGGGGCATGCCACCCATCTGTCACACAGCGTCTTCAGTCTGCTGCCATCAAGCAGGAGACTGCAGAGTCTGCGGGCCAGGACTAACCGACTCAGACAGTTTTATTCATCAGGCTGTCAGGAATCTGAACTCTCTGCCCTCTTCTGTCCTCTGCCAAGCCGAAATCTAAATTCTGACGCCCCGCAAACATGTAGATACACACACAATACACGCACATGTCACCTGACCTTTGATATTTGCAGATTCAATTAATACTTTTTATACTGTATATACTATAGTTTATTTAGCTTTTATATTGATGTTATTATTTGTCTTTATTATTTTGTCGTTATTATTTGTCTTTTGTTGCACCGCAGGCCCTTGAGTACCGTAATTTCAATCCTCTGTATGTGTTACGCATATTGAAGAATTGACAATAAAAGTACCTTGTACCGTGTATAATAAGGACCAAGTCTGACCTGATGTGATACAGTTGACAGTGAATGTAGGTGGAAACTGCTGGCACTTCTGCCACAGTCATGCACATTAATAATGCAAAAACACTACGACAATAAAGCTGGATTAAATGGGTATTAAATTAAATTGTCATTATGATCATCGTGAATATTTAAACATGTTTATCTGTGAAACAGGGTATGTGCAAAACACCATGTGGTGCTTCAGAGAGAAAGGTGAGGTTTCCTCAAAGGCAACAGTATTTATTTTTGCTGCTAATTAGTTATTAGTATAGTGGCAGCCCCAGCACATCTTTGATTGGGAGATGGGAGATTAGCTTTTGGCTAGTTTTTTATAATTAAAGCAGCATTGTGTCTGTTGTGTGGATGAAGAGTGGCTGTAGCCTCAAGGAGGCAGTGGGAGGACCAGGGTAGGATGGGGCTCCCTGTGGTTGCCTCAATTAGTGCCCGCTGGTTTGGGCCGGCAGCTGCTGCCTGGCCTTGGCACCCTTACAGCCTGGCACTGTGTTGAGGCGTGTTGTCAGGGCCAACCAACAACCAATGGGGGGGAGCGGAGATGGGGTGGGGGAGGGGGGGGGATACCATGTACACCAAGCTCTCACAACAGCAGTTTTTGTATTCCAACCTGCTCACCATACTTGCTATGACGAGTCATTGGATTAGGATGAGATTAAATTTGCTCATTAAAAAATTACATTCAATGGAAAGGGGAAATGCCATTTTAAGCTGATTATATTTAACGATAATGAAGAAACCTGGCCAAATGGTATTTTTGTTTTGTTGAAATAATATAGCTTGTATGTGGGACTGTAGTTAATTTAATTCAAAATACCTTTATTATCTAGACTACACAATAGGAATTATAGAAATCAACATCTGCCTTTAGCCATATTTTGTCATCTTTCTACAGGAAAACAATAGGACACTAACAACAAAGAAAATGATATGACTATCATTTTTCGATAGCCCTTACCCTCATTAGGGTTGCGCGTGAGCCTTGGGAGAGAGGCGGAGTACACCCTGGACTGATCACTAGTTAATCGCAGAGCAAATATACTGGAGACAAACAATCATTCACACTCGCATTCATATCAATGGAAAATCTACACTCTTAAATTAACCTGCCATGCGTGTTTTTTGTAATGTCGGAGGAAGCCGTAAGACATAAAAATACAGTGGTGCCTTGAGATACAACTGACCCGACTTAAGATTTTTTTTTTTTTTTTTTTTTTTTTTTTTTTTTTTTTTAGATATGAGCCATTGTTCGTCTGATTTTATTTTGCTTTGATTTACAATTGAAATACGAGCAATGTATGGTGTCAGTGAACTAACAAATGCTAACAATGCTAACAAATAATGCAAAACACTGTAGACAGGCTAACGAATAGCATTGCTGTCAGTGTTATAACCCTTTAAGCAACTGCTATTAGAACACACACGGTGGAGCAACTCGTAACAATACTCCCAGGCATGTATTCTTTATCCTCTGCACAAAATGACTAATATCACTGTAGCTCTGTGAGGAGTTGTGACAGTCTCCATGTATAATTTGCCATATGTCTATATAATACTGCCCCCAGGTGCACAAGGTACGCACAGCAGAAGCAGCAGCACAATGAAAGTGAATAATGATGCACAAACTCAAATTTTTACATTCTATTTAATGATGTAATTACTATGTTTTTATGAAGTGCAATATTATAGAGTTATTTCCCTTATTAAAAAAATTAAAACCTGTATTTAATATTATTATTATTATTATTTTCAGGCTGCGATTGTCTGGTGGCCCAAGTGAGGATAAGTGGAATGGAAATTGGATGGATGGATTATTTTAAGGAAACTGGAACAGATTAATGGCATTTACATTCATTTTAATGAGGAAAGTTAATTTGAGATATGAGTGTTTTGTTACGAGCGTGGCCACAGAGTGATTTTAACTCGTATCTCAAGACACTGTGCATATGTGTTGAATGATATACTGTGTTATCAACGATAACGAAGATACAAAAGTGAGTTTTGCAGGGTTGAAAATCAAAAGTTCTATCAATAAGAACCTAATAAGATGTAATCTGTGCCCTGTGCTGATATCTTCTGTAGTAAAAGTGGCCTCACACAGACCTGGTGGTGGGATTTGGGCGGGGGGGGGGGGGGGGGGACCTGGCCGAGATGTAGCTACCCATGTCCAGGCACGACTTTGGTCTATTAGTGCGTCTCAAGCCCACCAGCTGCTATCTCCTTGCCACAGAGAGCTGTTTGTGAATATTCATACAAAGTATATGTGTTTGTTTGGCCCTGCCCTCTGAGCTGCTAGGTGGATCAAAGAGTCAAAGTGAGACAAGCCAAGAGACATTGTAGGTCTTTAGATCTTTGGCAAAGCAATACATAAAGATCCAAAAAACCTCTATCCAACATCCTCTAAATAAAAAATACATTAAAAAAAAACAGTTTACAAACAAAGCAATATGATATATACTGCCAAATCATTTCATTTACACCATTGTAGCCTGCAAGCTGACTGTATCTTGGCTTTTACCTCAACTCTGGCTTTGTCCAGCTCTCCTTTGATGGATGCCATTCAAGCCCCGCCAGGAAGAGACGAAGCAAGGTCTCACACATTCAAAGCGGCCGTATTCATGGTTTGGTCAAGCTTGCTTTAGATGTGTTTTGGGGAGAATTTTACTGAGTGTTTGGTCAAATCGTGTGCTGGCAAACGACAAATGCGAGCGCTGAATGCGCATTATCAAGTGTTTTGAGGCGGGAGTTGAAATGAGCAGATGGTCTTTGCTTCTCGGCCTGAAAAAGTGGAGTAAACCAGTTGGCACACAGAGGGAGATTTGTGGGCAAACTGTTTTTGCCTCCCATCTCTTTGTGCTGTAATGGGGAAAGAAAATTGGACGATTACCGCCGGTGGACAATGGCTGTGCTAATGGGACCAAAGTGTTTTGATGCAGCTACTGGTGCCCGCTAATTTTGACAACCACTGCAACATTTCACCACCACATGAGATCCCCAAATTCCGCGTGCATAAAAATTGCAAGGAGTGGGGGGCACGTTGATATTCTTTACATTTTTTGCTGATAAAACATGCCAAAATGAATCCTATGTACAACCCCAATTCCAATGAAGTTGGGACGTCGTGTTAAACATAAATAAAAACAGAATACAATGATTTGCAAATCATGTTTGACCTATATTTATTTGAATACACTACAAAGACAAGATATTTCATGTTCAAACTGATAAACTTGATTGTTTTTAGCAAATAATCATTAATTTAGAATTTTATGGCTGTAACACGTTCCAAAAAAAGCTGGGACAGGGTCATGTTTACCACTGTGTTACATCACCTTTTCTTTTAACAACATTCAACAAACGTTTGGGAACTGAGGACACTAATTGTTGAAGCTTTGTAGGTGGCATTCTTTCCCTTTCTTGCTTGATGTACAGCTTCAGCTGACTTTCTCGTCATTAGTACGGTGCCACCTTGCAAATGGCTTCCAGATTCAACCTCAATGTATCATGACATTTGAAAACATTCAGTCCTATGAAACACCTCTTCTTGTAGTCAATTTATCAAGTATGGGTTGGTCTAGAGTTGACCCCTGGAATCTTAAATGTCCAGCTTACCAATAAGTTTTTTTAAATAACTACAGACTTTTGGGAACAATTTGGGAAAGGGCCCATTTCTATTTTCAGGGCACAAAGCAATGTCCATACAGGCATGTTTGGATGCTTTTGGTGTAGAAGAACAGGAGATCCCTGACGTTGACCCCATCAGACACTTTGGCAATGTGCTAGATTGTGAGTCATCTTTGACCAACACCATTTTCACTTCCTGTTGGTGTTATGGCCCTATACTAGTATTGTCATGTAGACCAGCCCCTAAAACAAAGCATATTGTGCAAAAACTGCTTGAATCCAAAGAGCTACACCCAAAAATGACACCCATATGGGAGGAGAGACGGTGGAAACGGGTGTAGTTGAGGGAAATGACACAGCTTCCAAACTCACCATTTGGGAGGTGCCATTATGCTGTGGATGCTTGTTTGCCTAGTCGATGGATGAGTGGATGGATGGATGGATGGATGAATGGATAAACGTCATTAATTCTAGCTTACTCAGCAAACAAACGAAAGCTGTCCCTATTGTCTGCGGGGGAGCCATGTTGTCTACAAAGATTCTCATTCAGGCCATGATAGGTTTAGCAGCAGTTGTAGTAGTCACGGTGTGGAATAAAGAGTCAGTCTCCCAAAGGACAAACAGGAACTAACTTCAATGTAGCCCAGATGCTTATCTTGTGCTCCCATGACTACTGTCTCGTGACTGGAAAATAAAATGTTTGACAGTCCTTCCAGCCAAATGGTGTATTGTGTAGAGTGGGGAAAAAAACACCAACAAACAGATAGTGTCTTTTTGTTTTCTTGACTTGTGTATGTGAGGTGTGTTAGAAAACCTCCAAGACAAGTGTCACATAAGATATATTTCAAATCCAAACAACAAGGTTTCCCCTTCGAAGTAATTCCCCTGGAGTATAACGCACTTTCCGACCCTTCTATGTCATGCCTTCATGCGCACCTGGAAAGATTATTCCGGGATCCTTGGAGCTTCATCGTCACGACCATCTTGATCTGATCCATGTCCTTAAAATGGATCCCCTTGGGGAACTCCTTGAGCTTGGGAAAGAGGAAATAAATCACACAGACCAAGGTCAAGTAAATGGGAAGTTGCACCAGGACAGCGATGTTCTTCTCAGTCAGGAACTGTCAGATGCTCAGGGGAAGGCTTCAGGTCATGGAGAAGTGGGCAGGACTTGTCCTGCTACAACCCTCGCCTCTTCTCGCACCGAATGAAGCAAATGCCTCTCTCTCTCTTCGTAGATATGCTGGTTGATCGTCTGGCCAACAATGAAGGGGAAATCTTGCAGTTTGTATTTGAAATCTTTTGTGTCACCAGTCCTGAAACCTTTTTGACACACCTCGTATGTTTGTTTGTGTGGACCACATGAATAAAACACAATAAATTAATTGGTGATTTCGTCTCAAAACATGGTTGATGTGGTAAGTTGAGATCTTGAGCTGAATATTTAAAAATGTAAAATGTCCTAATGTCAAAGTTCACTAGTTAAAAGATAACAAATCCATTTGTCGTGTAAAACCTCTTGATGAGGACTTCCAAATATGAAACTGTAATGTCATTTTGCTCTTATGATGACCTTAAAACAATGTAATCAAGAACTTAGCACGTATTAAACTCACAAATCAAGACAAAAAGACTTGTTATTTACAATTTAGGTCAAATGATGTCAGTCACAATAAACCCTACCTTTTCTACGATTGCTATCAGATCATCCCTAAAATTTGATGGCCATATAGTAAGGCATTAACCACCAGATAATACATTATTTGTAAAAATAACTGATTTCCACTATCCCTTGAATAATATTTTTCACACAGTCTTGGGGTTGCAAAATGGAGCATTTCTAGAAATGTTCCACAATTTGAATACGATGAAGCCAAACTGACATTTCTGAGCTAATTCGGTTGATTTGCCTCGCACTTGTAACAAATAAATAAATGATAATAATAATAAAATAACCCAATATTTTCAGTTTCATGAGATAACCAACATAATATAATCAGTAGAATCGATTGATGTTTGCTGCTTTAGAATAAAAGCAGGGAAAATGTAGAAACTGAATTTTAGTCTTTGTGTTGTGTTGAGGTCTTAAGAGAAACCGATGGATGCAGAGAAAAAAATAAAAGCACACTCAGTCCGAATGCAGTATTTGTTCCTGTACTAAACTGGAAGTGCTCCTGTCACAGAGTGTCCCAAAATTTAAAGCAAACATGAAGTTTTGCTTAAACAATCAAAGTTGGAGAACAATCCGCTCTGCTATACGGGAGGAACTTCCATTTGATTCTACAAACACACAAACACTCGCAAAAACACTTGTTATTTTACTGTGCAGGAAGTTGTTTTCGTACCGAATCGTTTTCATGGCCCATGATGACTCTCAGGGTCTTTTTTTCTTCTCTAAGCAATTTTGTTAAATGTTACTTAAGTGGATTTTCTTGTTATCTTTTAAATGTGACAAGTTCCCATTATAGTCCATCTTGGCGCGGCCCTCCTTTGACGTGTTTGTGTGAGTGCAGGGATAGTCCAGTCTGTGGATAGCGGGAGTTGGCCAAGGGGGTTTTCATTCCACCGCAAAGGGCACACTGCTGTTGTGGGCATACTTTACTGCATGTTTTGATTCTTGCTCCTCTGACCTCCATCTTGGCTCAACAGAGACCTTTAATTCGCCATCCCTGTCAATCTCAGCGTCCCCTGACGTCACTTCCAACCATGGGAACATTGGTCCTGACAGGAGGAGAGCCCCTGAGAGGCTAGTACAGAAACAAACTAGACAGAAACCTAGCAGAGTCCAAATAAAGCATGGTTCCAAAGTCGGTCTGTGATGCTTGTTGAATTCCATTTTGCTGTAATTTCGAAACAAATTTCTCATAGAAATCAACTAGAATGTAAAACATCTGAATGGCTCTTTTCCACTGTACAATACCAAACAATGAAGATGGGTCTCGTATTTACTTCTGGCCGTCGTTCGGGCTTGACTTGCGAGCGCAGAATTGAAATACGAGCACTGTATGGTGGCAGTGACAACTCAAGACAAATGTTTGGTAAATAGGGAAATCAATTAATCAAAAAAGAGGCTTTAAAACTGTTTAATGGCACTCACAGTTGAAGTTTACTCTTAAACTAAATATAAATCAAAGAGAATTACACTTAGTGCATTTAAAAAAGCCAAAACAACTGCCTAAATAAATGCGCCGAGAGCTTAATGCTAATGCTCATTAGCATCTATGTGCCGGTGCTTTAATCCTTTAAGTAATGGGTTGAACACAAATGGTTCCGCAACATGTAGACAGAGAATATAGCAGTACTCACACTCATAATACTCTTTATCCTCTGCATAGAACGGCTAATATTAGTTCCGTACTGATGAGCACAGAGAGGAGTTGGCACATTATGAATCACACAAGCACACACCCTGCTGCAATATAATTGGCTGCTGTAAAGAGGCAAGGATTGCCCTAGAAAAACTCAGATGCTGTTTTAGCTGTTTATTAACACAACAGCAGCATTTTGGAGATACGTTTTATTCAAGAGGAAGAAAATGGACTACGGCAGCAAAGCGGAGACTGTGGTGTATAAGAAGCTACTGTACATTTCGAAGACGGTTTTCAGCAGAGTTTTAGGGAAACCTTTTATTGAAAAGGAGACTGAGAGCAGCAAGAATATGGACCACTTCAGCAAAGTGGAGACTGTGGAGTTTTCAGCTGTTGTTTTAGCTGTTAACACGGCAGCAGCGTTTTGGATAAGACTTTTATTCAAGAGGTGACTGAGGGCAACAGGAAAATGGACCGCAGCCAAGTGGAGCCTGCAGAGTATGATACTGCATTGTCCAGCGCTCGGCCACAGCAACAGCTTTCTTTCGAGTCACGTATCCTCAAATGATACAATGACACATGACAAGCGACCAGCAATTACACACAATGACAGTTTGGCCAAGTCTTTGTGAGACACATTTTCCCTTAAAATTTGGGTTCTAAATAGGGTGTTAATCTTTAGAGATTCCACTGTACTCTTCAGCTTCAGCCAAACTGAGGCAGGTTTAACTTTAATTCTAAACTCCTTCCTCAGAGTAGAAGGATGTGACACTGCACCCTAAAATAGTTCACTACAGTACTATGCGACCTTGACGCTAAGAGGTGAGAGCACGCGGGTTGATTAAAAGCCAGGATGTGTGTGAGACATCCTCTAATGCGCAGGAATTCCCTCATTAAAGAGTGTCATGTTGAAGGTTATTAGGAATAAACACAGGGTGGTCCCTCCTGCAATCTCAAGTAAACACAGGAGGTTACGTTCGCTCAACATGGAAGGGCTTGTTTCAAATATGCATTAATTAGATGTATAGATCTAAGACGTCTAATGACCAACCACAACATCCACAAAAACTAATGACATCCAAAATGGAATTTTTGACGATGTTCTCTCAGAAGTAGTCACAAAATTGTTAAATTATAACATCTTCAGATGTAACAAATGGATTGTTTACAAAGTAAATATTGAAATGCCTTGAAGTTGGGAGTGTTTGGTGCACTGGGAATAAGTCAGAAATTCCATTCACTTTGCCCTTAGTTGATAATAGTTCTCTGAAAAGTCTAAGTGGCCGTAATTTGAGCGACCATTAACATATCTCTGCCATGTACGGTTCAGTGCAGGGGCCACATCAGGCCCCTGATTTTGTTGTTGTTTCTCACCCCTTCCTGGCTCTCATGTTTGACAAATCGTTTCCAGCTAATTTACGATGCTCAAACTGTGGGAGAACAATACCCCACGGACGTAACTCGGCACAAGCTCCAGCACATGCCCCAGAGAAGAGTGAGGTGCTCACAGGAAACACTTGCTGAGATAACAAGATAGTACGGAAGGCAGGGCCACTGAAAGGCCACGCAGAGACTGCACACGGGGAAGGAATGGGGATTCAGGGAATTTGGGCTTCTGTGGAGTTCACTCCGCTAATATTGAATTAGATTTAATGTGAGCCATTTGCGTGTGACATCACTTCAGCTGAAGTCCTGCCAATACAAATCACCAGTTATGATCGCTGCACCCTTCACCACAAAATACAAAAGCATACGCACAAGTCACCCTGGCCTCATGGTGAGAATAAACAGTCCATCGTGTGCATCTGCACTCCTTGATTATATGTATTCAGCCTAAGTCATCATTTTTGGATCCCCTGTGCTCCACAATTATAGACGGCACCTGTGCGCCATCCACCTGCAGTCATCACCAGCACACATGCCAAACAGCAATTTAAGCATAATTACAGTATATAAACAGCTACACCACACCTCAATAAATTCACAGTTTAAAAGCTGTTGTGCTTCACTTATAATAGGAAAAGCTCAGAATAAGTAGGAATTTCTGAATAATTAACAAAGGAATTGATGACACAAAAAAATGATTCTTTTAAGTATGATGTATAGAACACAATAAATTTTGTAGTGGCAACATTTGTAAGGCTTAGATGTACTATAAACCTGTACATAAAATGAGTTAATATAAACAATATACTGCTGCACTACCAATGGAAATATATTTTTAGTTGGTCAAATCTATGCAAACCTCTATCAAAATATACAAATATATGACAAATACTGAATACTTTTCTGCTACTATTAACCTTCTAACTAGCAGATGTCATGGCTAGCCATGTAAAAAAAACAACCTAGCAGCTCTTAAGATGAGCCAATGCAATTATAAATGTCATAAGGGTGTTTTTATAGCATAATGATTCACACTGTTCAAAGTCCTACTTTTGCTCATTTGTCTGCAGCCTTCTTTTCCCTCGTCGTGGTGTACATTTCAATGTCATCTTATATTTGATTATTTGCCAAGGATGGAGCAGTTTGAAATAAGAATTAAGGAACATTTAAATACTCAATGCTCTCATTTTCGCACCAAACACCAGTGACAATAATGACGTATTGATGTGATTTTCACTGATTGTTCCTAATTGTGTTTTTTATCTGTATTTTATTTGGACTATTGTGCTGCTGTCTAGGCCAGGACTCCCTTGCAAAAAAAAATCTGAATCTCAATGGGACTATTCCTAGTTAAATAACGGCTAAATAAAATAGAAAATAAAGATTTTATTTCTTAAGAGTTCAACGATAAATGTTGCACTTTCCCAAAAAAGAAAAGCTTTGTCTTCCTGATTACAGAAAATATAAGTAGTTTGTTTTGCATTTTGCTCTCTTACTGTATCATATGTAAACCGAAATGTGAATTGAAGAGCAAGCTACATACCGAAACCTGATTTTCAACGTACTGTTACGCCCCTAGTAATTATACATGTATGCGGGTCCACCATTATAAGCCCTGACAGTAACCATATGGCCTGCAATGAAAACAGGTTTGACACCCCTGGGGTAATTGAGTGTTAATTTTTCGCATTGTTAATCATGGGAAATTAACTTGACTTCAGACTTTAATTTGTTCTGTGACCAAGCTCCTAACCCAAGTTAGGAGCTTGGTCACCTACTTGTTGTTACCGTATATCAAATTGATATTTCCCACTGAAATGAATTGAAACACCATTAATACGTTCCTACAGTTTTTGTTACGTTTTTCATCAAGAAAAAACACTGTATTATTTAAAACCATATTAAAAAATAATTAAAGGGAATGTAATGTTTTATGAAGCGTACTTACTGTAGGTTGGGACAAGCCGGAAGTCCCAACAACAACTGTGGTCATGAGTTGTGCAAGAGTGTTCACGTCAACACCACTCTCTGCTCATGCACATAAAAACACTTACCCGTGACTATATTCTTAATTTTCCAGCTAATGTGGCTAGCTACAATTTGCTAAAACACTTACATGTGACTCCATATTGTTATGTATGCAGCTAACGTGGCAAGCTAACTTTAGCTAAAACACTTACCCGTGACTCCATATTGTTATTTATTCAGCTATTGTGGCTAGCTAACATGAGCTAATCTCTAAGTTTGCAGATACACTTGCATAAAAACGTGACTTACCCGTGACTAGTCCATATTATTTTGAAAACTAAAATCTGGTGCATGTGCAAAGAGGTGTGGAGGTGACTCCACACGGCACTCCACACGGCACACGTACCCGTCTCGAGTTGTGTGACTTTAAAGTGGGCGTGGCCTAGGGGTGACATCAGGAACATGGCTGTTTAGTGCCTGTGAGCCACTGGACATAGGACTACTGTAGCTGCTTGCGACTCACAAATGTTAGGAGCAAAACTGAATGGACACAATAATATGATTTGACCAATAAAATGGTTAGGCTCAGCTTGATCTTACGATAGTTTAAACGTGGCCACGCGGGTTAGGGTGAAGCAATACAGGTGACACGGACGACGGCAATGTTAAGGCTATAGGAGGCAGGCTAATTGATGAGCCTAGTTGTTTTCACTGTGTCTGGATATAGACACGCAGAGGAAAAGGAAGGCCGTCTTCAAGGCTGCCGTGTTTGTGAAGTGAGAAGTTGAGAACAGGGGTGAAATGTCAGGAAGGGCTTTGAATTTGGGCTCATCAAAGTGCTCCCTCTGTTTGCTAGCGAGTTCCATCATGGTTAAGGGTCTCTTCGGAGGGGATCCTGGTGGGAAAATAGGAACCATGCGAAACGGGGAGTCCTCGCAAGATTAATAACTGGTCAAAGGAGTGGTCGGGGCAGCGAATAGGGGCCAGGCGAATGAGGAAATCACCTGATGTGAACAGGCTGAGATGAATCCTCCAAACAGGCAGGTGGTTCCTGAATCCTGCACGGACTGCCGTGCTTGCCGCACTTTTCCTTAAAGCACCATTCATGGCTTGCTTGCTGCTCAACCTTCCATCTCTGAATGGTTCATTTCGATTGGTACACAAGCAAACATGGCAGGACAGTAAAAAGCAAAATGAAATGAGAATGAGTCAGGCGATGACAAATATACAAGGCAGTAAAGATAAGTGCAGCCAGCAGGGTGACATGTTATGTAGAAAGGTGAGCAAGTCTGTTTGTGCAGATAAAGCGACATTTTCAGGGAATGATGATTGCGAGCTACATATATAATAAAAAGGGAAACATTTCTTCCCATTAGCCATCCATACGTCCATTTTCAACACCGCTTATCCTGGTTAGAGTCACAAGACAGTGGAGGCTATCCCAGCTGACTTCGGGCGAAAGGCGGACTGCACCCTGAACTGGTCGCCAGTCAGTCGCGGGGCACATAAAGAAACAGACAACCATTCGCACTCACATTCACACCGTCACTGGGTGGGAACTGAACCCACGCTGCCCGCACCAGAGACAGGCGAGTGTCGCGCTACACCATCATTGACTTTCCCATTGGCCATCTACCTCGATTGCCTTTTTGTCTCCTGATCCCCATTTTCCTCCCCTTTCTTTCTGCTGCTCGCTGTGTGATTGTTTTGCGCTGTCCAATGAGGAAGGAAACCAGTGTGAGAAAGTGCCTGTTCTTTTGGGACCGACAGGAATTGGCTTCATCACAAGCGGTTCCTTTTTTTGCAGCTGGAACAATGCACTGGCGTCACACCCCTCAACTGGACCTCGGCATTTCACATGGAAAAATGCTCACAGAATTCCGCTCCCAGGCTCGGCGTAAAAAGGCAGAGGATGGGACGAGGGTGAGAGGGCGGGAGGTGGAGGGCGGAGGGGTTACGGCCCGAGAGGGTGACACGAGGTAAAGTAAAGCAGCACCCGTAGAAAAATTATGGCATGTCACAAGAAGCAAATAAAACTCTTTATGCCGCCAATGCAAACCCTCCTGTCGGAGTACATAGCGGAGGCATAACTGATGTCTGTGTAGTAAATTCCCATTGGCTCGCTCGTCAAACGGCACGATCCATTAAAGAAAAAAAAACTGGGCAACTCAAACTGAGCCCTGGTGATGGGACCACGCAGCACCTGGCCGGCCCTTTCCCAAAACAAACAATTGTGTTGCATTGTGTTGCAGGTTAGCTCAATGCTCGTCAGAAGTTACATAAATTTGTCACGGCTCTGTGTTTATAATTTCCGTGAGAGGGTGCTCACGGCTGTTCTCTCAGAGCCATATCACCACTGACATATTACAATGAATTTGTGTGCAATACGAATTTTTCTTCGTTATTTTGATAAATCATCAATTTTGAGTATGCCTAAAATATGGTTGTTAAAATAAGTGGTTATATCATGGCTCTCCCCCTCTTTTTTCCCAGGAGATGACAAGTATAAGATATTTTCCCTCCTTGCAAAACATTGACTGAATCACATTTTTTCCCTGTTTCTGCTGCCACAGATTGTAAAATAAACAAATTAGGGCTTACTGTGCACACATGTGCACTTATACTATCAGTGTCATTCATCACCCAGGGTAATAAATCATTGCAAAACGTATGAGGGCTGAAATTCTTTTATAGAGAGATTGATCTGCATAATGGAGTGAATTATTATGTATTTATTTATTTTTTGACTGCGCTGGAAATGTACCAGCTTTTAACTCTGGATATACAGTGCCATGAATAAGCATTGGCCCATTTCTCAAGTTCTTATATTTTGGCATAGCGTCCCTTTAATATTTACGATCATCAAACAAATGTCTATAGGACAAAGATCACCCAAGTACAGATAAAATGCTGATTATAATTGCGGATTTTATTTATTAATAAAAATAAAAAAATTTAACCACAACCAGTTGCTCGTCTATTTGTCCTTCAGGCTGCTTCCTCATCGGTTATCGTTCAGTTTCATATCACAGTCCGTGGATTAGCCAACCTCGGTGTTGACCACTCACACACAAGGATTTGTGGTCATAAATTTAGAACAGGTTTAACATTCAGGATTGTCGGCACTGATCGTTTTCCGAGCAGATCAAGTAGAAAAAAATAACGAACACAACCCAAACCACAAAACTTCGGAACGGATCATATTTTTACTTTTTTCGGAACGGATCATTTTCTTAACTTTTTTTTTACTTTTGCTGACTTTGATCAGAAGTAGGGGGAAATGCTCACATTCGATGGGATTTTTGGTTTGTGTGTAGCCCACTTTACAACATTCTTAATGAATCTGATCCAACTTATGATGATTGATGGATGATGATTTCTTTTGTTAACAGTTAAATCTTAACAGAGGTCTGCAATCTACTGAGTGACATTCCAGCTACAATAAAAAAGAACACCACATAAGCAGGACAATTGGAAAGCATCCAGAGTTCTTGAGAGATGTCAACTATCATACTGGACGTCGACAAGAAAATTGCATGTCAGAGCTTTGTCAGAGGAGTAGGAACGTGAGCAACTTGGGAGTGTAGGGGTCAGGCTGGAACAACACCCTTCAGCACCCAGGCCCAGCAGAGGAGGGAACTCCTCCCGGGTTACCACGGTAACCGGGTCGAACACATGTCCGCTTCATTCCGCTTGTGGGAAACGCTCCATTGCCATCGACATGAGGCCCTTCCACTGAACGTCATCTGTGGCGAGCCAACGTCACTGAGCCTTCACCAGACAAACAGGCTGCAGTCGGACCCCTCGCCACAAGGCTCCCATCAGGAGGATAAATCAGGCGTCAAGGAGTGTGACCTCAGTGCGCTGCTGAGTAAGCGTGAGCATGATCAAACATGGCATCAAGCCCACTAAACTCAATATCTTCCATCTGGCCATCATGCTGACTTGAATAACAATTGCTCAGCACAAAAGCATTTGCATGCATTGTTTGTCTTTTCCGAGTGGAGATGAGTGAATGTCCAGTATGTACACAGGGCGCTCTTATGAGGTCAATAACAGTTCAGCTAAAGGCGCTGGTTTTCAGCTGAAAACAGATCCAATTGGTCTTTTTTCAATTATGTTATATTACATAGAAATGCTAAAAAACAGTCAATTGTGAAAATGGGGGACCATTGCATGCATGTTCAGTCGGGCGGTAAAAAAATAATCCATTAATATTCCTTCGGCCAAACAACACCTGTGAATTCCAGTTTATAGCATGGGACCCAGTCCACACCCTCCCACTACAGGTGAAAATCTGCGATAAGGAGAGACCAAATAAAAATAAAAAAAACATTGTAATAATATTTTTGACTCTGCCACAAGCTTTAAACATACTTGAACTGTTTAAACACATTGTAAACGTGTTTGAACACATTGCAAGCATGGAATGTAAAGAAGAGATGTCTTTAAGAGGCGGGGCCTGGTGGAGTGGCCTGTGACTTTGTCAAGTCTGTGTTAGTGTCTGGGTGTGAGCTGCTGCCGACAGAAGGTCCTCCACGAATGTGCTCATTGTATTTACGGTATTTTGCTGTTCTTTGGACGTTCAATAATCAGCTGAAAAATCGGCGTGTGGCTTTGCTTTCCATATGCTGAATAAATCCATAAAATGATGGCTCAAAGCTGCAAATTTCCACATTTTTGTGGGAATTTCCATGACAAACAGAACAGAATCTGCAATATAACTGAGGGCACGATGTTGAACTGCAATATCACGGGGGATATAGCCAAAGCAAGTTGTCCCTCTCGGGGGATATACAGGGTGATTGAAAAGTAACTCCCTATTCTAAAATACTCATAATTTAGTCATATATTGTAATATTTTGTTGCTGTGTAAATGTATATTAAATGGGAAGAACAATTTTCACTCTTGGTCAAACGTAGGATGGACCACTAAAATGCCATAAATCATTTTCACAATCCCGCAGCCTCATGCATCATCTAACATTTGGCACTCAACAAGACGAATTCCACCAAGGATGGTAGCCGAGCGTGAAGTCAATGATGGGAAAATGGCAGTTTACGTAAGGGCAGTTTCTACGTGTATCCGTGTCAACAAAAAATGTTCCAGAGGACCAAAGGAGGTTATTTGCCCGAGGTCAGGAAGTGTTAGAACAACAACAGATAAGACATCATTAAGCCGTTTGAAAATTAAAGCTGACCCTGATCACACCAAAAACACCATCAGTGAGTGACATGCCAAGATTAAACCACCAGATACTAATCATACTGATAGTGTTCACTGATTACAGTGAATTTCCTTTGCGGTGACAGACGTCAAAGCATTTTCATGATTAATGTTACTTTGATGATAGCAGGTAATGAGATTTACTGCACGGACAAATGTATTGAAAAGACACCTTTTATTAATCACTCAAAAGGTTCAACTAGACCAGTAGTTCTCAAACTTTTTACCACCTCAAAAACTATTTAGCTTCCCAGGTACCATCATCATGGCCAACATTAAAATACAGTAGCATAGTAGACCAAAGTGTTCATAAAAAAAGAGACAGGTTTTATTCCTAAAAAGTGTATTTAATATTATTGTAAGACACTTTAACATTATGCACAGTTTTAACATTTAATTCAATTATTCTCATGTGAGTCGAGCCAGAGTACCACCAGTGTTACTCGTACCACACTATGGGAATCACTGGAGTAGACCTCTTACAAAGACGTGTTCTACGCTTTTCTGTCTCAGCTTGACTGTGCCCCAGTGCACAAAGATGTGCTTGGTTGAGTTTGGTATGGATGAACGTGAAGTCAACTCAAACACTTTGGGATGAATTAGAACATAGATTTTGAACCGGGTCCTCTCTCCATCAGTGCGTCAGTAAATTGACAAACATTCCCAGACACACTAGCCCAATTTTGTTTCAAAGACAAGTGGTACTGCAAAGGTGGGAATGTGTGTGTGAATTTGTCTTTATGTGCCCTGCAATTGACCGGCGACCAGTTTTGGGAGTACCATGCCTCTTGCCGAAAGTCAGCTCGGATACGCTCCAGCGCACACACAATCCTAATAAGGATACAAACTCTAGAAAATTGATGACTTGACTATCCTCTCAAAACCCACATTGTGTGTCCAAGTGTCTAGAACATACAGTAAAAGTGGGGATGTTCACAAATCACATCAGGTAGAGAAGGGTGAGAATGGTAATCAAGTGACAATTGGTCCCCATGGTCCTTCCGAACAGTACTTTTCATACCAGCACGCTCTTCCCTCTCGTCCATTTAGCCCCTTGTCCGTTTCCTGGCGCGGAGGACTGGTCTTCTTGCGAAGAAGACATGACGCTTTAACGCCGGCAAAGACGCATTTCCTCAGTGGGGCTTTCTCAAGCTTGCTTTTGTGAATCATTACACAGCTGCATGGGTATGAGCATTTTGGTTTTCAAATGCTACAATTGTCCGTTGCAATGCAGAAAGCAAAGTAGAATTGAAATGAATACAAGGGAACTTATTATGGAAAAATGACTTTTTAAAATATCTTTTTTGTTTTAGGTTTTATGCAGTATACACTTGTGCTAAACATTCTTTAGTATTGTGAGCCAGATGTAGTATTTTGAATTGAATAAAAGTGTTTGGCACAAATGGAGGATTTGTGCACCCTTCATAGAGCCTCTCCCAAAGGTTCACTGAGATCTCCATTTCTAAGCTAGCTTCCCATGTTTTTTCTATAAGCTTCAAAGGAGTCCGATCCGAGTGTATAACTGTTGAAGTAAACGATACAGCTATAAAAGGTGAAAGAACAGAATCTGGAGATAAGGAAGTGAAATATACTGGATGTTTCCTTCCTTCCTATTGAAATGGCGCTTCACACTTGAAGGTATCTGGGGAAAAAAATGAAAAAGACAATTTCCAAATTGTTGAAAAGAGACAAATATCTCATCTGTTAATACATTCTTGACACACCTCACTCCCAACTGAGCTCGTGTTGAAAAAGCGTTATCCATCAAGGATGGAATAAATGGCCAATTAAGAAGTACAGTGGTGCCTTGAGATACTCGTCAGTCGAGTCACTTGTATCTCAAGGCACCACTGTAATTGGAAAATTGACCTGATTTATACAAATAGTTGGGTCTCTGGAGTGCCTGAACACCCATCAAGTGTGAAATTAAAGAACCAAATAAATATTTTGATTTCTGCCTATTTCTGAAAAATACATGGTTAACATACAAGTTTGCCAAAGGTGACTTTGTCCAAGCGCCATTCATTTACATTCTGGACATGAAAGGTTGAGCATCTTCTCTGAAGGGAGCCTTTGAGGCTCTATAAGTCTAATAACATTGCAAAAAGTTGCTAGATTTGTTTCTTGAAAATAAATAGTGGCTAGAACCAGAACCAAACCTGGAAACTGTGTTGTGACAAAATTGCCTAATGTGCCTCCGTTTAAGTGCCAGGAAGTGACATCATCTTCGAGCTAGCGTAGCAGATGTGGTCATGCCTCCTCCATGTGTCCAAGATGGTGCAGGTCTGTTGGATCAATAAAAGCATTGAGGTCGCGGGTGCTCCTTCTGACCTGCATAATGACAGTTTTTAGCAACCTGGAACACACATACAACAATTGCATGTTGTGGGTTAACTGATGTTATGATGCGTCCATCAAGCTGACGCCCCATCGCTCTGTCTATGTACACTATTCCACCAACGCAGCACTTTAATTAAGCACTGTGTTGTTAGTGGCAGTGTAAGGGTATAGAGGAGCGCTGACATTGCCGTGTTGTGGCAACACTCAAGCAAGAGGGCATCTGGAAAGTTCCATAACTTCCACAAGACTTATTACACTGACAAGTAGAATGTCAGCCTCGCCAAAGCAGGGTGTCTAAAGTGTAAAAGGACAGCATGATTAGTGCACTATGTTATACTTTTTGAATATTAACGCATTCTTGAGATGTTACCTAAAAGGCACTAACAGATGGACTGTATAATGTATATTTTAGGGTTAGTCAAAATCATGTAGAGTAATTGATTAATTGATCGTTAAGGACTTCTAATTTTTGGACAATTTTTAACTTTTATGTGCATTACATTTTAATGGACTACACTTTTTTCATTTTCAATTTAATATTAATGTTCAAACTTTGAATAATATTACAGTGGCTTACAATGATATTTTATATACCTTTTTGGAATAAAACCTCTCTTCATTAAACACTTGGGCCTACTACGCTACTGTATTTTAATGTTGGTCATGATGGTGGTACTTGGAGAGCCAAGTATTTATTTTTTTTAGGTGGTCCTTGGTGTAAATAGTTCGATAACTGCTAGCTTTAGCTAAAGATTTTATATTCTTTCTCTCCAGGCTGTTTTAAAAAGCCCTTTTCTTTCCAGTTAGGACAGGAGGCGATTTCTTATCTTCAATGGCCGAGGAGTCAATATGCTTAGATGCCTTACATCCATTGGCAGCGTATATCCAAAGCCTCATTGATTGGCTGGACAGATTGTGGCATAGAGATCAAATGTGCTGTAAAGAAGTGTTAAACTGCCACTCATTAAACATGGCAGGTGGACCATCTGTTCGAACTGCTAGCTCATTTCCTTTTTGGCGCTGGCATAAAGACTGCTGGTGCATTTGGAAGAAGGGTCCATATCACCATATCAGGTCACCACAGCCCAGCTACAGAGGAGACAAAATGAAGTCAGTCGTCGCATTTAAGTATGATTTCCTCCAGCTCGGGCCATGGCCTATATGTTTTGAAAATATATGACTATCAACAGTATGTCAGCGTCACAGTCGGCCCGTTTTGCAATTCCTCTCGGTCATTGCGTGAATGCTGAAAGACATGCATGTACACAAATGCTAAAACCAATTTAAAAAAAAATAAAAATTTTGGTCGTATTGATATTGCATATTTGCTGCACAATTACAAGTAAGCTCAAGGACAGAAAAACAGAGATGCAATGGTATCACTAGCCATTGTAGTTTTTTCATTTGTTTTTGTTTTGCTCATGGTAAACCTGGTATCAGTTCAGTCCTGATTCTCCTGTCAGAATTTAGCTTGTAGCAAAGCTGTGTCCAGTGATATTTTGTCTTCCCTTTATAAGCACTATTCACAGTATAAATAAGAAAACTAAGTATCTGTACTTGTATTTAAGTACAGAGTGTGAGTACTTTTGCCACCCCTGGTAATCCTACAGCACACTGCACAGACAGGAACGCCATAACAGGGATAAATGTCGTGACGATTCGGGCACAGAAGAAAATTTGGATTTTCCATTTCCACCAAGTGATTTTGCCTATGCACTTTCAGCCTTTTATTGAATGGGATAAACAGTCAAAAATACCAATATCAAATGAAAACACACACAAGGCGGATGGAGGAGAGTTTAACAATCGCCAACTGGACTGACTCCAGTGACCTGATATCACTAACTCGGCCTTGGTCCATTAAAGGCACACCAACACACAAATGTACTACAGTGTGTGTGTGTGTGTGTGTGTGTGTGCGTGTGAGCGAGAGAGAGACTTTTGGCTTAATTACACTTTATAAAACCAGTTTCTTTATATTCTCTTTTATTATGTTTGACTTTAGTGCTGTTTTCATTGAAAAAAAAAAGTGTTTTTCAGGCATTTGGAACAGATTATTGGTGTTTCAAGTCATTTCCATCCATCCATTCTCTGTACCGCTTCTCCTCACTAGGGTCACGGGCATGCTGGAGCCTATCCCAGCTATCTTCAGGCGAGAGGCGGGGTACACCCTGAACTGGTCGCCAGCCAATTGCAGGTTCAAGTGGGGAAATGTATTTAATGTACCGGTAAAATGAGTTGCAAACATGTATCAATACCACTGTATTAACAATTTGTTTCAACGTTTAGAATTTGGGCTTGACAACAATCAGCAATTTCTGAGGAGTTTTCCTACCAACTTTACTCTATGACAGCTCCATGATTCAAATCCTTAACAATGCAATATTCTTTATAGCCGAAGCAAACAAACTGCATCAAGGAGTTTCACATCTCTAATAGCATGTCAAATCCAGTAATACACAAGAGGCCCTTATGTACCTCTTCATTTCCCCCAATCAGCATGCTGTGTTTAAGCTTTGGAAGCCAGCTGAAAGGCCATTGAACAATCACAAGTCAGCTTTACAAAACACTGTCACGGAGAAAAATGATTTCCTATTGTGCCTGCAGATGGAACCGTGGAGGTTCCAAATCTGTGTTTATTCTAGAGCAACACTGTAGAAAAGAATCTGTGAGATAATTGTTTGCGCTGGCCCAGAGTAAATAACCCAAATGCTGATTGCGCTGTCATTTAATGCCATGTTTACGTCCATTTATACAGTTCAAATAGGATAAGTTGCGTAGATTGATGTGGAATGAATGGTCAATTATGGACAGAAAAAAATGTATTTGAGGTGCATGAGGAAGGCATCAGATCCCCTACTGTTCAGAGCAAACATTTCAAAAATCTTAAATCAGTACTAACTTTGCTGTTTTGGACATCCTTTTCATGTAGCATTATTTAGGCATAGTATAAGAGTAAATTGTAGAACAGGTGCAGTTAGCAGGATTATGCAAAAAAAAAGGGTAGACCAAGAGCCCCATTACATTTTGGTAAGGCTCTGGATAGGAAGTAAGGAAACAATTTTTTTTCCAGAATTTAAGCCATTATAGCATCAATAGAACTGTCCACCCCCCCCCCCCCCGAAGTACAATGCTGACCCCCGTCTGCTCATCATTCTCAAAGAACCCGGACGCCTTCTAACTCACAGATGGCCAAACAAAAACAAATGTGACACAACACATACTGGATGTCTTTTTCACATTTGGTAACAGTTTAGCCTCGGTGGAGGTCTATTATTGCAAATTATTATGCGGACCCGCAAGCTACGGCTCATGGACCCCTACTAGTCCTCGGAACCCCTTCTATAAGCAGCCATTTTGCTCCACTCTGTAAAACCATGAGACGAATATGTCATAAGTCATCTTCACTTCTATGAACCTGAAAATCGGATGACACCGCTCACTGCTATTTAAAGACAGCATATAAAAGAACCAGTCAGTGGTGGGAACGTCAAACATTTCAAGTGAGGTATGAAATCTGCAAGCCTCTTACTCACACTGCTGCAGACTTAACAATCCATTGTCTGGTCCCTGAATTGGAGTTTGCAAGCAATAAGTCAAGGCTTGTGAGGCGTTGGCGATGAAGTCATCGCTGCGGGAGAGTAGTGGAGCCACGCTCCTTCATGGCCAGGGAACGGTGGCAGAATCCTGTTCCCTCACTGTAAATCCTGCCCGGACACGTTTGGCCTGTTGCAGGAGTGATAAAGCACACAATGCCCTGTGCCCAGCATGAGCTGAGAAAAAGTGTACAGTATGTGGCATTTGAATTTGCTCAGAAAGCTTTATATACTGTTTTCACTTCATTTTTCTCTTCCCCGTTTGGAACAATTGCACACACTTGAAAGGAGATGAAAGTGTTCTTAAAGTGGCGTGAGTGGATGTTATTTCAGTAAACACGGTGCCACTACACGCTCCAATTGATATAAATGGCTTTTCAATTGGTGACATTATTGGTTATTACTATTGTTTTGGGTCTTTTTTTTGTTTTTTTTTACCAACCATAATAAACAATAGCTCATAGTTGTGACTTTTTCTCACACTATACATTTATTTGTCATAACTACAGTATCTATCCGAGTGCAGACTTTCACTAACACAATCTTTATTTGGATTACTACCAAATTGTGCATACAGTATTTAAAGATGCTCACCTCAGCAAACAATTTATAGGAAAATGTTTGTGTGTGTATGTAAATTTCTCCACTAGCTTTCATTCCATCTACTTTGCATGTCTGTATATAACATATATACTCCACTGTGTGTAAAATGAATACTTCTTAAATAATGTGCAATAAATATCATACACATCATACTGTATGTTCAACCAGTATCATGTATTTTAATGTGCTGTATATTTGCCATATTTATTATTATACATCTCAAACCTGAGGTAGCGCTCAGACACATTAATTAACAATTTCAATATTCATAATATAATTTGATGTACATAATGCGGACGAAACATTTTGCGATAAAAAGCAGTCATCACATCATCGTCATTTGAGTAAGCGTATGCTAGCTGTGTTAGGTGCAATGCTCGTTGGTCAAAACAAACTTAGATATATAACAATTTTTTTAAAACAGGTATTAATATCTTCTATGATGAGTAAGAGGGTTCCGTTGGTTTGAGTGACACGGCTGAAAAAGTTGAGAAAAATAATGAAAAATAGGAGAGAACTTATCTTAGGTCTCACCAAGGTCAGCGCAATTAGCATGATGACATCAGTTTTTAGAAGTCATGTCGCGCCCTCTTTTTTCTATTCCTCTCGATGGCCAAAAGGGTTTTAGTAACAGGGCTTCAACTTCAGAGCATAATTAGTACCATTTAAAATGTCTGTGATAAAACAAAAATGCTACTCTATTACAAGGAAGACAAAAACAAAATCAGACCAAAATATGGCGATTTAAAATGTATTTCATCTGTTTGAAGTTGGTCATCAAGAGGGCAAGAAAAAAAAATTAGTGGGGTGTTCAAGAGCTATTTTGTGTTTTCTATAATATTTAGGAATCCGTTTTACTCCAGTTAAATTTTGTACTAGAATTTACACATCAAGTGCATGTTTCTGTATTTTATTTTTGTGCTTTGATGATTTCAAATTCTATGCAAAAGCCCCAAATTGCTCATAAGACATAATATTATTCAATTGTTGCCTCATAATTTCTTAGCCCTTGCAATAAATCGAGAATAATTCCAAGATAGCTGTTATCAAAATAATAAAAATTGCTTCATTAGTTGTTTTCTTAGTATCATTCCACAGCCACAGAAGCACACACACACACTACTGCGATTAAAAAAAATATATAAAAAAAATAAAAAAGGGGCGAGGGGGGGGGGGGGGGTGTTCACGAGAGTGGGCGGTTTTTATTGTCACGTCCCTGCCAGCCGGGGCATTTATAAGCAAAAGGGGAGACGTGACAGAGTCCACAGTGGGTGACACCATGCGCTGATGCTCGTCCACATGCATGCACACGCATCACTGTCGGCCGCACAAGTGTCACTCAAGCAACAGTGCAGCAACAACAAAGTAACACAAGTGACCGGCACGATGGATGGACATCACAAAGACCGCAGAATGACTCACTTGTGGATATTGACGTTTTTGATAGCGGTCTAGCCTCTTGTTTTGCACTGGATAACTGTCCCCCCCATCCCGGGCATCTCCTCTTGGAGCTGGAGCTTCTACTGCGGGATTCTATTTATTTGCATTTCCCAGCGCCAGGATTTTTTGGGACTAAACACGTCTAAGGATACGCACATCAAGCTCTAAAGGATGGCCGTTTGGTTCACATCTATCCTCGCAATAGTTATAACATGTTTTACTCAGGTACGGTGTCCACTTTGTTTAAAAAAAAAAAAAAAAAGAAGAAGAAGAGAGGTGGTTTCTGTGAAAATGTGCATTTTCCCTGCTGAACTTTCGCTTCGTGTCTAGGTTCTGGGATCAGGTGTGTTCGAGATCGATCTGCATCACTTTGACAATTCCAAAGGTTCGCTGGCCAATGGAAGGAGCTGCGGCGTGAGCGGCTGCAGGACTTTTTTCACGGTTTGTCTGAAGAATTTCCAAACGGTGGTGTCTCCCGGAGGTTGTCTTTTTGCCAAGGCCAGTACACCTGTTTTGGGCAACGACTCGTTCAGCATGCAGCCGGACACCAGGCTGCGCTTGCCTCTCAACTTCACCTGGCCGGTATGGAATTTACTTACGGTTATCAGCCGATATTTATTGCCAGAATAGTTTCATATTTTAAAAATATATGTTCAACAGAGAACCTTATTCGTAGTATGAAAACTCACTAAATTAGGCACAAAGACTAATGCGTCTCTGTGTTTAATGAAGAAGAAAAAAACTGATTACAATTAAAATAATTCACTTGATCATACGACTATATTACATTTAAATAAGATACATTATATAATCATATTATATAGACGTGATCATTATAATTAGATCTATACGAGTATAGAGTATTATAAGAGTAATCATTTGTAATAATAACGCCCAAAAATATGGATAGAATAATACAGTACTTGTATTTTATATGTACTCATTACTATTTTATTACTGATTTTTAATAGCCCTCACGTGATTAATAGATAGCAGCTATACATAGCTACCTACCTATCTGTATCTATCTGTCTATATAACTATCTATCTGTCTTCGTAGATCTATCTGTCTATTTTTCTTTCTTTCTTTCTTTCGTTCCCTAAACTTACTTACGCTACTACATTAGCTAGTCACACGTCAATGTGAGCTTCGATAACGTTTTCAACTGTACAATTCCGACGTTTTTGGTGACGTTTATTTCCCCATTTGTCCCTCCCTAGGGTGCCTTCTCTCTCATTATTGAAGCTTGGCATTCGTCTGCAGAGGAGCCTGGAGGTAAACGGCTTAAAAATAAATACAAATAAATAGATACATAAATAATGGCATCCATGACCACTAGAGGGAGACATCTACAAAAACACCACTCACTAGCCTATTACGTCATACCGAGTTCTCCAAAAATCAATAAGAGGCCCTTAGGAGTGGGGGGGGGGGGGGGGGGGGGGTCACGTGACAACGAATCCATCTGGCATTGTCCGATCCCTGGACTTATGTCCACTAGAATGTCTTGTGACTCACACCGCAAGCAAAGCTCTCGAACACAATCGCAACTTCCTTTGTTTTATTTTGGCCCTGCGTGGGAAAGTGCACTGTGTTAAGTGAGCGCATGAGACCTTGCCAAAAAAGTATCCACACCCTTTCACATGGTCCCCACAACAATTTTATTTTAATTAACAATGTATAAAACCAACGAAGCACCTGTGCAGGGCTCTTCTACCACGAGGGGGACCCCAAGAGCAATTAATAGAGCGCCTGTAGAAATACTTTTCATTTGTAATTTTTTTGGAGTATTACTGAGGAAGATCAGACTAATAATAATAATAAAACACACTGAAAACATGAAATACAGTCAAACATAGAACAAATGAAAACATACTATAAACTGATGCCAAGAAAATAACGGGGATACTGATTAAAATACAGCTACATTTCAGTTGTATTTAACTTTTAAGTGCAATGTATTTGCATTTAATCTTCAAGAGCTTGTTTGTTTTAAAACATTTATTAAGATACATTCTTTATTTAACTCATGCCCTGTACATTTTAATTGAATTATTTAAGGACCCTTTTGGTATTTTTTTCTATTTATATTTAAACTGTGCATAATTTTACAGTGGGTTACGGTAGTATTAAATATACTTTATAAACCTTATTTTTGATGAGCACTAAAGCCTACTATGCTTTTATTGTATTTCAATGTCGGGTCATTGTGGTACTTTGAGAGCTAGCTAAGTATTTTTTGAGGTGGTATTTCTAAAAATGATAGAGAACCACTGGCCCAGATGATATTCCCTTTATCACTCGGAATGTTGTGTAAATCAACACCAGCTCGCTCTGTAACAAATACTCTTTTATCATCAGCAACTCCTGTATTCTTCCCTCCAGACACCACCAACCCAGAATTGTTGATTGGCTCTTTTGCCATCCAAAGACAGTTGGGAATAGGGAATGAGTGGTCCCAGGATGTGCAGAGCGGGACACAGACGGAGCTAAGGTACTCATACCGCTTCATCTGCAATGACAATTACTACGGGGACACTTGTTCCAAAATATGCGCTGCCAGAGACGACCTTTTTGGCCACTACACCTGCAAGCCTGACGGGCAAATAGCGTGTCTGCCGGGATGGAAGGGACAATACTGCCAAGAACGTAAGCACAAGTAAAGACACCATATGGGCAATTTTTCTTTGTCTGTCATAAAAGGGCACAAGTCAGTGGTTTGCTTTGGGCTTTGTAGTAGTAGACATTCAGTGTGTGCAGTTTGCTCTGCTTTTGACTTTGTTTTTGCTACAAATGTGCTGCAAAATTTACTCTGAAGTACATGCATACTTACATTTGGACCTTTCAATTTGCCAGGGATAGCCACTCTTTTTTTCACTGAGGGCCACGTTCAGAAAAATAGAAGGAAGAGGGGTGCCACTACACTTTGTGTTTTAGAAATATACTACAAACCAATTCAAGATGCTGTAGGGTCAACATATAATAAGCAGTTAAATTAGGGGAAAAATTAAAAAAACTATACCTCAGCGTGACGTAATCAGTGACCAGGCAAAAGGTTTTTAGTGTGAATTTTTAAAAACAGTTTGATATCTTGGAACATTCACATGTATTTACAATTTTAAATGCAGAAAGTGTGACAATTTTTCATTAGACTTTTTTACATTTGAAAACAACATTGAAATAAAAAGCATGATGTCTTATAGCTAGTGATGTTCCATACCACTTTTTTTTTTCAGACCTATACCATTACGGGTATTCACTCTGGAGTACTTACCAATACCGAGTAGCGATACCACTAGTACTGTACTTTTGGTACATAACATTCCTATTAACACAATCAATGACGGACAATTGTGAACAAAGGCCTCTAGCTTTCTGATGCGCATGATGATTCACCGATGTGTCAAACCGCTGCAGTGTAGAGCCAACTACTGGTGAGAAGGACTTAGTTAGTACTGTCAAGATTTTTTGTTGTTGCCCTAAGCCTTCACGAGTACCCAATACCTTGAACTAAGGCCGGTATTGGTACCTGGAATTGGTATTCGCCCATCCCTACTTATAACCATTTATTTTTGTTGCATTTTTAGTTTTTTAAATGTGTGCTATCCTTCAACATTTTAACTTTTCTCATAGCCAGATTTCGTGTTATTTTTAGAATATGCTGCGTGCCAGTAAACACCTTCCAGTGGGCAGCAAATGGCACCCGGGCTGGACTTAGGGCACCCTCGAATTAGACTTTAGCTGCATCTGTGAGGCCAGTGGCAGTTAAGGTGACAATGTGAAGAATTGGCGCACTTTCTCTCACCGTTTAATCCAGTGAGCTGGTCTGTGAGCAGCACACGCCGGTTTAATCGCGGCATTATAGGCCGCCACACGCCACTAAATTGCGGCCACTATTGCTGCGGCGGTACAGGGCAGCAGCTGCAAACGGGGATCGAACTGCCCACTGACAACAATGGGGCAGCTGTCGTGCTTTTTTTTTTTCCTTCTTTAAGAGCAAGCATCTGCTCTGCACCAAAGCAACCAGCCATTTAACAGCATGCAAAATCAATGTCACATGCAGAACAGAGTGGGCAAATTGTGCCTTTCCATTCAAACATCAGGAAGCAACTTTTATTAGAAGACTCTATACAAAGAAAAGGTTAACCTTTAACATCCTTCTTCTCCCCCCCGACAGCGATTTGTCTGGAAGGATGCAATGAAAATAATGGAAACTGCACAATACCTGGAGAATGCAAGTGAGTATTTACTAACAGATCAGTGTACTTGTATTGTTCCTTATGTCTCACACAATAATGTAAAAGTGCTGTAAAATAATTATTAGATATTTAATAGATGGATTTAATTCTTTACAAAGTTCTTTCCACTAAAAAAGACAGTGGAACTGCAAAAGTGGGGGTGCCGGGTCATTGGTAAAACACAGAAAATATTGGGACAAATGCTTCACATCATAAAACCTTTATGAACTAAACAGGCAATTTTATCAACTAAACATTTAACATTCTTGACAGCCGTACTAGAGTATAAAAAATAACCTCTGTAATATTAATGTTAAATGCTTAATGCTTAATCACATTTTGAGGACTGAAGTCTTTTAAGGCATTATTTAGTTTGAATCTAAAATGCTCTCCCAAAATGTACTTTGTATGTCATAGATTAATATAAATTAATAATAACCATGATATTTTCTCTAATAGTCATCATTTTCTATTAGATTCAATTAGTCCACCTTTGTATTTTCTTAGTTATTATCTAACACTTTGATGATGATGATGATGATAATACTAACAGCATTAAAATGGGTAGTGTTTGTCTTAAACAACTTTTAAATTTAAAAAAAGTTAAAGCAATGGTAGTGGTATTAGTGTTTCCCTTGCTCGTCTCTGTTGTGGGTGCTCGTCCAAAAAATAATAACGGCGTTTTACGTGTTTGTTTTTAGATGCAGAGAAGGCTGGCAGGGCGTCTTTTGTGATGTGTGTAAACTGCATCCATCGTGTAAACATGGTACCTGCATGGAGCCGTGGGAGTGCGCCTGCAAGGAAGGCTGGGGGGGTATACTGTGTGACCAAGGTAGGCAGGCTTTTCATGAAAGGAAGCAAAATTATCCCAAAACAGCCGGGTGAATACGCACAGTTTAATGAAGCATTCTCTTCTCCAGATCTGAACTACTGCACCCATCACAAGCCGTGCGCCAACGGGGCCACGTGTTTGAACACGGGCCAGGGCAGCTACACCTGCGCCTGCCTGCCGGGTTTCACCGGGGTCAACTGCGACTCGGAGGTCAGGGAGTGTGACGGACAGCCCTGTCGTAACGGAGGCAACTGCTTAGTGAGTGCGGAAGTCCCTCGCTCTCTTTTCCCACAACACAGACTTTCCTGTTTTTGTTGTTGCCTTTGCCTATCTGCGAGTCCAGGAGGATGCCATTGATTGTCAAGTCCTGGATGACCCAGTTCCCAGTTTACAGTGTACTGTAAATAGGATGCAAACTAAAGGATAGAGGGGGCTTGCTTGGGGGACCGTTTATGAACAGGATATGAAAAGAAAATATCTTGACGCTGAGCTTTTTGATATCGTTCTTTTGTCTTTAGGAGACGGAGAGTGGATACAGGTGTGAATGTCCACTCGGCTTTACCGGGCCACACTGTGAACAATGGACTCTGACGTGCTTGAACACGCCCTGCTTACTTGGTGGCAAATGTAAAGAGACAGAGAACGGTCATAGTTACGTGTGTGAGTGTCCTGCGGGCTATACTGGACTCAACTGTGAGAAGAAAGTGGATAAATGCACCTCCCTACAATGCACCAATGGTAAGGGACCAACACATCATTCAGTTCAGTCATATAAATTTTTCTGGGTTACTGGTTTGTATTAACAGCACTGATATTGATGGGGAGACATCCCGCCAATATTCTGCCCTCGAAGGTAGAATAAAAGGGGAAAAGGGAAGGACTTAAAGGGGGGGCAGGGGTGTGAAGTGTGACACTCACTCCTTGTTCTTCAGTCCTTCTCTGTTGTGTTGAAAGCGATTATCTGTCCGACACACCAGATACTGATCTAAGTACTGGGCATTCAGTTTCAAGGAAGCCACATTCAACCCTTCCCAAATAACGGTCACTAAATCGCGTATTCACTTTAACATGATGTGCCCGTGTTGGTGGGCACCTTGTGCATTTACTAATATTGCAATATTTTTCCCAGTTAGCAGGAAACTCACTCACGCTAAGAGTCTGTTAGCAACAGGTGTAAAATTGGTGAAGCGCTTTCGGAAGCTCTGATGGTTTTCACCATGGAACACTTTGGAGAGCACAGTAAGGAAGCGCAAAATTAAGTTAGAAATTATGGAATTGGAAGTCTTATTGGAAGAGACATACAAACACATAACAGAGTTACAAAAAATAAATGGATCGCTTCGATAAGTTTGTGGAAGGCATCAACTGCATAAAAGTAAGTTGTTCCAGGTGCGTGGCAATTGAATGTATGGGCCCATACTGCGTAACATTGCATTTAAAACTTGGAAATGCACACTGAAACTGCTCTCGGAGAGGCCAACACCAATTGTCACAGTGCGTTAAAATGATCCAGATGCAAGGAAAGGCAAAGTTAAAACGACTTTTGTTATGGCTTGACTCCTTTTTGTGACTGGCTGCACGTCAGCTCTTCGATCATTTAATAGCTCCAAAATTGCATTGCTGAATAGATGATAAGCCACAATAATTTTTGTTTCTGGAAAAATATTTACACGAGTGGCAAAGTTCGCTCTGCTACCTCACATTTTGCCGGCGCTACCCTGAAACGATGTGACTATTCCGTTCTTTGCCCACTAGGTGGCCATTGCATGATGCGCGGCAACCTGAGTGTGTGCAGCTGCCGCGCAGGGTTCACGGGCCTGCGCTGCGAGATCAACATCAACGAGTGTGCCAGAGATCCCTGTACTAATGGCTCCACCTGCATAGACCGCATCAACGACTACACCTGCATGTGTCCGCCCGGCTACACCGGACGCCACTGCGATAGGCCGACTGACCGCTGTACCTCCTGGATCTGCCTCAACGGCGGCACCTGCGCCATCGGCACCAAAGGCCAGCCTTCCTGCCTTTGCCCCGCCTTTTACAGCGGCCCCCGGTGCCAGTCCATGGACGTGCCTTCATCTAACCCTAACCCCAATACAGGCTGGGAGTCCCGCGAGAAGGTTAACTGGGTGGCCATTAGCTCGGGCGTAGGCCTGGTGGCAGCTCTCGTGCTCTGCTGCATGTTCATTGTGGTCATGAAGCACGTGAAGAAGCAGAGAAGTAAACAGCAGGCCTCCGAGACCATAAACAACCTCTCCAAGGCAGGTTTCCAGAAAGATAACCTTATATCCACACTGGAGCTCAAGAACACCAACAAGAAGATGGACTTGGAGGTGGATTGCTCGAGAGAGAAGTCCAACCACAAACACATCAACCACTTCCACACGGACTATAAAACCTCCATGGGGTACAAAGATGAACAATGCCTTCTAGACAAAGATGAAAACTGTGAAAAGATGATAGAAGATAAAAAGCAACTGAGTAGAATGTACAGGTAGGTGCTCATATGCCACAGAGACATGAATACGACCATACCTTGACTTACGAATGTCCCAACTTGCAAGTTGCGAGCCATCGTTTGGTCGATTTTTTTATTTTATTTATTTATTGATTTATTTGCTGTGTTGCAACAAAATGAGAAAACTCAAAAGGAATTTCTGTAGGCCACAACTCTTGCGCAGATGCTCACCCAATAACCCAAGCAACTTAACCAACCCGACTCCAGCTCCTGATTTCACTCACGAGGCCACACCCTTTAAAGGCCCACAACTAACACACAAATACGACAGTACAGTACTAGAGTACGTACAGTAATTAAACTTTATAAAACAGTTTATTTCTTGACATTCTCTTTTGTTATGTTTTTATACAATACAGTGCCATTCAAAACGTAATAAAAAATGGAGGAGTTTTTTAGGGCTGGAACAGATTAATGGTATTACAATCAATTTTAATGGGGGAAAATGATTTGACGAACAATTACAGTGGCTCTCCACATAATGGCAGTTCGGCACCAGCGGATTCACGTGCTTGTGGATATTTTATTTTTTTATTTTTTTATTTTTTTTTATTTTTGGGGAAGGAGGGGGGACCAACCCCAAAAACGCTTACTGGTGGTTTATACATGAATTTGTTTTCAATGCAGTGAGAATGCAATTTATATGCGGATTTTGACTACTCCTGGTCCAGTCCGGCCCGGTCCCTATTGGCGGTGGTCCGCTGTAAATTGAGTTATGAGCTTGGTCACGGAACAAATTAAACTCGTAAGTCAAGGTACCTCTGTGGTTAAATCCAACATGCCCAATAACCAAAATGATATGTCTTTGCAGTGAAAGGCCAGAATGCAGAATATCAACAATATGTTCTTCCAGAGAGTCCATGTATCAGTCTGTCTTTATGATAGCAGAAGAGAAACAGGAATGCATCATTGCAACTGAGGTACGTTCTCCTATCTCATTCACAAATGTTGAATCGAAGACAAGTGGACTTCTCTACGTTTGTTTGTTGAACACATTTCAGCTTTCCCCCAAAAGACTTTAGTCATAAAACATTTCTGGTGGCGAGTCCCCATAGTCATGACTGTAGTGGCAACTGTCCCCTGAAGGAAGATCACATGGAAGGCCTTTGTTCCTTCAGTGAATGTTTCCAGAGATGGCAACCCACTAAACTTCCCAGAATGCCCAGGAAGTGGAAATGAGTTCAACTTCTAATATTAGGGATGTCTAATAGCATCTTCTTCTTTCAAGATAACAAAGCACCCTTCATGTTCTCTCATCAACACAAAGTTAAAGCAATATGTCTCTGTTTTAAAGAGGCTAGTGATTCACACAGTTTTGTAAAAAATGTGTCATCTACTTGATGCATTCACCCCGGTGTAAGTGCATGCTTAATTCACAATTTAAAGTAGCACAGAAGCATTATACTGTAGTATAAGTATCAGTATCACTGCGAAATACTGTACGTCTGTACTCGTACTCCTAAAAATGCTCCAATACTACAGATAACACAGATAACAATTTACCAGCGCGGCTTAACCTTTCTGCCCTCCCTGAGTGTATGCTGTACATTTAGGTAGATGACGAAGAGTTCTTTTTAAAAGAGTCCACGTGTGCTTGATTTAAGCTGTTTATTGACGCTCCCGGTTTTACAGTAAAAAAAGAAAAGACAATTACAAATTTTATATTTAATCAATGAATATTCGAACACAAATGGTACAGCAACATATACGGCGATATTATATACTGTGACAATACTCAGAGACATATACTCTTTATCTTCTGTGAAGAACGACTAATATTACTGCTGTACTGAGAAGCCGAAAGAGGAGCTGAGTCTCTAGTACAGTATATCCCCAGTGAGGATAAGCGGTACAGAAACAGAGGGATGGATGGATGCCTTATACTGCCCCAAGGTGGCCAAGGCGCAAGAACGAAAATGAGCAGCAAAATGTGCATTGAAGCAGAAAGTGTGACAAAAACTGTTTAGTTTTTTTTATTCAGTCATCGATCCGTCCGTTTTCCATACCGCCTGTCCTCACTAGGGTCGCGGGCGTGCGGGAGACTATTCCAGCTGACTCTTGGCGAAAAACGGGGTACACCCTGAACTGGTCGCCAGCCAATCGCAAGGCGCATATAAACAAACAACCACTCGTACTCACATTCACACCTACGGGCAATTTAGAGTCTTCAATTAACCTACCTAGTTATTTTTAATTCTATTTAATTATGTCCTTCTTGTGTGTTTTTTTATTTTTATAAAGTATAATATTATAGAGTGCTATTTTTCTCATTAAAAAACACATTGCAAAAAGTTTTTGGGGGGTTGGCTGGAACGGATTAATAGCATTTCCATTCATTTCAATAGGGAAAGATGATTTAAGATACGTGTTTTGAGTTATGAGCATTGTCAAGGCACAACTGTACGTACTGTACTGTAATGTCCTAACACTCGCCGATCCACCAAATGCAATAAGCACACATACGCAGGACCTGCTGTTGCCCGCAGCTTACACTCAGATACAGAGTTGCTGACATCACACGCCAACCCCACCCTAGCCCTGCCTCTTAAAGGCACACGCAGTATCTAACACAGACGCTACAATCTGTACAGTATTTTCAATGCATTTTGCGTTTGCAATATTTTTGGGTGCTGAAATACATTTACAATGTGGTTCAATGGTGTTTTTTGATTAAAGATTTAAAGCGTGTAAGAGGTGTGATTTGACTGCAAAATGGTGTCAGTGTTTTTTGGGACACCCTGTATATTTCTCTTTTTAATCCATTTTTAAATGTCTATCCCACTCATGCTATTTCGCTCTCTAATGCTCTGTCTTTCTTTTGTATTTTTAGGTATAATAAATGGAAGACGTGACCACCATTTCTTGTGGACTGTTTACAAGCGTGGGGAGAGACTGGGATTTATTTAAATGCAAAGTTGCTGCTCTTGAAAACTTTATAACTGGACGGAGCCCGAGCGCTCGACGAATGCAATAGAACTAAAGCTACTAAACTCTGGAAGAATGTAAAGACTTTGGGACTGAATGTTGTGCATCCGGATATTTGCGATTTTTTTTTTCCCGACATCTGTGTTCTTCTGAGGATCTGAGGCCCGGAGGCTCATACTGTACTTGCATGTTAACGAGGACAAGAGGACTTTGTTGATGCGATCCCCTCCAGGTTATTGCAGCAATCAACATACAAAAGAGCAAGCGACAAGGCTGCTGGAGGACTTGGCTTTTTGCTATGGCGTTTGTCTAAAAGCCTACAAAAAACGGTTCATTTTTGGTCGTCAGGTTTGAAAAAAAAAAAATCACAGAATGCACAAAAGCAACCTCCTAGATCACAGAGCCTTATATTTAAGCAAAACATTGTGCCCCTAGCCTTATCTTATCTTAATTTCGTTGCACAGACGGACAAAAAGATGCAAAGCGATGCAATGCTATAACCACATATGCAGGGAAATTCATGATAAGGCCTTGTTGAGTTTTTAAATCTTATGCAAAAATCACACTTAAGACAAAGAAATAAGTAACTATTGTACCAAGGACGCCTTCAATGGAAATTACTGAACCAATAATGTTATTTTAGTAATTCATTAGTTATTTAATATGACGCACTGACTTTTTCTTTCTTTTTATAAGATTATTTTGTACATAGTGTATATTTATATGTTGAGATTAGAGTTATGTTTGTAAGGTGATGCACCAAAAGTGTGAATTTATTTTTAAAGTGTTTTTGGTGTTTAATTATTATTATTATTTGGCTGTTATTATATAGATATATAAGGACAGAAACCCTGAATACATATCTGGTACACTGTTTATTTGTTGGTCTTCAATGGTCGCGTGAACAAGTGGTCAAATAGAGATTTGTGATTTCAAGTCATCTAGAGTCTTATTTGGTATCATTTATGGGTTCCATGTCTTCGTTTAATGACATCATTGTGAGTGTGATGTGAAATCAGTGTGCTAGCAATCATCATTCGGTGGACTCCACTGTAATTGGCAGCAATGTAAAGATCTACTCAATCGATTATGAATATAAATATATAAAAATATATATATATGTATATATGTATATATATATATATATATATATAAATATTTATATATATAAATATACACATATATACATACATACATACATCTTTAAAACATCTGTATGCAGAAATAAATAATCATTGTGGTCTTTTAACTCCTCCCAAGTGATGTTTTGTGTTGATTTGATATTCACACGTGTAAATGCAGAGCGATGCCAAAGTTAAGACGCACTAGGGCACAGGTGTCAAACTGGTGGCCCGGGGACCAGATCCGTCCCGCCACATCATTTTATGAGACCCGTGAAAGGAAATCAAAATTGCTAATTGTGTTCCAATGTAATAACGCGTTTTCTCCGGGCACTCCGGTTTCCTCCCGCATCCCAAAAACATGCATGGTAGGTTGACTGAAGACTCTAAATTGCCCTTAGGTGTGAATGTGTGCGCGAATGGTTATTTTTTTTATATGTGCCCTGCGATTGGCTGGCGACCAGTGCAGGGTGTACCCCGCCTCTTGCCCGAAAATGACTGGGATAGGCTCCAGCACGCCCGCAACCCTTGTGAGGATAAAGCGGTACGGGAAATGGATGGATGGATGTAATAACGTTGAGATATTGCAAGCATTTTTGTTACCAATCATGCTTTGAAAAGAAATGTAGTAGTTAAAAACATGTTATTAGAGGCTTCTGATTTTACAACTAGTTATTCATCAATTTGTTGTGTATATCTAATTATATGAGGTGATAATTCCTTCATCCGGGTTCACAGTCATAACGGCCCTCCGAGGGAAGTCATAACTAGTATGATGTGGCCCGTGACAAAAATGGGTTTGACACCCCTGCCCTAGGGGTAGCGAACAGCATAGGTAATGACATCAGAGTAATCTGATTGGATGCTGAATGCTTGATACAGAAATAAACCAAACAACAGCAATGTTGGAAATATTTGAATATCCGCATTACGCCAGGGACCATTTCAGTTTTGTTATCCCTGAACCAAACAAAATTTATGAAAACAAATGTTATGTAAATAGGGAACAATATTATGAGCCTTGTGTGGGTTGTGGTTTTGGTCTTTTTTAGAATAGCTCCTCTGAGGGTTTGTTTGTAGAATCGCATGGTGGGTGGCATCAGATGCTCTTGCAGACCATAAGTAGCCTGTGTGCTGGAGGTTGCTGAACCCTAATTTCCACACAAATGCCAGTGAGACAGTATACAAGCATCACACCTCATCTAGCCTCTTTTATGAGTACGTTAGAGTCACTAAAAATTGTACGCAAGTACGAGTACTGTTATTTTGGAATAAATCGACTCATGTAAAAGTAAAATTGAGTTGTCCAAATAATTACTTGAGTAAGGAGTCAGTGAAAAAACTACTCAAGTACTGAGTAACTGGCCATTAAATTCTGATTTTATTCATTTTTTTAATCTGAGCATGACCGTCAATTATTTTATTCATTATTAATAAAAAAAAAGAATTTTTGAATTCAGATATTGCCAAAAAAACATCATTTTCACTAAGAGGATCAATTTAATCTTCATAAAATAACAAATTAAGTCAAATCCACCCACAAGAAATGGTTTTAGATTAAATGTCTTTGGTTATACTTGTGAAACAGCACAATCTGATAATCAGGCAGAGATTACATAGAAAACTGCAACATGTTTTCTCAAATGCGAAGTGGAGTTCTTGTGAGATGAAATTTTTAGGCAGAGAGATGACTGTGCATAACATAGAGTACCTTTGCTTTTTCGTAGTCTGTAAGGTAACTATAGACTGAATGTGAGGTGGTTTGCTTATCTGATTGTGAGTCACACTCAGTTGTACAACCCCAATTCCAGTGAAGTTGGGACGTTGTGGTAAAGATAAATAAAAACAGAATACAATGATTTTCAAATCATGTTCAACCTATATTTAATTGAATACACTACAAAGACAAAATATTTAATGTTCAAACTGATCAACTTGATTGTTTTTAGCAAATAATCATTCACTTGGAATTTTATGGCTGCAACAAAAAGCTGGGACAGGGTCATGTTTACCACCGTGTTACATCACCTTTTCTTTTAACATCATGCAATAAACGTTTGGGAACTGAGGACACTAATTGTTGAAGCTTTTTTTTTTTTTTTTTTTTTTAACAATTTGAGTTACGTTTGAAACATAGCGGCAACATAGTTTTTTTCTTTTTCTTCATATCACTTTCTCCTTCTAAAGCCGACACTTCTGATTGGCTCTCTCTGGTCATGTGCCATTCTGCAGTAGTCTCAAACGTGAAATATTTTTCCAAATATGACCTGGAAGCACCACCTTATGGTGCAATCTATTAATTTGTCTGAGATTTTTAAAGGGTAAGACTTGGACTCTTGAACACATAAAACAGCGTTGACCTTTTCTGAGTTTCATTCACCCATCAAGTTTGTCATATGAAGCAATAATGTCTAAATTATTCATATTTGTAAATAGGTCAACAAGGTATGTTTTCCACATGCTGTACACACGCACACACACACACATATATGTGTCTACGTGTGTTTATGTATGTGTACAATGCAACAAAAAAAATTTTTGAATTCACATTATATCATCTTTTGTTATAGGTTTATTTATGTAAAGAACAAATATGTGGTTAATTCCAAAATAATGATCCATGGTTTTATTCCACTTTTTTTTAGAGGAATCATCCAAGGGTCCTTTTAATGTATTCATTAAAAATCAATTTTATTACTTTGAGAAAGTAATTGAAATAGTTACACTACTGTTACATTTTTTTTGTAACCAACTTAATTTCCAAAGTCATCTTTGCGACTGTTCACACAGCAATTTCATCACCTACCACATGAGGGCACTAGCTTGTATAAGAGTTGAAAAAAAAAGAGAGAGAAATCTTTTGTCATCCAAAACACAACTCATCATATGTCATGACATCATTTCAGGTGGATCGCTGGCTCATAAATGATCATTCTGCAACCAAGCTGACCACAAATGCTTAAATTAAGGAGCTTAGAAGAGCTATAAAACATCCCTGCAGCTCAATGGCTCTACTTAGGGGTAATGTGATTTTACCTGCACCTTGCAGCATCCCTCAACTATGCAAGAGTGGCCTTTATTTGTTGTATCACAAGACCCACAATAACACTAACACATATTCCATATTTTTACTACTTTTTTATTTTTTTATTTTTTTTTTACATTTAAAAAATATTCCTCACCCTGCTGCTATTGTACATAACACTATTCCAATTTTTATTAGCTGATATTTTTTCTTTTCCTTTCGGCTTGTCCCGTTCGGGGTCGCCACAGCGCGTCATCCTTTTCCATGTAAGCCTATCTCCTGCATCCTCCTCCCGAACACCAACTGCCATCATGTCTTCCCTCACGACATCCATCAACCTTCTCTTTGGTCTTCCTCTAGCTCTCATCCCTGGCAGCTCCATCCTCATCATTCTTCTACCAATATACTCACTATTTCTCCTCTGGACGTGTCCAAACCATCGAAGTCTGCTCTCTCTAACTTTGTCTCCAAAACATCGAACCTTGGCTGTCCCTCTGATGAGCTCATTTCTAATTTTATCCAACCCGGTCACTCCGAGAGCGAACCTCAATATCTTCATTTCCGCCACCTCCAACTCTGCTTCCTGTTGTCTCTTCAGTGCCACTGTCTCTAATCCGTACATCATGGCTGGCCTCAGCACTGTTTTATAAACTTTGCCCTTCATCCTAGCAGAGACTCTTCTGTCACATAACAAACCTGACACCTTCCTCCACCCGGTCCAACCTGCTTGGATCCGTTTCGTCACTTCCTGACCACACTCACCATTGCTCTGGACGGTTGACCCCAAGTATTTAAAGTCCTCCACCCTCGCTATCTCTTCTCCCTTTAGCCTCACTCTTCCCCCACCACCCCTCTCATTCATGCACATATATTATGTCTTACTGATCTTCATTCCTCTGCTTTCCATTGCATGCCTCCATCTTTCTAACTGTTCCTCCACCTGCTCCCTGCTTTCACTGCAGATCACAATGTCATCTGCAAACATCATGGTCCACGGGGATTCCAGTCTAACCTCATCTGTCAGCCTATCCATCACCACTGCAAACAGGAAGGGCCTCAGGGGTGATCCCTGATGCAGTCCCACCTCCACCTAAAATTCGTCTGTCACACCTACAGCACACATCACCGCTGTTCTGCTGCCCTCGTACATGTCCTGTATTATTCTATCATACTTCTCTGCCACTCCAGACTTCCGCATGCAGTACCACAGTTCCTCTCTGGGTACTCTGTCATAGGCGTTCTCTAGATCTACAAAGACACAATGTAGCTCCTGACCTTCTCTGTACTTTTCCATCAACATCCTCAAGGCAAATAATGCATCTGTGGTACTCTTTCTAGGCATGAAACCATACTGTTGCTCGCAAATACTCACTTCTGTCCTGAGTCTAGCCTCCACTACTCTTTCCCATAACTTCATTGTGTGGCTCATCAACTTTATTCCTCAATAGTTCCCACAGCTCTGCACATCACCTTTGTTCTTAAAAATGGGCACCAGTACACTTTTCCTCCATTCTTCAGGCATCTTCTCACGCACTAGAATTCTATTGAACAAGCTGGTCAAAAACTCCACAGCCACCTCTCCAAGATGCTTCCATACCTCCACAGGAATGTCATCAGGACCAACTGCCTTTCCATTTTTCATCCTCTTTAACGCCTTTCTAACTTCCCCCTTACTAATCATTGCCACTTCCTGGTCCACCACACTTGCCTCTTCTACTCTCCCTTCTCTCTCATTTTCCTCATTCATCAACTCCTCAAAGTATTCTTTCCATCTAGCTAGCACATTGCTGGCACCAGTCAACATATTTCCATCTCTTTCCTTAATCACCCTAACCTGCTGCACATACTTCCCATCTCTATCCCTCTGTCTGGCCAACCTGTATAGATAATTTTCTCCTTCTTTAGTGTCCAACCTGCCATACATGTCATCATATGCCTCTTGTTTGGCCTTTGCCACCTCTACCTTTGCCCTGTGTCACATCTCAATGTATTCCTTTCGCCTCTCCTCGGTCCTCTCAGTGTCCTACTTCTTCTTAGCTAACTTTTTTCTTTGTATGATTTCCTGAACTGTGAGGTTCCACCACCAAGTCTCCTTCTCTCCTTTTCTGCCAGAAGATACACCAAGTACTCTCCTGCCTGCTTGATTGATCACCTTGGCTGCAGTGGTCCAGTCTTCAGGAAGCTCCTCCCATCCACTGAGAGCCTGTCTCACCTCTTCCCGAAAAGCTGCACAACACTCGTCCTGTCTCAGCTTCCACCACATGGTTCTCTTCTCTGCTTTTATCTTCCTAATCTTCCTCCCCACCACCAGAGTCATCTTACACACCACCATCCTATGCCGTCTAGCCACAATCTCTCCTACCACTACCTTACAGTTGGTAACCTCCTTCAAATTACATCGTCTGCACAAGATGTAATCCACCTGCGTGCTTCTACCTCCGCTCTTGTAGGTCACCCTATGTTCATGCCTCTTCTGGAAAAAAAATGTTCACTCCAGTCATTTGTATCCTTGTTGCAAAGTCTACCACCATCTGTCCCTCCAAGTTCCTTTCCTGGATGCCGTACTTACCCATCACTTCTTCATCACCGCTATGTCCTTCACCAACATGTCCATTACAATCTGCACCAATTACGACTCTCTCTCTGTCTGGGATGCTCAGAACTACTTTGTCTAGCTCCTTCCAGAATTTCTCTTTCACCTCTAGGTCACATCCTACCTGTGGGGCTTAGCCACTAATCACATTTCACAAAAAAAATAAAAAAATAACCCCGACTCAATTTCTCTTATTTTATTAGCATTTTATTATCTGATATTTGCACTGCGTTATTTAATCCTGTTGAGTATAAGACTTTCTCTCTTATCCTTTCCTTTTCTAAAAGTTGCTATATGCGATACAAGCGATAACGATAGTAAGGCTTGGGCTTTTCCTTTCACTTGCTGCATGGCTTCGGTTATGTTTTAAATGTGCATTGATGGGAAACGCAGCATAATCGCTTTTCCACGTGGTTTTCACAGGCAGGACTCGGGATCCAAGCCCCGCCCCCGCAGCCTTCCCATTGGTCGGCCACGTCTTACTGTGACGTCACGTGAACAACAAATACACGTGTTGGCCCAAACGAAGGAAGCGCTCGTGGCAGGGATAGTTTAAAGATCGTTCATGTGCCTCCGATTAGTTTTACCTGCAGCATGTCGCTTTAGACAGAAACTTGCATTTTTAAGAAACTCATCCGAAAAAAACAAACCGCGTGGGTTTCTTTGTGAAAAGCTAAGCAGCTCAATGAAAGCTCAAGACTTCTTGCAGTGGACGGGTGGCCTGTGGGTATTTGGTTACGGATCCTTAGTGTGGAAGCCTGATTTTGTCTACCAGAGGAGAAAAATAGGCTACATCAAGGGCTACAAAAGGCGTTTCTGGCACGGAGACGACTTTTATCGAGGAGACAAGGAAAATGTGAGACTTCCACACCATTTTTGTAAACAATATTTCTTCCAAAACTGTTGACATATAATGTATACATGTATACTGAGTTCAGATGTGCTCTATATCTCCACAGCCAGGAAGAGTGGTAACACTGGTGAAAGACCAGGAGGTAATCGCCCATACACATAGAGACAGTGGCTATTTGTCTACAACTGTAAATATATGCTATAAATAGTAATAATGAACCAAACTGTTATAATTTAGCTATAATTTTCATAATGCTGCAAACATGAATGCTTGTTTTGACATGTTCACTAAACCAGCAGTGTTATATATGATGAAGTTGTGAAATTATCTCATTTGTATGCAGTTAGTAGTATGTAGCTGAAAATCAGAGAGGAGTTGCAAGTATTAAGTATAGAAAATATGAATAATAACATCAACAAATATATATTGCCACATTATGACCACGTACTTTACATTCAAAAAGTAATACTGTAATGCCAAGTTGTAATTTATCAATATGTTTATGATTGTGGTTGAAGTTTGCAGTGGTGTCGAACTGCTCTGCATCACACAGAGAGCTGTTTATAATATTTTGGCAAAATACTCAACTGCAAAAAGGTGTTCCTAATGTTGTGGCCACTCAGTGCGTACAGAAAATAATTTGTTCAATATACTGTTAAATTAAAACTGGATATGGATTTATTTAAGTTTTGTACACATATGTATCCCCGTTTTTCATTTTTAAAACAAACTAATAAAACCGTGTGAATTTTCCCCTCATGTTTTGGAGAAATAAAAAAAATATTTGGAGATACCTGTTTTTATTCAATTCACTAGCCTGACTTCCACACAGGCATTTTTATATGAAAATAGTGAACAAAAATTGTAAAATTAGTGAAAATAATAGCTCATATACTTTATTCTTAGGCAGCACGGTGAACGACTGGTTAGAGCGTCTGCCTCACAATTCTGAGGACCGTGGTTCAAACCCCGGCCCCGCCTGTGTGGAGTTTCCACTTCCAATAATTAAAATGATGCATGTAAGTTAATCATCACAAGGTCATCGACTGCATCCAGTAGTCATAGAAAGCAGAGTCCACCTCCCCAACATCAAGTTGCCAGTTTTTGTCCACTGCTGGCCTTTAACCGTGACGGATCACCATATCAGCATATCAGTCTCCTTTTGTACTTGTTCTCACTGTGCCACATCCCGCCTCTTGTGCCACTTTACACTCAGATATGCTTATCCACAACTTTCGGTTTGTCCGACAAATTCATAATGAAACAGAAAGCAAAACAATAACCCCCTTCTTAGAATTCCTTCAAAGTGATCCCCTGGAGTCCAACACACTTTATCAATCTTCTCTGCCACAGTTCATGCACTCTTGAGCCCCTGGAGCTTGGGAAAAAGGAAAATAAATCACACGGAGGCAGGTTGGGCGAGTAGGGAGTAGGGCTGTGAAAATAATCGGCTGAGTCGACCACAAAAATTGATTGATGCAAATTTGAATAAAAGCATATTTGCGCTGCCCAGAAACAATTTGCGTCGCCCGGAACCAGTTGGCCACTGTCCATGTTTACCAAACGGACTTTTGTTGCAGATGGACGCACTGTTAAACCAGTGAAAAACTGCCAAAAACGACAGAGGAGCGGGCACGGTGACCGACTGGTTAGACCGTCTGGCTCACAGTTCTGAGGACCGGGGTTCAATCCCCGGCCCCGCCTGTGTGGAGTTTGCATGTTCTCCCTGTGCCTGTGTGGGGTTTCCCCTCCCACATCCCAAAAACATGCATGGTAGGTTAATTGAAGACTCTAAATTGCCCGTAGGTGTGAATGTGAGTGTGAATGGTTGTTTGTTTATGTGTGCCCTGGGATTGGCTGGCAACCAGTTCAGGGTGTACCCCGCCTCCTGCCCGATGATAACTGGGATAAGCTCCAGGGCTCCCGCGACCCTTGTGAGGATAAGCGGCTCAGATAATGGATGGATGGATTTTATTCTTATTAAACCGTATGGCATGGATACGTCAAATTATGGACAATTATTACCATTTTGTATTTTGTCACAGCTTTTTCAAATTTGGGATTGTAAATGAGATTAAAATTTTGAATTTTTGAGTCCATGCTATACCATCTCACATTCGCTATGTAACCCATACATTTGAAAATTATATTCGGGGGAAAAAAATCTAGCTTCTGTATTCAGCAGCTGATCCATTGCTATAAAGCCATCATCTTGGCACTTTGCAAGCATTAGTAACATTTTATTTGTTTTTAATAACTCAGCTCTACTATTACATAAGGGGACCAACAATGTTTTTCAGTTAATGATTAGTTCTTCTTCACTTCTGTCCCTCGCAGGCTTGTACATGGGGCATGGCCTATGAGGTGTCAGATGCTCAGATAAAAGAGGTCTTGCAGTACCTCAACATGAGAGAAGTGACGATGGGAGGATACGTAACAGAGATGGTGGAGTTCTTCCCTCAGGAGAAGGCCAAAGACATCATCCCCGCCCTCGTCTACATCGCCACGTCTAACAGCCCCGCTTACCTGGGCCCCGCTTTGGACCAGGAGATCGCCAACCAGATTGCCGTCTGCAGGGGCAAGACGGGCCACAACATCGAATATCTGCTCCGGCTCGCGGACTTCATGCGACACTGCTGCCCCGAGGCGCATGACGAGCACCTCTTCTCCATCGAGGCAGCTGCTTTGAACATTTACCACAACTGTGCAACACTAAACTCCTTCCTCGTGTAGTCAGTCTAAAAGACATAAAGCACTTTACATTATTATGCCGTTTAAATGTCACATGAATTGAATGTAGCAGATGCTTTTACCTGACTTACAAGCATTAATTTTTTTCTTTGATTCTTGTTTCATGCATGTGATGCATTTTTTTAAACTCACTAAATGCTTTTACGTTTCCTGTATACTGTGCACATTTGTTAATTCTATTTTAATACTAAACGTGCCTTCATTAAATGGTGCTCCGAGTCCTGTTTGGAATTTCCTATATGTGTCTGTCCAGCTCATGCTCACATATCATGTGGCTCAAGAATGTACAGCTACAACCTTCTAGGAAATGCTGAGTGTTCATCAGAGCCGCAGGGGAGTACTGTACGTATAAGTAAACACGGCTTGAAGGGAGCCTCTGTGCATTTGGGATTTTGGACCACCTATTACCCTGTATCTTGATGGGGCAATGGTTTTAAAAAAAAATGCATGTCGCAACCAAAATAAACATTAAGCAGAGCGAAGGGTGCAGAGACTTATTCATGATTGTCATTAACATGTTATCAGTGTGTTGAAATTAATGGAATAAATTTGAACTGAAAATAAATGTTGATATCTAAACTGGCCTGTAAGTAAACAAAGCATGAATGCTACAAATTCCAAAATACATTGCACTCATAGCCATCCACTACTCAGTGTCATTAGTGCTCCTGTAGGGCTTTAAATTAAGTGGAGGTGGTATTTTTATGACACAAATCAGCGGTGCACAAAAGATTAACTACGCGAAAGAATCACTGAATTCAATACAAATAATAATCAATTACATTTAAAACATGAAATTCTGTCAATCTTAATGGACTGAATGAAAATATCAACCAATGCCAAGCTAATGAAGGGAGATACAAACAAAAGTACAGTTACAGTTCAGTTGTATTTAACCTTTAAGTACAATACATTTACACTTAATCTTTAAGAACTGTTTGTTTTTAGAAATTATTTAGTTACCATTTTTATTTAACTTATATGCAAGTCCTTTTTCAATTCTCATATATTTAAGCGCAGTGCTGATCAAAGTGCACGCTTTTACAGTGGTTTACAATAATATTACATATATTTTTTACTTTTAATGTTTGTCATTATAGAGGTACTTTGATAGCATAGTATGTTTTTAGGAGGTACTTGTAACAAGTTTGAGAACCACTGCTTTTGCATATATAGTTGCTCTCAGTAGCAGTAAAAAAGATTACACTTGCATCGCGCTTTTCACGACACCCAAAGAAATTATTTTCGTCTTAAGTGCTTCTGTCAAAAATATTAGCTGCTAAAATTGTGGCACGATCAAGCTGAAATACGGTAGCCTTTAAGGGAATATATTTTCTCATCCATCCATCCATCCATTTTCTTCCGCTTGTCCAAGGTCGGGTCGCAGGGTATTTTGTCATTAACTGAAAACTAAAATAGGCGTCATCATTAATTACTCTTTAACACTACAATAGACCGTTTTTTTAATTACAGTATAATGTGCAACTGAATTGAACTTTAATTCTAGCATTTCATTACCACGGACAGTTATTTTATGATCATTACTAATAGCATTTTTGACTGGGAACTCACCACATCTAAAATTCACAGCCTAGATTCAGCCCTGATTAAAAGCATAAATTAAATGCATTTCCCCGTTAAGTGAGCTGGAGTAAAAGCCATAGTGTGAAAAAAAGAGACAAGACTCTGCTTGTACAGTGTGAGTTATAAGCAAGAAGCGGTGGGGGGAGCACAGAAAGGATTACCTCCCCTGCATGGACTTTCATCACAAGGCCGTACGTAACTTGTGAACGTGTTGGACTGAAAAAAGAAAGAAAGAAAGAAAAGAAAACAAAAAGTTGCATCCGTGGATAAACAACATCGTTTTATTTTCAGAATCAGAATCAGATCAGAATCAGAATCATCTTTATTTGCCAAGTATGTCCAAAACACACAAGGAATTTGTCTCCGGTAGTTGGAGCCGCTCTTGTACAACAGACAGTCAATTTACAGAACACTTTGGAGACATAAAGACATTGACAAAAAACAATTGTGCAAAAAGATGCAGAGTCCTCTAGCACTTAGAGCAGTTGGAATGACTAATATTGCAATAGTCCGGTGCAATGACCATTGTGCAAAGGGCGCTGAGACTTCAAGGACTGTATGTGGTTTAAAGTGACGAGTAGTGCGATCATCTTGGACAATGTTGGTTGTGCAAAAAATCCGATGTAAATTCTTCATGCACTGTCGGCAACATCCATCCATCCATCCATTTTCTGAGCCGCTTGTCCTCACTAGAGTCGCGGGCGCGCTGGAGCCTATCCCAGCTATCATCGGGCAGGAGGCGGGGTACACCCTGAACTGGTTGCCAGCCAATCGCAGGGCACATACAAACAAACAACCATTCACACTCACATTCACACCTACGGGCAATTTAGAGTCTTCAATTAACCTACCATGCATGTTTTTGGGATTTGGGAGGAAACCGGAGTGCCCGGAGAAATGGGTTTTCTCCGGGCACATGAAAACTCCACACAGGCAGGGCCGGGAATTGAACCCCAGACCTCAGAACTATGAGGCAGACGCTCTAACCAGTCATCCACCGTGCCGCCTGTTGGGAACATGTGGAGCAAAAAAATATTGGTGAGTGCAGATCTTTTTAATCTAACCGAAAGAATCTCCTCGTGCTCACAACCAGCCTCCGTACAAAAAGTACACAACAGAAATGTCAGATGACTCAGAGAATTAGCCACACTACACTTTAACAATTATTTTGTTGTTGCTACTGTTATCAACTAAAGTATTTGTACAAGAACACCAACACACTCTCTTAGGGACTTCTCGTTACATTCAGGATTTACCCTCAAGGCACATTTCTCAAATCAGAATTGAAATTCTAATAAATACTTGCTCAATAGTAGTGTAATGTAGTCCTGGGGACTACAGATGAAATCTAGCCTTCTGGCTAATTCTGGCTTTTTTAACCATGTGCATTTCATGTGTTTTATGAAATTGCATTGTCCCCTTTCAAATAAAGTGATTAAAAAAAAATAAAAAAAATCTTCACATCATTGTGTTATTTGTGCACATCAAAAAAGCAGTTTATCATTCCTTTGAACATGTTGCAAATGTTTTGAAACATGCAAATGATTATGTACAGTGCAATTATCAGCTCTTTCTGACATTCGATCAATTGCTTGTCATTTTGATCAAAATGTATAATAATGGGTCTATGATGAATAGTCTCACTCCTCACCATATTTACAGTAGGCATTAGTTCACACAAGTCTTACATGCAAAATGGTTTCAACAAATTGTCATTATATCTCAAGCATATTTCGATAAATTTCCATCACTTTCCATTCGACTTTTTTCCCCAGGTGAATCGTGACTTTCTCTAACGAAGGGAAATGTATGAAGCATCCTCTCAACCAGTGATGAGACCAAGTTTTCTGAAATGTCAAAGTGTGCATCTCGTGAACCCTCAACTGGCAGAACACAATGTTACAATGTCTGATAATGAAAGGACAAAGAACTGGATGGGGCCAACAGCCAGAAGAGAAGAAGAAGAAGAAGATGAATGAGGCAAAACAGAGGAAGAAGCAGAAGAGACTAAGACACATTCCTGATGAGATAAGGGCCACACTTCTAAACCACTTTCTCAATATCACCATGGGTACTGTTATCTCTGAGATTGGTGTACTAACAAATTTCCCATCTTTGGGCCATACAAAAAAAAAAAATTACCTTTTTACACACTCTCGACAGGGACTTCATCCTTGGGCAAGAAATGAATCAGATTTTAGATGACTTGCAAGAGTGCATTGGGTCAATGTCAGTTTCCAGCGCTACAACATCATCGGGCAATGATGGTTTGCGACCCAGAATAGAATACTGACGGAGTTAAATTTCACAGAACTATATTCAACACACAAAACACAACCAATGAATCTTTATGAAGTAAGCATTAGTCTGCATAAACAATTAGCAAGCCATCTCCAGCTATTAGCATCCACCAAATTAGCTTGTACATCTCACTAAAGAAGTGACTTTCATCTTTTCTCTGTCAGGGGTCGCCACAACGAATCAGTCGCATCATTTGTTTGGCACACGAGTTTTTACGCCGGATGGCTTCCTGACACAACCTATACATTTTCATCTGGGCTTGGGACCGGCAGTGACTAGGAAGTGATGCAGTGACCAGGAATTGCATTGTTAACATATATTTGCACTTACCCAACAGTTAATAATGTTTCTCAAAGCTGTTCCTGTGCAATTAAAGGGTTTATGAAGGTGATTGACTTGAATTTTTAATAGATCTATATGGGGAAAAATATGTTGCAAATCTTGTTTAGCTTTAGGGAGTGCCTTTTGATATACAGTATCTCTCTCATAAAAGTGAGTTAGGACTCCTTTGAGTGGTGCAGCGTGTATGTTAGATGTCAGATTACAATGTTTTTATAATGCATATGACAGAGCTAAAACTTGCAAGGCTGATGTTATTTGTTGTTGTCTCGCTTATCCTTTCAGTGGAATGTGATGAGAAGAAGAAAAGAGATGACACAAGGTGGCATCTCACTTGCCATGACCTAACCAGCCCTCCCGACCCCAAATAAAACAAACAATTCTTTCTCATTTACCACCTGCATGCTAATGTGCACCAGGCTTGAACCCTGACCCTTGACCATGATGTGGTCAGCAGAAGGCCAAAGGTTTGCCTGGAAGTGCGCTAAAAGAGGAGTTAAAGAGGAGGTGATTGGGGTGCTAATGGAGTCCATCCTCTTTAGTGGACGAAGCTCTTCTCCCTAATGGGTCATAATGCAAGGTCACTAAAGGACTGTCTGTCGTACTAGAGCAGCTCCAACTACCGGAGACAAATTCCTTGTGTGTTTTGGACATACTTGGCAAATAAAGATGATTCTGATTCTGATTCTGATTCATACAGTGGTTGCTCCTTTTGTAACTATTTTTTTAAGTCTGACAATCAGTACAACAAAACTGGAAGCTAATGTTCCCTTCATGTTGGATTAAAGGCTACATCAGGTCTGTGATCTTTAAAGGCTTGCTTCATCATTCCAATCTCATCCGTCATTGTGTCCAATGCTCTTTAATCCGCTTATCGTCACTTGTGGTTGTGTTTGTAGACATGACTCATTCACACTGGTCTTCCTAATCCAATCTGATTGTGCTAGCACTGTGTGTGAGCAAACCTGGTTTGAGAAAATTAAAGGCCCAAGCAGAGCGCAGCCTTCTGGTCCACCATCTCTGAGGAATGATACTTCATGGCACTCTTAATTTCATCTCCCTAATCTCATTTATTAGTCAAACACTCCACAGCTGCACCGAAACATGTCAGCCAATTAGGGGTTTCACTTAAAACAATTACATGAACTCTGTATTGTGCCTAATCTAGTTCCTTTTGTTTTATGCATTCGATCGCATGGAGAGGACCATCGTGCTTTTCGGGCTTTGTTGTATCTAGTAAAACAAAAAAACTAGAATGTAGACTTACATACAAAGTGTCAGAAAGGTTCTAACACTGGTGTCTCAAAATATATATTTATTATCCAAACGTTTCCTTTTCGATGTGGGCCAGAAGATCAACACTATGTGTAGAAAGAGATACTGTGGCGTTTGTTTTGTTTAGTGCGCAAGAAGAGGTGAGAGCTGTGGCGGGACCACTTGTGGCTGCTTCACCATGATAACGTGCCTGAGCATCTGACAGTTCCTGGCAGACAAGAACCTTGTCGTACTGGAGCTACCTCCCTACTAGGGCTGTCGCTAGCTAATCTTTTGAGAATCGATTATATGAACCCCGGTCCTCAGAACTGTGAGGCAGACGGTCTAACCAGTCGGTCACCGTGCCCGCTCCTCTGTCGTTTTTGGCAGTTTTTCACTGGTTTAACAGTGCGTCCATCTGCAACAAAAGTCCGTTTGGGAAACATGGACAGTGGCCAACTGGTTCCGGGCGACGCAAATATGGTTTTATTCATATATTTTTGCATCAATACATTTTTGTGGTCGACTCAGCCGATTTTTTTCACAGCCCTACTCCCTACTCGCCCAACCTGCCTCCGTGTGATTTATTTTCCTTTTTCCCAAGCTCCAGGGGCTCAAGAGTGCATGAACTGTGGCAGAGAAGATTGAAAAAGTGTGTTGGACTCCAGGGGATCACTTTGAAGGAATTCTAAGAAGGGGGTTATTGTTTTGCTTTCTGTTTCATTATGAATTTGTCGGACAAACCGAAAGTTGTGGATAAGCATATCTGAGTGTAAAGTGGCACAAGAGGCGGGATGTGGCACAGTGAGAACAAGTACAAAAGGAGACTGATATGCTGATATGGTGATCCGTCACGGTTAAAGGCCAGCAGTGGACAAAAACTGGCAACTTGATGTTGGGGAGGTGGACTCTGCTTTCTATGACTACTGGATGCAGTCGATGACCTTGGGATGATCAACTTACATGCATTGCTTTAATTATTGTAAGTGGATTATTGTTCCACTTTTTGTTTCGTTTTTACTGTTTGTAGGCCAGGTCAAACTTTTTGGATAAGCATATCTGAGTGGACAATGGAGCAAGGGGAAGACGTGGAGGCAGGGAGAACGCACGCTTCCTGGTTCCACTGTGCAAAACTGTCAGGAAATATCTGAGTCCAGCTCAGTTTGGTTGCAATGCAAGCAATTTGTGCAAATGAATGGACCCTAATCTCATTTTAAGCCTAGCTTTGACAAGTGCAAAAGTCTTTGTGCATGTCTGCAACCTCCAAACGAACACTAGTTAAAACATTGAGTGAGTTAGTCATTGCAGCCTGTTTAAATTGTTTTTATTTCAAAACCAGTACAAAACAATTTTTACTTTTCATGTACAGTATATTTTTATAAGTACATTTCAGTTGTATTTAACTTTTAAGAACCAATACATTTGCATTTAATCCTTAATGGTTTGTTTTTAAACGTTCATTGATGTACAATTTTATTTAACTTTTATGTACAACACAGTGTTCATGTTCACAACAGTCATAAATACACGTTTTATGAAAAAAAATAATTTCTTGTTTTTGACGAACACTTGGTACCACTATGTTACTGTATTGGAATGTTGGTCATTATGGTGGTACTTGGAGAGCTAAGAACCGGTATTTTATTTAGGTGATACTTGGTGTAAAAAGTTTTAGAACCACTGCTACTGTATGGATCTCGTGTTTTACCTGCTTAAGAGGAGACCGAAGGGAGTAATCTCCTACAACAGACAACATCTGAAAAACACTGCAGTAAAAACCTGGAAAAGCATCACAAAAGAAGAATGCAAAAATCTGATGATGTCAATGAGTCCCAAGCTTGATGTAGTTATTGTGAGCATTATAAATGCAGTAATGCTATCATCTAAGTTCTGTATCAGATGCAGCTGTAAATATCCGGAAATAAAAGCTGAACTATTGCGGTACAGAAAATGAATGGATATTGCTCTTTTGATTTAAAACCCAAATTATCAGTAAATAGCAAAAATAAACGAATCGGCCTAACTGTTGCGATAATTTTGGAGCGGAGTGTACGGTACAGACACATACATACCTGTAGGCTTAATCTGTGTCAAATCTGAAAGGATACGGTTCTAATTTGTCATGCTTAAATCGGATTTTACGACATTGTGATTCTTTGCATATAAACCATTCCTTTAAATTTACAGCTATTAATAGATGTCTTTTGATTTCATGTGACCAAATATCGGAGGTCTCTGTCTCTCATGTTTGTACCACTTTGATAAAAAGACCCTGGAGATTTCCTGTCATTTTTCTCTTAAGTGTTTTCTCTCAAGCAAGCGGAAAGCCACTTGGTGTTTCCCACACGCCCCAGACGCGGGAACGCTCACAACGCTCACACGCTCACAAGAACTGTTCTGGAGCCGCTGTAGCAGTTTAGTCTAGTTTAGTTAGTCCGGGTTTTAGTCTCTATTTACAAAATGATTCACTCCTTTTGATAGTAAAATGAGTTTTAAAACATTGTGTTTACACCCTTCAACCGTTTGTCCGCCCAGAAAGCATTTCTGACTTTAAAAAACAGGCATTTTGACAAAATCTGAATAAGATCTCATTACACAATGCATCCATCAATTTTTTGTACTGCTTGTCCTATTCCAGCTGACTGGGCAAGTTGCGGGGTACACCCTTGACTGGTTGCCAGCCAATCATAGGCCATCTGTAGACAAACAACCCTTCAAACACACATTCACAACCATGGACAATTTAGTGTACTCAATGAACCTAACATGCATTTTTTCAGAATGTGGGAGGAGCCCTGTGAGACAGAACTGCTAAGCACAAGGACACCGTGCTGCCTTGCTTTTGATGCTGACTAACACGAAGTATTCTGTTTGATGCTAATAATTTGATAATTGTTTGCTCAGAAAGTTCTATCCTGTAAAATGTGTTCCTTTTTTGCCCAAGAAAATGGTTGTGATTGAGGCCAATTGCATTTAGAGCTAAAAGAAATCAGAGATGCCTCAAAAGGTCAAATGGTGTGATCTCGTCAAATAGTGTCATGGGGACTGACATTTCAGCTACAGCACAGTACTTCTTTTGAACTGTAAATGATGACCTAAATCCAGTGTCAATGCACTCATTTGATCAACAAATAAACACCACGCCTCATTCCTCTCCTTAAATTATGTCGGAAACTAAAAAAGGCTGGCAGTCCACATTGCAAGTTTAATATGACGCCGTCATGATGATGGATGTGCTGGACACAGTCGGTAATTATAAGACAAAGCCTTAAAAACATGGGCGTGACGATTTACCTTCATTCAGAACATTATAGTATATTCTCTTACAGGGTTTTAGTCACTTTGTCGTTGTAACTTTGTAAAATTGGGAAGGATTTTGGCAAGTTAACACATTTCAGTTTCAGAAATATCACCGTTAATGTATCACAAAAACTGAAAACCATCTGCAAGTAACGTGACCTCCAGTCAGTGCAATAGCAGTGCAGGAAATACTTCAAAGGAAAAACATTATAAGCGCTACTCCAGTCCACAGTCTCAGTCTCGTTGTGTTTTTGGTGTAACATACTCATGCATAGGCAGCACGGTGCAAGACTGGTAAGCACGTCTGCCTTACAGTTATGGGGGTCAGGGTTTGAATGTCGGAGTTTTAATGTTCTCCCAGTGCTTACCTGGATTTTCGCCGGGTACTGTAATTTGGTTTGGAAGCATCTAGGAGTATATGGAAGCATCGGTATTCGGTATGGAAGCATCTAGGAGAGGTGGCTGTGGAGTTTTTGACCAGCTTGTTCAATAGAATTCTAGTGCGTGAGAAGATGCCTGAGGAATGGAGGAAAAGTGTACTGGTGCCCATTTTTAAGAACAAAGGTGATGTGCAGAGATGTGGCAACTATAGAGGAATAAAGTTGATGAGCCACACAATGAAGTTATGGGAAAGAGTAGTGGAGGCTAGACTCAGGACAGAAGTGAGTATTTGCGAGCAACAGTATGGTTTCATGCCTAGAAAGAGTACCACAGATGCATTATTTGCCTTGAGGATGTTGATGGAAAAGTACAGAGAAGGTCAGAAGGAGCTACATTGTGTCTTTGTAGATCTAGAGAACGCATATGACAGAGTACCCAGAGAGGAACTGTGTTACTGCATGCGGAAGTCTGGAGTGGTAGAGAAGTATGTTAGAATAATACAGGACATGTACAAGGGCAGCAGAACAGCGGTGACGTGTGCTGTAGGTGTGACAGACCAATTTAAGGTGGACGTGGGACTGCATCAGGGATCAGCCCTGAGCCCCTTCCTTTTTGCAGTGGTGATGGATAGGCTGACAGATGAGGTTAGACTGGAATCCCCATGGACCATGATGTTTGCTGTAGCACTTTATCTTCGGGTGAGAGTCGGGGAACACCCTGAACCGGTCGCCAGCCAATACAACATTGCCGTTAAAACAGGAGTTGGCCACATTTAGAGACAGACTCTCCCATCCTATTAAAAATCATATTTACAAATAATTTGTATAAGTCAGTTCCATGTCAACAAAGGAGACAGAGCTTTCGCTCTCTGGGCCCCTCGGCTTTGGAATTATCTGGGAGATCTCAGGCAGACAAACACAGTGTCTTCATAAGATTCCCTTTTACATACATATACACATTTGCAGAGGATAGGGACAGGGGCAATCAGTGTACGCGACCCTAGTAAGAATAAGCGGAACGGAAGATGAATGAATGAATATATAACGAATATAATGAATAAAGAAGAAGCGTGTGAATATGATGAATATATATATATATATATATATATATATATATATATATATATATACACACATATACACACACACACACACACCGTATTTTCACGACCATAAGCCGCACCGCATTAAAAGGTGCAGTTATGGTAAAACATACGCTAGCTTAAAACATACGATAGCATGCATGCACGACCTGACCTCGGATAAGCGGAAGAAAATGGATGGATGGGTGGATGGATGGAAGGATGGATATATGAAATATTCTACTAATTACAATGCATTACAAAGGAATATGAACATTGTACTAAAAAGTTGATTCATTGATGTTTGAACTACAGCTGAATCGTCTTTGCTCATTGTACAAAACTAAAATCATTGAATGGATCAAACATAATTAACATCGCTTGGGAAATTTGATTTGATTTAGGATCCCATCAGTGCAAGAAAGCGTTAAGATCATTTTAATTGTAATCATTCCCATTATATAATTTATATGCATATTCACACGCTCCAAGTCATATGGCACATTACATGAAGGATGTATGCATGACAATTCTGCTGCAGGACTGCTGAATATCCCACCATAGACAAGGAGAGACCTCCTGTGTTGCTCTCTGGAGGGTAAAGTAGGATTAGGAAGTCCTGCCGCCTCTGGACTCCTGCTGGGGTTTAATGGAGCAAGAGTGACTGAATTGACGGGGATGCTTGTTTGGTGGCCAACAAAGGTCTCAAAAACATTACTTAGAAATTGGGACAGGCTGGTTTAGCCTAAGCTGGTTCCCATCCAAACGATACAATGCTGGTTATGAAATTAATTCTGACTAGCTGCAAATGCACTGATCCGGCAAAAAAGGCAAGGCGGTGTGTACCCCAATTTACACGATTACATTCTTGTAACAGACATAGTTTATTTGTTTTGTTTGTTTGCATTGCATGTTTTCACATAATCATGTTTTTCAGTTGAAAATGCAGTTGCTTAAATCGACCTTTTCAAATGACTATGAGACCAGGGACTTGAATTTGCGCTCAAGTCATTGATTGATTATTGGGGAAATTAACAAAAACGATGACAACGAGAAGCTAACAATGAATGTTCTGAACTCCTGTTTCCATGTCAATGTTGTGTCGAGCAGAATAACACAGAGGTGCAGCTTAACCTAATTGTGGATGTCATGTTGTTGTTTCGTCTGCAACCTATTTGAGGCTGAAGCAACAGCGCCTCTGCTGGCTGCAAACAGTGCAGCACATCTTGAGCAGTAGTCAGGAAGCAGACTAGCATCTCTTCAACAACTAGTTGCCATTTTAGATTACCCTACTGCATGACTCAAACCTTGAACCTCCAATGCTAATTACAATAATAATATAATAATAAGTATAATAATTATGAGTTCCTTAGAGAGTTATTTGTCAGGAGATGACATTGAAATTCCAGTGACCGATTTGAGGGTGTGTGGGAGCGATAATTCCAAACTTAACATCCCTGCGTCCCATTCACACTTGAACCCTCATAACACTAACAAGTCACATGACAGCAAGGAGGAAATGTGGCTAATTGGGCCCAATTTGGACAGTTTCACTTTGAGGTGTACTCACTTTTGTTGCCAGTGCTTGGCTGTGTGTTGCTTTATTTTGAGGGGACAGTAAATGTACATGTGTATTGACTAATTTGCATTGTATCAAATGGTTATTTCTTCAGTGTTGTCATTTGAAAATATATAATGAAATATAAAAATGTGGAGGGTGTACTCACTTTTGTGAGACACTGTACGTCATCACTTTGCAACCCATACAAATGCAAATTACTACTTCCCTCTTAGCCATTTTATTCCATTTTCGACTTGGCAATACATGTATACTCTCATTTTAAAAAAAATGCACACTGTTTATGGCAAACCACTATTTATCTTCAGGTTGGCACTTATTTCACCCTACGTTGACTTTCTGGTCAGCTGTTAACGCCCACCACTGCCAATAGCAATCCAGACCTTTCTCTGCTTCCTCTTAAGAAGTTTACCATCCTGCTTTCTCCGGCGTCAACCCCACAATGAACCTCACTTGCCTTTCAGACCTCTACTGGAATCTTCCACTAGGCTCCTGTTGGCTGTCAAGCTGGCGGCCAGTGCTAGCTATTCTTCCACTGACAAGGCGCCTTAGAAAGAGCACGCCATTTGAACGGCATTTTAGTGCATCACAGAAAGCGGATATTAAGCAGATAAGTGCAAATAGATAAGTTTTTCATTGAATAGTTGTTAGTTCAGTGTGGCGGAGGTTGACTTTTCCTCGAATAAGAGCAGGTTAAAACGTAAAGATGATATAGATGGAGGTTTATCCCAACACATGGGTCATGCAATTGTCACGCAATGCCTACATCAATCCATCCATTTTCTATACTGCTTATCCTGTTCAGGGTCATGGGGACTGTTGAGCTTGAGGTGGGGTGAACCCAGGATGTCACGGGGCACATGTCACGCAATGTATAAAGGGGCAATTAAAGCAAACAACCGCAAGCAATCCAGTTAATCCATCATGGTGTGTCTATGTAGAATTCAGCCCTTTGACCTCATGACTGTAAACAATGGCAGATAAGATTAAGTTAAACATATACACAGCAAGCGGAAGGACCCTAGCCATGATCCTGAAGTCACACCGAAGGTCCAGGGAGGACCATTTCCATAACACGGGGTCTCCGTGTGATGGAAGCTCCAACCCCTCTCTAATCCCCAGCCTTTAGCGCACATCTACTTAAAGCGACATTAAGGGTGAGATGTTATGCAAATGGGCGCTTGATCACTTCATCTCTGTGCCAGCCACTTGTTTTGTGTGCTGTCTGCCGTGTTGATCTCAGGTTTAGGGTGGGGCTTAATCTTTTAACACCTATCTGACAGATTTCTCCATTGTGAAAACCGTGTTTGTTCGTAACACTTCAAACCACGGACTGCAACGACCAATTTAATAGTATACCTGTATATTTAAATATACACACGAGGTACAATTAATTCACAGAAGGCATTTGGTATTGTTTAAGGTTGTGTCACATACTGGGGGTTCTCGCCTAAATCTGCATGACCTTTACTAAGCAGATTACCTCTTTCAATCTATGTCAGGATACATTTCTACAATGCAACTAATAGCCACATTTTGTGGAGAGCGTGAGAATGCTTACAGACAACATGTTTATAAAAAGAGATGTGGAGGCAGCTGACTGCAGACACTGATCGGTGCACTGCTGACATCTGCTGCAAGGTACACGCAAGGCTTCCAAACACAAAATGGAAAACAGCTGACTGGTTCATAGTCATGGGAGTAATTAGTCACATATAGGATGTGCAAAGTCAAAAGTAAACCTCAAATCTGAGTGATTTGGTATATGTGTGCGTGTCAGTAGCCTTTTGTGCGGATGTGAGTAGCGGACTGTTTTTTTATTTTCGCAATTGTCCGGTTCAGTCGCATTTGGTAGCATCGCTCGAGAGCATCCATCACTCAAGCCTTCAAGTTTCAAAGAAGTCCTTCTTTACTGTGACAAATATCAAGCACGTCAAGTCATGTCTCTGTTAAATTCAAGTCATTATTTGGGTTAAGAAACTACTAAGTCAACTCTTACAATCTTGCTCAGTCTCAAAATATATTAGCACATTAGCCACTTAGCACTCCGTATATGTACTTGCATTATTAAGCTGTTTTAACATATTCACAATCACATAGTTTTTGTAATTGTCCCAAACCAGTTTTATTATAATCCATTATTTTGGCTTCCCAATTACACGCATAACCAACATGAAACTCAGTTCATGTTTGGCTATAGCTATCAATTAGCTAAACTGTGACATTAATGTAGCTTCCTTGTCTTTGTGGGTTTTATAGTGACGGATAACGTTAGACGTCGTAGTTATGTCTCTCATCTTTGAGTGGAAAACCTTGCATGTTGCCATTCTCCTTTTTACGTCGGTTTTTTTTTGACAAACTTAATCCCTGAGTCCAAATTTAAACATCTTCAGAGGTCACTCCAAGATAATTTCTTCGCGAGGTGAACTTTGCACCCTCCATCATAGAGCATACTCGTGAGTTGCCAGGTTTGTGCACATCACACACACACAAAAAAAACTTCTTTCAACAACGAAACAAATGGCACACTATTTTGAACATTCAGATCTTCAAATAAAAAAAGGAAAGACTTGTCAAGCCATGTAGTTCAAGTCTGACAAATACAAAGTCAAAGTCATGATGAGTGTTTCATGTGTTTTTGCCGGTGCCCCCCACCTCTTTCATACACTATGTGATAAGGGTGATTTCAAGAGGGGGTGCGGTGATTGTGGTGGTATTTAGGGGCTATTTCCTGTGTTGGACATTTACCTTGAATGAAGGAACAACATTGTAAGTAACAGCTGGCAGGGGGCGGCCCATGGGAGCTGAGCTTGTAACATGATGGGTACCAGGGGACCCAGATGTTGCCCTCCTATCCTAAAGTGTGTAACACCACAGGTGGCGGGAAAGAGTGGGAGAGAAAGGGGCAAGAGAAGGATTGAGTTTGAAACAACGGCAAACAGGAAGCCAAGACCTCACAACACAATGCACACACAGTTTCCTGCAGGAGTAGACAGATAAGGGACCATACTTTGTTTTAAAGTCATATTTTCAGCACCAAACATTTCCCGCCACACTAAAACCACATTTTACAATGCCTGTACAATTATTCTCAGCTATAACCATTTGGAAGTGAAACTACAAGTTACTGTAGTTATCCACTGAGAAAAAACATCCACACTATACATCGCGAGACAAGGCAGTGTGGAACCTCCAAAGTCAACCACAATCTGTTCTAAGAAAGTTGAAAAAAAAGAAAAAAGAAACATATTTTCCCTCATGGATTCATCGGTTCCAAAGTTAATAAATTACTGTCATAAAACTTTTATAAACGATGTAGGCAATGTTTTTAACCTTTTAAAATTATTAAATACCCTGGAAAGTGAATTCAGAAATTAGTCTCTAAATACATTAAATATTTGAAGGTAATTACTGAAAAAAATGGAAAGATTGAAAACTATCTAGCACTCAGTTGTGCATTCAACTATTTTACTCAACTACATTCAACTAGTTTTCCTGATTTTTCAGGTATGGCTAAAATGGGGTGCAGTGATGCTCCTCAACCCCGGCATTTGTCGCCCCTCTCCCACTATATAAGATCTTGAGTGCCATCGTTCACATCAGTGGTTTTCCATTGTAATTGCGATGTGCAGTTAGCTAGCTACTGTATGCCTACAATCTCAAAATTCAAATTAAAGCACCTTGTTTTCAGCCATGAGTGCCCGTCACGCAGAAAGAGATGGAAGAGTGTGGAGGGGAGGAAAACAATTTAAAATCCTACTTGACAACCAGAAGAAGGCAGAAGACCGAGGGTGGTAGTCTGATTTGACAGTCAGCATGTGGACAGGGGTTTCACACTGGCATGGCCGCTTTAGAGCGCCTCGTTGTCAGTCCTAATTGTGTGCACATCACTGAGAGAAGAAGGAAGAGCGAGGGGATTAAAAAAATAATAATCTAACATGACAGCCAGCATGTGGACAAGGGCTTTACGCTGGCATGGTAGCCTTAGAGTGCCTCGTTGTCACAGCGCGGAAAAGCCCTGTGACTACCCGGTACATTATATTCCAGCCACTGGAGGCTTTCACCGAATATATTTTTGCAACTCAAATAATTATTTTTTTGTAGGCATGTGAAAGATGCTAGACGAAGTAGCATCCATTTTTCCAAGTGTTGCGAGATTTATTAGATTGACAATTGGTTGACAGTGATTTCGGCGCATGTGCCCTGCGACTGACTGGCGACCAGTTCAGGGTGTTGTCTGCCTTTCGCCCGAAGTCAGCTGGGATAGGCTCCAGTGCCCCATGACCCGAACCAGGATAAGTGGTGTTGAAAATGGATGGAAATGGATGGTTTCAGTGCATTCAGTAACAATGGCTTGATTTCAGGACAGAGACGTATGGTGCTTTCTCATTGGGCTGGGTAAATAATTGAAATTTAATCTTGATTTCGATTTTGGCTTCTCACGATAATAAAAACGTTAAAATCTAAAAAAAAAATGTTTTAAATGAATGTGCCGTGACAGGTTGTGTGCCCCCTATGTTGCATCCAGCAAGTGTGTGACGTATGTTTTTCTTCCCTCCTTGAGCGTGCTTTAAGCTGTTTATTGACACTAGAAACTAAACGCATAACAAAAATAATTACACTCATTTCATATTTAAATACAAGAGACATCATTTCAGAAATCGCCAGCCTATTGACAGACTAGCTAAAATTAACATTAGATCACTAATTAAATAATATTCACACACAAACGCCATAATAACGCATACAGAGAGGTAATATAACAATGCTCACAGGCATATATTCTTCATAATTTGTGAAAAAGAAATTTGGCAAAGCTCGATCATGACTTTCTTCTTCTACTCTTTTTTAAGTTTACAATAAACGAGTAGCTCCATGCATGGAACACACCACACTGCCCCTAAGAGGCCTAGGTGTGCACAGCAGGAACAGCAGATACAGTCATTGCTTTCTGTAAAAAGTAAAAAGACACAAACGCTTTTCCCTCCTGACTGTCTGACATGAAATCAGGCATAATTTTTCCTATTTTCTGACAATTATGATTACCAAAATTATTTATATTTGCTAAATGTTGGAATAATGAGAGGATTTCTTTGACAAATGTATATATATATATATATATATATATATATATATATATATATATACATATATATATGTATGTATGTATGTATAAAGGCAAAATATGCCAATGGATTTTAATGCACCAACATACCTACTTACATACCCATCCTGCTCACCTGTATTCCTCACTTTCTGTTCAATGGTTATACTGTACTTCTGTATCACATTCAAATTGTCCCTCCATTCAAACCTTTCTGCTTCTCACAGTTTCCTTAGTGAATATTGTTTTTGAAAATGCATAACAAGCAAAGGGAAAAGAAATGTAGTGAATTACATCATTATTAATTTGTCAACCCTGCCTCTCACCTGAAGATAGCTGAGATAGGCTCCAGCACGCCCGTGACCCTAGTGAAGAAAAGCGGTACAGAAAATGGATGGATGGATGAATTTGTCAGGGTGTTTTTCCGTAGACATTTATACTGTGAAACGATTGATTGATTACATAGTGTGAAGAAAGCTAAATAGTTATCCAGCTGATACAATATTTAGTTATTTTATTATGTGATTGAAGAGTATTAACCTGTGTATTAAATCAAAACGTACTAGAAATGGTCGCTTGTGTGACAATCTTTTGACTATACTGTACATTTGTACAGTACTGTACTGTCTCCAAACCAGAGCAACAGTTCCCTCTGTGGGCCAAAACTGACATTTCATTGTCGAAGTACAGTAAAACCAAACAAAATCATATTTGTGGATGATTTGTTGTCATACTAAGTCATCCTTTATTTATCCATCCATCCATTTTCTGAGCCGCTTCTCCTCACTAGGGTCGCGGGCGTTCTGGAACCTATCCCAGCTGTCATCAGGCAGGAGGCGGGGTACACCCTGAACTGGTTGCCAGCCAATCGCAGGGCACATAGAAACAAACAACCATTCGCACTCACAGTCACGCCTACGGGCAATTTAGAGTCTCCAATTAATGCATGTTTTAGGGATGTGGGAGGAAACCGGAGTGCCTGGAGAAAACCCACGCAGGCACGGGGAGAACATGCAAACTCCACACAGGCGGGGCCGGGGATTGAACCCCGCTCCTCAGAACTGTGAGGCTGACGCTCTAACCAGTCGTCCACCGTGCTCCTTTATTTATTTATTTATTTATTTAACCGTGAGGAAAATGCTTCAAACAAACATCTGAGAACCACATCAAAAGAGGTGTGTCATCAATAACAATGTCATCCGAGGACCCTTCCAAATAGTGTAAGTGGGCGTGGCTATGTAAATGAGCATCAAACGGAAGAGGACAGTGACTGTTAGGGCATCACTCATCTGATTGGCTGCTTTTGTTCTTTTGAAATGGAAGTGTCCCTCTTCCTTTTTTACGGGGGCCCTCACAGTGAGAATACCTCTTCAGTACAGTAATGTGACCCTGCCGTGTGGACTCTGAGTGGTGCTGTGGGATGGCAATGATGTGTGGAACATAAGAAGAAAAAAGATGTCTCTGCAGGCTCCTCAGAGGCATGAGAGGCCTGGTTGGCCCAGAGAAGAGTTGAGCTGCCTCCTGGTTGGTGATGCAGCTGTGGGGAAGACGAGCATGATCATCAGCTACATCTTCAACGGCTACAACGGCGAATACAGGCAGACGGCTTTTGACGTGTTTACTGGTAGGAGAAGATCATTAAAAACATTTATAACGAAACAAAACTGATATTTATTGTTCATTAATACACAGGTTTGGTTTATGTGAATGGAGTGCAAACACGACTTCAACTAATAGATACAGTTGGACAGGTAAATACCTCACATGGTGACAGTAGGATGTCTTGTCTTCAACAATGACGTATGAATATTTGTTGATGTCTGTCAACAGGAAGGTTTTGGCCATCTTCGCTCTCTATGCTATGCCCACATGGACGTCTTCGTCCTGTGTTTCAGCCTCGTCAATCCTGTCTCTTTCGACAACATCGCATCCAAGTGGATTCCGCAGATCCGTGTTCGGAACCCCACTTCTCCCATCGTCCTGATGACCTTTGCCATGACGCCGACATCCTCGTTCATCTGGCCCGGCGGCGTGCTAAAAGGCCAAGAGGCTGGCACGCAGGATCCGAGCTTACGACTACATGGAGTTTTTTTTTTTCCAAATATTAAATATTACTAACTAATAGATATGCTCCATTGTAAGCATGTTTTATAGTTTCACCACAACGCAGCAGGGTTGGGCAAAGTTCTTTAAACTGGGCCACTAAGCATTTACATGATTATTTAGATGTTCATTGCTAAAATCTGTAATTAAAAATGTATTATTTCATACAGTCCAGTATCTCATTAAAAGATGGGTTACATGATTTATAGTGAATTTAATAAAATGAGTAAATAAAATGATTTTCTATACATTTACAGTCATGGATTTGTTTTTAGACCACCCTTGTTTCTTTAGTGCATTGTTCATTTTTAATGCCTGGTACAACTAAAGGTACACTTGTTTAGATAAATATAATGATGACAGCAAAAATAGCTAATAACAGTTTAATTTAAGACCTGATAGCTAGCCATGTTCCACGTTTTTCTTGATAGTAAGAAAAATCACTGGTGATACAATTCAGCTTAAATTTGTCAAATAGGACAAAGTATTATGTAATCAGCCATATTTTGTCGTGTTCGTTGTATTCAGGTAATATACTGTGAGAAGAAATTGGAGAAACTAATTGGTCTAACAATTGTTCACGTGACTGTACAGTTATCAATTTTTTTTATTACCAAACTGTTATATTTAATTAGTCATAAACAATGCAATATAAAATGAATTACGTAGAATTTTATTAAACAATTTTACATGTATGATCTGGCCGTTCAAATCAAATCAAATGTGGTCAATTGTGACGCCTTCAAATGATGACGACTCAACAGCATTGTCCCATATAGAACTACACTTCCCATGATGCAACAGCGGTCCGCCCTCCTCTGACCCTCGCTGTGACTGAAAAATAATCTGATCAGCTGATCTGACCTGGAGACAAAATAACGTAGCCGAGAAAACTGTTAGGGAGGGGACTGAAGAACAAAAACAATGACACGGCTCGGGTGGATTTAAAAAAAACAAACAAAAAAGGTACACGATTTAAGACTTTTAAAACGACGTCGACATGATTCCCCTCACCGTTTGATTGTATCCGCTGTTATCCGAGCTCCTTGACATCGACTTCCTGCAGTTTTGTTGATGTTTTGAACTGTATGTCGCTAGCTGCTCGTTCATTTTTGGCATCTACTGTGGGGATCGCTTGGTCAGTAACGACGACCCCGATTTAGGCAAAGCTTCAATACATAGAGAACAGATCGGTTTAAGCAAGGCGTTACTTGTTTGGATGGCAAATAATATCTGTCGTGTTAGTCGGTGAGCTATTTTTTATTTGTATGATTAAGGCACGCTCCGCTAGCTAGCTTGTTGTTAGCATTATTTGCAGATTCATCATTCACAAGGATAAATTCGTTTTCTCGGTTTGCTAACGGCTTCATACACATATTTGTATATTTTTTTATTCTCGTTTGCTGTAACGTATGTGCATGTTTTGTGTCTACTGCTAACTTTTAGCTACAAACAGGCTGACAGCTCGTTGCAAGTCAGGTGTATTCTTTGTTGTCTCACAGATAGCAAATTGTTTTCCTTTCCGGCTAAAATAATTTATTGTTCACAAAACAACCAGCAACCTTGTCATAATGCAGCTAATTTAAGTAGCAGTATTTTATACCTATTTAGCCAGTATTATTAGAGGTTTACATTAGAAGTGCTGCTGGAAATCGTTGCTGCTACAGTTTAAGCTTTTCCAAAAGGCAGTCATCTGTATATTTAAGGTGACAGAAACGATGAGTGGGCATGACTCATCATCTTCAGAAAAAGGAGTCAATACAAATTTAACATGCCAAGAGAGTTACGCCTGTGGTGGCTCTGAGGAGGCTGCTTTTGAGTGTGAAGAGTGCAGGACCTTGCAGTGTGTTCGTTGTGATCTCGAGCTTCACAGTCAGGAGTGCCTCCAGAACCACAAGCGCCTCCAGATAATCCCGGGTCACGTTCCTTACTGTGACAACTGCAAAGGGGGGGACAATCGCCAACGCAACAGGTCGGTGGTCCGCTGCCAGAATTGCAAAGTGAACTTGTGCCAAGATTGTCAAAAGCGCACCCACAGCGGCGGGAGCAAGAAGAAACACCAGCTCATATCGTATCTTCCGCCACCAAAACACGCAGTGCTCAAGTCTGTCCAAGCTTCTGTTCAGCCTGCCGTCCAAATCGCTGATGAGAAGAAGTCACTGAAGGCAAAACTGCTGGAAAATGTGTCCAGTTTTCTCCTTGTTGATGAAAATGAGGAAATGCAGGTATGCTGTGCATAAGTAGCGTATCATAGCAGTTAATGAAAGTCTTATTCATTAGATTTTTACTTTCTCAGATAGAAGATGATGCTGTATTTGTGAAGAAGCTGAACTGCGGTGCTGGCAAGCTCCTAAAAGTGGTATCCATCTTTGGTAACACCGGAGAGGGAAAATCCCACACCCTCAACCACACCTTCTTCATGGGCAGGGAGGTGTTCAAGACTTCTCCCACACAGGAGTCCTGCACAGTCGGTGTGTGGGCGGCCTTCGACCCCTTCCATAATGTGGTGGTCATCGATACTGAGGGACTTCTGGGGAACAGTTCCAAACAGGGCCAGAGGACCCGTCTGTTGCTCAAGGTGCTCGCCATCTCTGACCTCATCATCTACCGCACCCACGCAGACCGCCTCCACGACGACCTCTTCAAATTTCTTGGGGACGCCTCAGAAGCCTACTTGAAGCATTTCACCAAGGAACTGAAGGCCACCACGGCTCGCTGTGGTCTGGATGTTCCTCTCTCCACTTTGGGTCCCGCAGTGATCATCTTCCATGAAACTGTCCACACTAAGCTTCTTGGCACAGGTAGGAATTCTTACATCTGCTATAACAGGGATGGGGAACCTTTAGTCCTTATCAAGTTCAATTTCAGTTTTTTGATAATACTTTATGAAAAAAGGCAATGGAACATGAATTGAAATGTTTATTATTATTATGATGATGATTTGTGGGCAGCACAGTGACTGGATTGTGGTTAGTATGTCTTCCTCAACAGTTCTGAGGTTCAAGGTTCTAATTTCAGCTGTGGCCTTCATGTGAGAGGTTTTCCCTCACTTACAATCAATTATTATATAAAAGTAGACAACAAGAGGGTAGCAGTGAAACACATTTAAGTGATCAAGTGACACCGTCTCTTTTATTCTGGAACTTCCCTTGGTAGCATGTGCTATTATTTATTTTATTTCTTTAAAGGAACCTTTTTTTTTTGATGACTCAATTTAAGAGAACTATAGTGAAAAAGAAACCAATAATTTGTTTAATAAAGCATACGAAAAACAAAATGTGCATCAGCATTGTCTTACAGCTGTGCAGCAAGTGCAAACTTTTAGAGTCTCTTTACAACTCACATCTTTGTCAACATATTGTTTGTACCTTGTAAAAGAGCTTAACACATATCTCATGGTGTACTGCCTACTACTTTTGAGATGTTTTGGTAAGGGAAGGGAACAATTAGTTCATAGATACTCTGGTCCTCCTTATGCTGGAATTTTGTCATTGGGAATTCATGCATTATGAACACATGCCTTATGCACTGGGAAGTTAGGTTGAACATTTTTCACAATTGCTGTCACTATTTAAGACGTGACAGGAACGCCAATGTGTACACATGGGTTGCATATTATGTAATTCATCCTCCTTTACTTGCAGCTTTTTTCATGTTCTGTCAAATATGTATGCTTGAGCTTTACTTATATGTGTTGATCACGGAACCATTATATTTCAGTGAAACATCTTTATATTTTGTTTTAGATAAGTCACAGGAATCAGTAGACCGACTACTGTTGGAGCGTTTTAAAAAGGTTTCCCGTTTCCCAGAAGCCTTCAGTTCTGTTCAGTACTGGGGCACTCAGACGCTCACCCCGCCCACTGACTTCTGTGGCCTGCAGAATAAACTGGAGCAGCTCCTGGACAATAATGCCACACGTTCTCCACGCACCCCTGTGGTCATCTTCAAAGCCCTAGTGGTAGGGCTCCATAAAAGCAATTACATAGCTGAATGAACTTCTTATTGTAAACCAGTTTACAACCATTTACGTTATGCTTATAAAATGAAAAATAGCATCTTTGAGTTGTTTTATATTATTTTGCGTTTATTTCTTTATAGGCGTTAAGTGAGCGCTTCAGTGGGGAAATAGGAGACGAGCTGGTCGCCCACAGTTGCTTCTTTCCCGATGAGTACTTCACTTGCTCCAGCTTGTGCCTCAGTTGTGGGTCAGTGTCTGCTAAATTCCACCCTCATGCCTCCTTCAGTCTCCTAGTGTTGGTGCTTGCTTAACATTCTGACCCACTGATATCTTCGCAGGTCTGGTTGTAAGAACAGTATGAACCACCTCGGAGAAGGAGTCTGCCACAAGGCAAAGCATCGTTGTCGCTATTCTGGTCATTATGATAATCGCATTTACACCTGTAAGGTAAGCAGAGTGAATATTTTTGTTCCTCATGTTCACTCTACCTACACTATGTGGACAGGTATAGGGACACAAAGCCATCACACACAAAATAACTGAAAAATATGGAGTCGCCATGATAGGCCTACCTTTGTGCACAAGGGCAAGGTCATGTTGGAACACAAAAAAAGGCCTGCCCAAACAGTTTCCACCAAGTTGGAAGCATATAATTTTCCAAAAGGTCTTGATAAGATGAAGACATAGGTTTTTGCTAGGGTGTCCCAATACTTTTTACATATGGGGGTCCGCGGTTCCTACGGTGGCAACATTACCCAAATTTATTCGCAGTCGGAACCTACACACTAAGTCATGAATACAGTAACTCTTTGTATGAAAAATACTTCTATGATGTAATATAAAACAATCAAATGGAAAACAAGCTTAACTGCATGACGATGTATGTTTATGCTGCTGCACAAAGTAGTTCCTTGTGTGGCTTTTGAAACCTTAAAATTATATTTAGGAACTGTGGTAAACCTATGACCCCCTGTATTGTGTATGTCATGGTATTCCAGTAATTAAAGGCCCAAAAACTAAAATGAGTTTTTGTTGCGTCACCTCAGGCTTGTTATGAAGGAGGCAAAGAGGTGATTGTCATATCAAAGACCTCAGCCTCCTCAGACTCTCCTTGGATGGGCCTCGCCAAATACGCCTGGTCTGGGTGAGTAGGAAGAGAAGAATCCTCAGGGTCAGGGCTTTTGTTACCTTGCATAAATCTGTGTTCCAGTGTTCATAAAGCAGTTCTTCCACAAGCTTGAACCAGTGGAACGTTTGCTTCCTCTGCCCGTTAGGGGGAATCAAACAGTCAATCCTTATTTCACATTTCTAACCAGTTGTTCATGGCTTTTTTTCATGCATGCAGGTATGTTATTGAATGCCCCAACTGTGGAGTGATCTATCGGAGCCGTCAGTATTGGTATGGGAACCAGGACCCAGTGGATACAGTAGTCCGCACTGAGATCCAGCATGTTTGGCCAGGGGTAAGAGGAACATTGTACAGCCTGATTACTGTATATCCTCAAATAGTAGACTTCACTCCGATTGATATTACATCTTTATTAATTGTTGTGTTGAGTCGTCCACTGAAAGAGGTAAAAGCCTCTCCTCAGATAGAGGGGTTAAGTAGTCCCACTAGGAAGCTGTAATTGCCTTTACTTTAGCAAGGTTTGCATCAAGTGGTACAATTTGGTTTAGTACACGACAACCCACAACCCTGAATGTGGATATGAAGCCAGGATGCAGATAGTTGCATGAGCTCCCTAAATAGCCTGACATAATTGCAGCAGGACAGTGTATAACTCACTGTTCGATTCAACAAGACAAAAAGACAAGTTATCTGTAAACAGGGACTTTTCGAAAGTTGACAAGCTAACCACCAATTAATAAAACATAGAGCAAACAAAATACACTTCAACATGTTCTTACAGCTATGCAGCAAGTGCATACATGAATCGTCACCAGCCTGCTTTGTTCAGGTAATTGTATGTGACATGCACAAACTTAAGCAAAGAACTATCAGTACCACCTCTAACAGCACTGTGTTATTGAAAGATACAAAGAATACAATAATGCAAAAATAGAAACTGCTAATGTAAAACATTTACTTATTCCATTACTATTAAATATTCATCAAAAAACAGGCTTTTCGCTGTGTATTGCCACTCCCAATTTGTTACTTTCAAATTAAACACAAAACAAAGCGAATTACACGTTGTGTATTTAAAACACATACATCGCCTCTGCTCGCTTAATGCTAACATACAATGGGAAACACCATAGGCACATAGGCTAACAATTAGCATCTATGTGGCAGTGTTGTTACACTTTAATCAATGGATATCCGAACACAAACAGTGCTACAACAACACATCTGGACATAATAAAACTCACAGGCATGTATTCTTTATCTTCTGCGAATAAAGAATAATATTACTGCCGTACTGAGAATCCGAGAGAGGAGTTAGTGTCGAGTACAATATATTCATCTCTTACTCTGCTGCCCCAATGGGCCGAGTTGCACACACCAGAATGAGCATTTTTGCATTGAATGTGAAAGCGTGACACCAATGGTTTAACTCTTTTTAATTCTATTCAACTATGTAATTACAGTATGTTTTTATATAGTATGGTATTTATATAGTGTTGTTTTTCTCAAAGACAAATAAAATGTTTTTTTTTTTTAATTTGTTGGTGATGTTTGGGATGCTGGAATGGCTTAATGGCATTTCCATTTATTTCAACTAATATTTGATGAATGCTTGAATTGCAGACAAAACTCTCATCTTAATTTTGTAGTAATAATTGAATCCCTGTTTTGTGCAGTCAGAGGGCTTTTTAAAGGACAATAGCAATGCAGCACAGCGTCTTTTGGATGGAGTGAACTTGGTGGCGCAGTCTGTGTCGGAGCTCAGTGTCAAGCCTGCCAAGGCCGTCACCTCCTGGCTGACAGACCAGATCGCCCCCAGCTACTGGAAACCCAACTCCCTTATCTTGGTGAGCGACCCATAACAGCCGCGCCCCCTGCCACACGACACCAGCAGCCTTTGTCGACACTTTGTGTCCCGAGGGATGTTTATGTGGTGTTCCTTGCCTGTTACACAATCTTTGTGTGTGCTCACGAGATAAAATGTGGACATTACATCACCTGACACCCCAATTATGACAAAAGTCTTGGTCAATAACAGCGGCTTGTTTTTCTCTCCCGTAAGCTGTGCCATAAGTGTCAAGCGGTCTTCCTGGAGAATGACACCAAGCATCACTGCCGTGCCTGTGGGGAGGGCTTCTGTGATAGCTGCTCTTCCAAAGCTGCCCCGGTCCCCGAACGTGGCTGGGGTCTCGGCCCTGTCAGGGTGTGCGATGTGTGCTTTGAGCAGAGAGCCTCACACGCAGGTATAACTGAGCTGTCATTGTCGCATGTCCTCACTCTCAACTCACTGTTTTACTAGGACAATAAATGCACCTCAGTATGAATGTTGTGTTCATGCAGTGCACGACGAGGAGGAGGAGGAAGGTGGAACACTTGCCAGGAAGGTTGGCGAGGCAGTGACCAACACCATAGGGGTTGTAGTCACTGCTATTGACATCCCACTTGGTGAGTGTTGCCCAAAGCAAAACCTAGAGAGGATTGTTGTGTAACAGGAGTAAGTTACTCTGTAAACATTGTCGTAGGAATGCATTGCCCTCTGGTGGCAGGGACGTATCACATTTACACCAAAGTAGTGGGATGCTTTTCGAGCTTCATCGCTCATATATTAACAGCCTGAAAATGCACGCTGGTAAGAAATTTAGGATATTATCAGTTGTAAGGTGTGATGAAGAGAATACATTTTACATGCTTTGTCAATCAAAGTGTCCCAAATGTCAACCCTTTTAATATCAAAACAGTTCCTAAAATCATTAATCGACACCCTCTGGATAATATCTTTAAAGATTTTATGGTGCCTCCATGGCATCAGTGCTCAAGCTCTGCCATCTAACATTTAGCTCTGTCATTTATTGCTTAGTCTTATTGTAATTGGGAGATGCAGCAGATGCTCAATAGCTCAGTTAATTTCATTTTTAGGGCCCTTGTTTCAAACTCACTCTTGTACATAATTTAAATGTCATTGATAGTTCTTTTTCTAACTGCTTATGACACTTTCATGTAAAGTATTACAGTAAAGCCTGTGGTATTTCAAATTTAATCCCTTAACCGTAAGTAATGTCATATTGCAGTTGTACACTCACCGGCCATCTCATTAGGTAACACTTCTATAATCTAGATTAAATGCATTTGATCAAATATTAGAAACCTCTAATTATGATTTGTTGCAGTTCTACACCACCGCAACTCATAATAGCCATATTAGACTAATGACATTTGTGAAAAAGTGAGCATTATTATCTTTAAGACATTTTTTAGACTGCTCATGCATTGCTATTTGTTAAGATTGTGCATTTGGAACTTTCCATAAGCACTGGCTTGTGAATGGTCATTACAAAAAAAAGATGTAAAAATAAAAAGCCCACTAACTTGGCACCCACTCCGAAATATAATTTCACTGTTCAATTTCGCTCATTAAGAGGAACCAAGTGAAAACCATCTGAGGGAGGTTTTATAGACTTACCTAGCCTTAAAGGAGAGCTGTACATGATCAGAAACTATGTATTTTACAGTGTGTCGCTGATGTGAGGTGTTATATCAACAAGCCTCCAGTTCGAGACCTGAAAGCCAATCCATCTTCTTTACTGAAAATAATTCTCTGTTGCACTTTGTCTTGAAGGGCAGAATGAAGACCTCAAATGAGTCAGTGTGATATGTTGCTTCTGGTGTTGTGCCGTTCCCCTTAGACTGTGCCAGCTGTCACAGATGCTACAGTGGATCTGCGTAAAAGCGGCCACCGTATGGAGATCATGGCAGTGTGATCCTTTCAGTAAACAGTCAGTAATGATAATGTACGATGAACATTCTCCAAAAAAATAAAACAGGAACAGGACAACAGGAAACAAATAAAGGGATTTATTATCAATCAGGGGGACCTTGTAGTTTCCCCCAAATTTTAATTCTTCCCTTTTGGCATTTAAATGTATGTCTCAATAAGTTATGATAGTGTTAAAAGCTTAAGTTCGGTAGTTCAACTCAAAAAGTGAAACTCATATTACAGATATGAACTACACACAGAGTGAAATAGTTCATGATTTTTTTTAATGTATATACAGTAATTTTGATAATTATAGCTTACAGCAAATGAAAACCCAAAATTCACCATCTCTAGAAACTAGACTATTATCTAACAGACAATCAAGAAACAATGGAAATTATTTTTATAATGTAGAAATGAGCAGGAATTTGCCCTATGAAATCTATTTTCCGCAGTGTTTAATTAATCTATACAGTAATCCCCCGCTATATGACAGTTCACCTATTGTGGATTCAGTCCATCACATATTTTATAAAATCATATTTTTATTGCTGATAATTCGCCATATCACAGGGTTTCTTTATATTTGTTTTCATTGTCGTGGTAAAATAAGCATTTTCTGGCCTAAAACATTAATACAATACTGTCGCTTATCAAAGTTGCATTTGCTCATTTGGAATTAGAACTGATTTAAATGAAAGGCAAAGCCGTTTATCCATCCATCCAGTTTCTAAACCGCTTATCCTCACTAGGGTATGCTGGACCCTATTCCAGCCAACTGCGAGCAAAGAGGCGGGGTACAACCCTGAACTAGTTGCCAGCCAATCGCAGGGCACATATAAACAAACAACCATTCACACTCACGTTTATACCTACGGACAATTTAGAGTATTCAATTAACCTACCATGCATGTTTTTGGGATGTGGGAGGAAACCGGCAAACCCAGAAAAAAACCACACAGGCACGGGGAGAACATGCAAACTTCACAAAGGCGAGGCCGGATTTTAACCTAAGGTCCTCAGAACTGTGTGACCGATGTGCTAACCAGTTATCACCGTGCTGCCTCAAAGCCATCTAGACTATGCTTATTACTGTATACCAAAATGAAGTTTTGAATCATTGAATTGTATCATGTAATTAGGACAGAAAGGCCTGATTTATTTATTTATTTTTATTTTTGGGGGGCGGGGACAAAAGTCTTGTCACACACAAAATAATGCACATTAGAAATTATATTCTATTTTGAATACAGAAGCATGCTTCGATAACATCAAAACATAAGGTGCCTTGGAAAAAAGAAATATCGTGTATGATTCCCCTGAGCTTGGAAGACTGTCCATACCGGGTGGGGGAGCGGAGAGAGTGTTTGTTGACTGCGTCGGTTACGTCGCTCAGTAACTGTGTTTCGTTTCTTTATCAATAAATGTGAGATGTTTTGGGCCATTTTGTTGCGGATCCCTAAAATACAAAGATTTTCACCAGGATACAAATGTGTGCAAAAAAGATTCTTTTCAGGCATTTGTGAGGTCCCCAAAAGGCGAGCAATAACAATAACCACAGTGATTTGTACTAATAATAACAACACATTTTCTCAATGTCTTTGTGTCTCAAAAGTGTTCTCTGTCAATTGACTGTCTGTTGTCGTACTAGAGCGGCTCCAATTACCGGAGACAAATTCCTTGTGTGTTTTTCATACTTGGCAAATAAAGATGAATCTGAAAAGCTATTCAAAAGCCAGTTTATTCTCAAAGGACAAGCAGTTGATGTGTCGGTAGCTTTTCTTTAGAATGGAATGCCAACTATTGGCTTCGCATGCATATTACATTATTTTCCGTTCTTGAGAGGGGAATGTTTCTACTACTGAAACGTTTGAAAATTTGAGAAATTTTTTTTTTTCCGTTTTTACGATGTTGTTATGGCGTAACTGTACCAGAAAATTGAGATTATGAGCCAGGTCCTCACAAATGTGTTCTACATGAATGGACAAACATTCCCATGGACACGCTCCAACATTTTGTGGAAAGTCTTCCCCGTAGAGTGGAAGTTGTTGTAAATGTGCCATATTTATTTTTTTATATTTTCACTTCATGTTGGTGTGATGGCTTGCTGCACTAATAGTTATAGGACTGTTGAGGTGACTGACATGACTGGAAACCTGCAGATAAGCGTTAGAAATGCAACGATAGAACAGCCATCCAGTTTCTATAGCCCTTGCCCCTTATCCTCATTGGGTTCGTGGGTAAGTTAGAACCTATCCCAGCTGCCTTTGGACGAGAGCCTTGGGTACACCCTGGACTGACCAAACTTCAAAACCCCTATACAATGCACAACAAAAAACATTAGTTGGAACAACCAATATCAATGCCATTTAAATTATATACCACTTTTAGACACTTTTTAAAAATGCTTATCATGTAACCTAAAGGAGCCTATCCTAGCTGACTGAGTGAAAGGCCAAGGCATGTATTTTCCATGAGAAAAATCTCACGCCACACCACCAAAAAATTTTGATAATTTCCCATGTGACACCTGATGATCTCTCAGAGGACTCTAATGTGCTACAACGCAGTGGTTGGGAATCAGTGCACTAGGCCCACCATGGAACAAATGTTCATGATTCGATATGAGTATTTGTAGGTCGAGTGCTTCTGAACTTTCTACAACAGTTCCTTTGAGTTGAGTTGCATGGCAAACTGGATCAAATGCTCTCATGTGCCGTACAGTATATTGCCCATGGCCTTTCGGTTGTGCACCCTTGCATCAATATCAATATTCTCTGCTCCTTGAAGGCCTAGTGAAAGACGCCGCCCGTCCTGCCTACTGGGTGCCCGACCAAGACATTCTCTCTTGCCACATCTGCCGACGCGAATTCACTGCCAAGCTGTCCAAGCACCACTGCCGCGCCTGTGGCCAAGGAGTGTGCGACGACTGCTCCCCGGAGCGTCGAGCGGTGCCGTCGCGCGGCTGGGACCACCCCGTGCGCGTGTGCACCAGCTGCAACCAAAAATCCAGAGAACTTTAACATGGACGATCTTCCTTTTCTCAGAATACTCGGATGGAACCGCTCGCTCCCTGTCATACCTCTGCTTCTCCAGCGGTTCTGCCTTGTATCTGTGGAGAGGAAGTGTTTAGCTATACTGTACATAGGACACTTAGCAAATGTGGGAAGGTGAGCTTTCATGTGGCCTTTGTTGAGCAGCCAGAATCTGTGAGTTACTTGACTGAGAGTTTAATCTGCATTTTCACTCTTGATTATTCAACGTGTATATTTGGACTCTTGTTGACACACGTCCTCAATTATATGTTAAATAAGGCTGATGAGCTATTTTTCTACTATGAGAAAATATTTTTTAAAAAAAGGAATGCTAGCTAGTTGAGTGTTATTAGATTCCAGACATTCTAATTTCAAGGAGGAATGTTTCTTTCATGTATGTGTAATGGCCAGATGTTTTATGTGTGCAGGTTAAATTGCATGCTGTATTGCAACTTTTTAGTTTTTGCACTAAACCTTTTTTTCAGCTGTTATAGGCTGTTGCTTATCATGGCCCTAAAAAAAATAAAAATAATAAAAAAAGTCCAAAGTTTTGGAGGTATCTGCCGTGCCAAATCATTCAGGTCACTGTGTCCGTGCTGGTATGATATTTATATTTCACCAAGTTAGTTGTGAGTGTATGATGCCATAGAACTGTTAGCTGTTGAAAATTATTTATATTTGAGAATTGATTTAAAAAAATAGGTCTGATATGCATAACAGTGTGTGAGAGCCTTATGGCCTTTTACTTATTTTTTTGTGGTTGTTTGCTGAATGACTTTATCTTTTAGCAGACAGTGTACGTTTCAGTCTTCACATGCTAATTTAGATTTTTTAATTATGCCTGCTTTTTATTATTTTTTTGCTATTTTGTCTCTAATCCTGTCTTGTGCATTCTGTTCACTTTGCCTGACAATGTCCCCTATGCTTTTGTTTTTTTCTGTTGTTTTTAAACTCATTGGGATTTTTTTGTGCCTTTTTTTCTTTTTCCCCATTTGATTTATTTACTGTAAACCATTTCAATATTATGTAGTGACTACCGCTTGAACCATATGAAATGACTGAGATGTCATGTACCTGTTTAAAATTTGTTCTTTCCGACACTATGTCTTGTGTCATTACCTAATAATGTCATGCAAGATCAACGCTTAAGAAAGGCTGTTTTAGTTTAAATTTACCAAGACAAAGGGCAAAGAAAATATACTGATAAACACGTTTCGATATAAATCTTTGCCTCTTAAGTTCTCTGGTCCGGGAAGACATAATGTGTGACTCTCAAAATAGATTTGACAAAATGTTGTATCACACACCCACACGATGTAACATTGCACAGGATAAAATAGGAACTACATGTCACATTACTGGAGTTCATTCCTATTAAAAAGAAATGTGCAATCTGTTGCTTCGCATATTTTCTGTGGTGTTTTATAAACGTGCGTAAGAATGCAAATATTTGATAATGATATAAAGTGTCAAAACATGAAGTAGGTTTTGTATCTGTCTCTCTAATGTGTGTTTTGGGGCGTTGTGTGTGTCAAACCACTAACTGCAGTCCCATGTGGGAGGAAAATGTAGTGTTTGCATGCCTTGCTGTACTTTTCTCTCACCGCTGAGAGAAAAGCCTCAGATAAAGTGAGGAAAAGCATTGCCTACGAGTTTATTGATGACGACGATAAATAATTAATAATTAATTGAATGAATAATTAAACGCAGCTTTCGTGTTCCTGGAATCCAAAACAAATGTTCCAGTTCACTCAAGTTGCGGTTTTCTAGCTGCATATTCTGTTGTTCAGTGAGTTGTATAAAATATACAGTGAAGGGAAAACCCTTTAAAATTATTCTGACAGTTAACCCCTACCAAACCACGCCCATCCGCACATACCGCACGTCTATTGGTCGAGGAATTTATCCCGAGCTTTGATTGGTCCGTTTCCATAGGTTTCCCTCAGAACTGCAAGACGCCGATATTGCATTACATTGTAGCAAAATGGCGGCTGTCATTCAGAATCCACTAAAAGCGTAAGTAATTTAGACGTTTTTGGGTGAATTGTGATTGCTTACTTTGTTACCAACCCGCGCGGTATACCTCGCCGTTCGTGCATACGAGCCCCGGCTGTGAGCGTTCGGCCGTTACGGCTGTCTAATTTCATGTTGGTGTACTTCTTGCATGGCAAAGTAGCCTCCTTATAGTTGTTTTATTTTCACAAGATTTCAACGTGTCGTCTGCAAACGTGACATTAGCTTAGCACCAGAGCAGCCCCTTCGGAGAATGTCGCCTTCCGAGACTATATTTTTTTTTTTATCTAGCCAAGCAAAGTGTCGACACGGCGCCTCTCTGCCGGTTTCGGAAGAATTGAGAGACGATTTTTTTATTTTCTTTTTTTTTGGTTGGGGGCGGGGATTTTTTTTCTTTTTTACTCTGTTGCTTGTTGTAATATGAAGTGACATTCCGAGAGTGCTGTCTACTTTTGCGATTTGTCGACATGTCAACTTTGTCTCGTCGGAGCGCAGACGTGGTCAGGAGCCGGCGAGGGAGGAGGAGGAGGAGGAGGAGGAGGAGGAGGCATTTTGTGTTTGCATGCTTGCTGGCCAAATCGACCAAAGTGCCAGCACAGACACTGGGGGGAGAAACCCTGCACATTTCTGCCACAATCATGTGTGCAAAAATGCCATGTTTATGACTCTCATGGTACAACGCTCCACGTTATTTCCTCCATTTCTCCTTTGTTCGCATGCATTGCCTCACTGGTGCACACACAATCCTAAAAGCAGGTGTGTTTCTTCTTTAACTAGATGATGATTAGCACACTGAGTCAGTCCATCATCATTATCGTCCTTGTGCAACTAAAGCAGGCGTGCTTCACTGTCCCTTTAAGTGGAGGAGTGCGAGAGATTAGCCTGGTCTGGTCCAGGATCCTGGGCCCATCTGTCAGAGAGATGCTCCAACAGGGAGGAAGCGTTGGGCACAAGCAGCAGAACCATCTGCTCCTCCAGAAAGAGGTGTCCCTGTTGCTCCTTCCATCTTTAGCCCGGAGCATGGTGGACCTCACCACACCTCGCCCCGTCATCCATTGTTATCAGTGCAAGCTTCATTTTTGTCTAGTGCTTTCCCACTGTTCTTGTGATTGGATTGCGAATCAAATGCATGTGTCTCATACAACATATGGGTTGTGTGCCATATTCGCCAGTTCACACATGCAACTATGGGGGAGACGAGCCAACGACCGTATTTCGACATATAATTTATGGCCGAGTGCATACAGCCTGTGGCCTGTAATGTCTCTGGCCATGTTCTAGGAATGTAGGGTGCTGTTCCATTTTATTGGCAGCCGAACGGCTCAAAGCAGCATTTGATGCCCAACAGAATCCTATTAATACCTTCCATTTTGTCATCACTCGTGTTTTCTCATCGCAAATCATGCTGGTTTTGAAGTGCAAAATTCCCAGTGTATGTGTAGTTTTGTTCGGTGTCAAGGCTGGAATGTGTGAGGGTCACGACAACTATTAGAAAATTGTGTCTTAAAAAAAAGTTAAGCGGCGAAAACCTAATTTTTACAACCAAAAATAAGTCAAGTTAGGAATAGAAAGTTGCAAGAAAGAGGGGAAAAAAAAAAAAAAAAAAAGTCAGAATGAACTGTGTTTTTATGAGGTACAATAAGTCAGTTGTATGAAGTTGTTTTTCAAGTGAAAAGTAATAGTATTATTACAAAAGTAATTTATTTTTGCCAAAGAGAAAAAAAAACAATGAAATAACTAACATTCATTCTTTTGGCCAGACTGAAGTCTTTCTTGTCTGAGAATAAGCAATTGTACAAAAAGTAAAGAAGAAAAAAAAAATGTAGTTTTATTTTAGTAAAGATGCTGAAAAGATGCATTCACCTTTCATTCAGAAAGAAAACAATGTTAAGGTAATAAAAGTAACACAAATTTCCTTTTGCGAAAACAAATTTTAAGAATTGACTGTCAGCAGTTCAGCAATCACATTAATCTGCTCATATTTATAATGGTGTTAATGCGACAAAATTTCATTTTTTGACGATCACAATCCATCATGTTTTTTTATCTTGTAAAATTGACTTTACTCTTGTAAAATTCCAAGCATATTTAAATTACATTTTTTCATATATCTTTCTCACAAAACTTCAACTTCTTGTTATATTTCAACTAATACTCCATAATCACAATATTTTAATTTTACCCTAAATCTATTGTTTCTGGTCATACCATGTTTACTATAAAGTGGATGTAATGAAGTGTTTTAATCTCTGTTATTAAGCTTCTGGTTCCCGACTTCATTTCACACTTTAGTCAGATTTATAATTAGTCAAACTTGATGCTAATTGGATGTTGCTCCAGTGTGACCTTTTTTGTATTAGAAATACTCACTTTAGGGAAATGGTTTAAAATTGGGCTGGAGAGAAGGTGGGGCACCCCCCCCCCCTCGTGTGAGGTCTTTGTTGATTGGGGAGTATAATAATCGCTGGAATCTGATTAAAATGGCGCTTTGACTATTAAGTGAGTAATGTTAAGCTTCTTTTAGACATTTTTCCATGGGCTACATGCGTCTCCCAGCTTGAGCGACGTCACATTGGGCAGATCTCGCCAATAAGATGTGTTTCAACCAAGTGATACAACTCCGTTTAGCTCGCCATTCTATGGTATGCAGTGGTAAACTCTCATCTGTTTTCACCTTGGGGTGTGTAGCCGTCATGGCTGCCTCGGCTTTGTAAATTGTGCGGCATCATAGCAGTGTGACACAGTGTAACCTGTCAATCAGTCCAACGAAGAAAAACACAGTAGCCAATGTAGGATATCCAACTGTTTTTGTTCTTTCTTCTTGGCTTGTTGTTTACGTCAAGAAGAAAAAAAAACAGTCAAATGACAATTCAACCAATGAATGTTTGAAACTGTTTAATATTTAAGATTCAACAAATGCCATTGTACAGATCACTTATTTTTGTACCGTTTACAACTTTTGATGATGAAATATTGGCATTCTTTGTTCTTTCCTTTGAGCATGGAGCTGTTAAATTATATCCCAAACGGGGGATACAGTAGGATTCGTAGTCATCTGTGTGCCACAGCCGTTACATACAGTGCATGACACAGATTGCAGTTTTATTTTTTTACTGTACGCACAGATACCGCCTCACCAACCTGACATATACCTTGTCTGTATGAACATACTTTGAGGACATGGATGACAATACTTTTAGGCAACTGAAAATTCGGCTCTCGAAAATGGATGTTGAACTTGTCGACCGGAAAGCACAGCGTTTCGCAAGTCCCTGGGAACGGAACTCTGTGTAAATTGACTACCCCATCAATTGAAGTGGGCCCGGCAGGATGCATTGCGTTGGTCACCGACCATGCATATGTCAACCATTCACTGTTGCTGCAGTGTGTCTACCACCACCCTTTAGGCAACTAAACATTGGTTGCAGCTCCGCTGTGGTAGTAGTAACGTAATGGTACAAATAAGTAGTATGGTGTTGGTCAGTTATTTTGGGATATTTGGCATACCATACCAAACTAAAAGGAGCTGTACTTCATTGTGGTAACACAGCTACTTGGAGTGAGTCTGGTCTGCTGTTCATTGGCGCGGTGATATGTGGTTTGGTTTAATCCTGTTTAGTTTCTAGTATTTACTGTGATTGGTTGTGTTGCTGTGGTAGCTGCTGCTTCCTGTGAATCAGCTGTGCACCTTTGCAAACCCAAACTAAAGAAGACTTGTCCTGTGGGTTGCAGATTGTAGTTGCTTGCGCCTCACTGCAGAGTCTCCACAGCAAACTACAAATGTAAAGCGACATGCCAAATGAGCGTTGCCATATTGTCAGATTACGGGCGCAGCCATGTAACGGCATCAGACCGTGGACAGGAACACACTGATAGCAGAGCCCCTACGCTGGCTACAAGATTAGCTTTTGTTCCATTTCATGCAGCCGCTAACTGCATGATGCCAAGGCTGTGTAGCTCATACCGCAGGCGGAGCTGAAAGGCTCACTTAACCACAACAAATTGTGACTTAGTTTTGGCACAATCTGCCTTATGAAGTGTGACAAGAAGCGATTGGGTTGTGACAGAACCACTTAATTTGGAGGCAAAATCTAAAGTAAGTGCCACTCATGCTGCATGTTGATGCTTTAGTTACAGGGGTGTAGTTCAGGGGCCACAATATACATACAGCCTAATTTGATGTCAAAGGGGCCAGACTACTAACATCATACCATATTTAATATACAGTGGTACGGAAAGTATTCAGGCCCCCTTAAATTTTGAATTTTGTTATATTGCAGCAGGCATTTGTTAAAATCATTTGTTAATTTTTTTCCTCATTAATGTATACACAGCACCCCATATTGACAGAAAAAAAGTGGAATTGTTGAAATCTTTGCAGATTTATTAAAAAAGAAAAACTGAAATATTACACAGCCCCATAGGTATTCAGACCCTTTGCTCAGTATTTAGTAGAAGCAACCTAATACAGCCATGAGTCTTTTTGGGAATGATGCAACACGCCTTTCACACCTGGATTTGGTGATCATCTGCCATTCCTCCTTGCATATCCTCTCCAGTTCTGTCAGGTTGGATGGTGAATGTTTGTGGGCAGCCATTTTCAGGTCTCTCCAGAGATGCTCAATTGGGTTTCAGTCAGGGGTCTGGCCTGGCCATTCAAGAACAGTCACAGAGTTGTTCTGAAGCCACTCCTTCGTTATTTTAGCTGTATGCTTAGGGTCATTGTCTTGTTGGAAGGTGAACCTTAGTCCCAGTGTGAGGACCTCAGCACTCTGGAGAAGGTTTTCGTCCAGGATATTTCTGTACTTGGCCGCATTCATCTTTCCTTCGATTGCAACAAGTCGTCCTGTCGCAGCAGCTGAAAAACAGGACTGCAGTGACTGTTGACTTTCTAGAACTTTCTCCCATCTCCCGACTGCATCTCTGTAGTTCAGCCACAGTGATCTTTGGGTTCTTCTTTACCACTCTCACCAAGGCTCTTCTTCCCCGATTGCTCAGTTTGACCGGATGGCCAGCTCTAGGAAGGGTTCTGGTCGTCCCAAACGTCTTCAATTTAAGGATTATGGTGGCCACTGTGCAGATTATTATTATTTTTTTGTAACCTTGGCCGGATCTGTGCCTTGCCACAATTCTGTCTCTGAGCTCTTCAGGCAGTTCCTTTGACCTCATGATTCTCATTTGCTTTGACATGCACTGTGAGCTGTAAGGTCTTATATAGACAGGTGTGTGGCTTTCCTAATCAAGTCCAAACATTATAATCAAACACAGCTGGACTCCAATGACGGTGTAGAACCATCTCAAGGATGGTCAGAAGAAATTGACAGCACCCGAGTTAAATATGAGTGTCACAGCAAAGGGTCTGAATACTTGTGGCTGTGTGATATTTCAGTTTTTCTTTTTTAATCTCCAAAAATTTCAACAATTCTGTTTTTTTCCCCCTGTCAATATGGGGTGCTGTGTGTACACTGAGGAAAAAAGAATGAACTTACCAGTAAATTATTTTAGCAAATGGCTGCAATATAACAGAGTGAAAAATTTAAGGGGGTCTGAATACTTTTCGTACCCACCATAATAAGTTATAATTAATCATAATAAGTACAGTGCTGTGAAAAAGTTGGCCCCCTTCTCAAATCCTTGTTTTTGCATATTTTCCCTACTTTAATGTTTCTGATCATCAAACAAATGTAACCCATGCTGTGTATAAATGGTGATTCCATTTATTAAGGAAAAAAAATCTATTAAACCAGTTATTAGGGGGCCATTACTTTTTCCACACAGGGCCTAGTAACTGAATAGTTTCTTTCCTTAATATAAGAATACTTTTTTTTTTTTTTTTATTATAATACAGTTTTCCCCCTTTGTTTTAGTGTATTGCAAGTATATTAGAAAAAGATTACATTTAGATTTTCTAGTGACTTTAGAATCATCCAAAACAACATGAACAATTGTGTGTTAAATGTTATGATATGCTTTATGCAACTCAAACAATTTGGGGAAGAGAATTTACCCCAAAGAACACTATGTACAACATGTGTACAGGACATAAAAAAAAAAAGGTAATTAATTTTATTTTTAGATGTATAGTACGAGTGTTGAAAACTTGCCTGACTGCTCTTAAATGGCAATTGGTTCGGCAGCTACTGCATTGACAGACTGTACGGTATGCGAATAAACAGGTTGCAGATGTAAAATGTGAAGAATCAGTATTGTTCCCAAGTTAAATAAAAAGGGTAAAAGGGCCAAATGTGGTGTTCCCCCAGTACGGATGAGCATAGTTATCGGTTTGTCGTGAAGAATCCTGTTATTCTGTGGAATTGATGTATTGTGACTTGAATCAGTTGACTGGTGACTAGTCCAGAGTGTCTAAAAATTTGTCCATAGATGCGAGTGTATACGGTTGTCTAGTTTTGCCCTGCAATTGACTGACGACCAGTCCACGGTGTACACCACTCCAGCTCACCCGTGGCCCTAGTGAGGATGAGCAGTATAGAAAATGGACAGATGAATCGGTTGAGCTAAAATTTAATACACTACCCGAGTACACTGTTGATGAGACTCATCTAGTTTATTGTCTAAAGAACAATGTTACGTCAACTATGTAAAATTTGACAATATAAAGTTTTCTAGGCAGCATTATTCTGCTTGATGCAATCCTGGCGTTGAGGCAGGAGTTCAAAACATACAGATCACACACTGGTGGAAAGCTAATAGTGTGCCATTGTTCAGTCTGGGCAAATTTATTCATTAAGTTAATTTGATAGAATGACCATCAGGAGGACAACAGAAATCAAAGTCAACCGGTAGTAGTCAAATCAACTTTACTTTTATGTACCTTCGATGCTTGAAGTCGACTAATCGGGTTTTAGGCATTTCGTCTTCCAATCAGCTACTTTACAGAGGACTTTCGACTTATTCGTCTCCTGCTGTCGCCGGACCATAACGCTCTGTGGAGCAGCGAAAGGTCCGGCCGACAAGGTGACACAATCGTCCTACATCTTCGTGGGTACGAGAGTATGAAAATAAATTGGTGGTGGATGAAAATGCTGGTTAGTCAATCATTGCTATCCTTAAAAGACTCATACCAGCGGTACCTCTGGACTGTCTTTACGTGAAACTAGTCTGTGGCGCAAAACAGGTTGGGGACAGCTGTACTGTGCTGAAAAAAATATTTTTTGTTATAAATTAATCAACTTCAACTCGATTTGGATCACTTTTTAGTTGACTGCAAAAAATCTTTAGTTATTCAACCCTGAATGCCCAGCCAAAAACGGTATTTTAATACTGAGTGAGTAAAAGGGAAGGAGCTATGACTCTGTACCCCTTTACATGTGTCAGAAGGATCTCCCACCTTGTGGCTAGGGGCTCTTTTCTCAGAGCTGCCTGCACCAACATAAAGATTTTTAACCACGCATGTATTGCCTTAACCCGACCGACGCCCCCGAAACACAGTCACTGAGCCTGATTAGTATCCGACATTCAACTTGAGTGGTCTCAAGAGTGCTGCTTCCATGTGGCATGCCCATTGAGTGCGCCTTCCAAGCTGAGTCCACTTCAGGGACCATTTACAGCTGGTCTGCGCTTTTGTAAGCTGATATGTCATGTCGCGTTCCATCAGTGATGTGTGCTGATGTCGAGGAATGGCAGTGAAGGGCACAGCCTGGAGTTTGATGTGCATTTGGAGAAAAACATCACATTTAGGGATGCACATTCAAAGTTCCTTGATTGGCTGGGTAAAATTAACAATCATTTAATGGATTTAAAAAATATACATTGTTTAAATTGGTTAGCAGTCTCTATTCCCAATTCCAATTTAGTTCCTTTACAGTGTTCTCCCATTATCTTCTTTTGTTGTTGTTGTCATTTTGCAGATTTTTAAGCAATAGTTTTTTTGTTTTTTCATATACATACCTATGAATATTTTCATTCATCCAGGTCATTTTGAGGGCATGAAATGGATCACAACTGGACTGTTCTGGTTGTCTTAGAAGGTGTTTCTTCTCTCATCCGAGCAGGCGTCATCAGTTCATGCAACAAGGCTTAGTTAGGACAGCATGAGCCTGGTGCTGTTGTAACAAAGTCTATGAACTGATGAAGCCTGCTCAGATGAGAGGATGCGCCTTCTGAGAGAGCCAAAACAGTCCAGTTGCGATCGATTCCATGTCCTGAGTACAGTATACTTACTTACTGTAATGCCCTCACATGTGGGAAAGGAAAGCCACAGTTGCCAATGCCCCATTTCAGCCATTTACCGAATGCTTTGAGAACAGTAAAACACGCAAACACAATGAGCACACTCCTTCAAGAGCTTCTCTCAGCCACATCTCACACCCAGACACTCAATATTAAAGGCAAATAAGACGCCGACACTACATTGCATATGTGTGTTTTCAAATACAGGTATAATGTGCTTAAAATTGTGTTTTGAGTTGAGGTGTGTTTTGATAAGTTTGAATGTGTTTAGAGTGTGCGGTCTCTTTATAAAGCAGGTTTTTCCCTATTACGGGTGGGTCTGGAATGTATCCCTGCGATAATCGCTATCTAGTTTTTTTACCTGAAACAACCCACATGCACAGACACGCACATTGTTTTATAAGATAATATACCTTAACCTCCGCAATATAATTGTTGATATACAATATGCATTAATAAATCACATTTGTTTTTTAGGCTAATAAACAAAGGCATATGCCTAACCATTTGGAAGACGGTGCATATTGAAAGGGCTGACTGTAATTAGTCAAATAGTATTCTTGACATCTAGTTGTCTTGGATTCTCAGTACCTGTGACTCTCCACTTGTTCCACATGGCCTCACACACTGCGACTTTGTCCGAGCCACAGTGTAAAAGGCTTTGTGCGGACTGCATTCCTGACACGGCTGTTCATCTGCTCCGCATTGTCTCGTCAGGAGCCAGGGCTGTAGGCGGAGACGGGGGTGAGAGGAGGACAAGCAAGGCTCCCGCCTCCCCAGGTCCACTTAACGATTCCAGACTCGACTCGCAGCAGTCAGCTCATTAGTTTGCCTTCAAAATGGCTGTCTTCCTAATGTTGTAATTGAAAACACGTGGAGGGAACTCATTATGCCCTGGCGATGCCGAGATCCCATGTTGCAACTAGGATGACCCGTGGCATGATTTGGCCCATTGGCCTCCCCCGGAAGACAACAGATGATAGAAATCGAACAAATAACACCTATTCAGGAGCCTCAGCGTTTACCCTCCATCTTTGACATAGTTAAATTAGAACCTGCCCTTGTGCGCGCCACTCGGCCGAGATTAATTAAGTAGGCTAATTACCATAGCAGGCATGTGGCAGAGATTGAGGGTTTGACTGTGAAATATCCTTCGCCATCCCACTTTGAATATTAACACTGAAACGCTAAGGGACAGCCAAAGTCTCAGTGGTGCTCAGGAAAGTGGAACTAAGTCTGAGAGTCTTAACTGCTCTCTTGTCACAGGAGACATTTAATGAGCCAGATGGAAAACGAGCCAATAGCATGCATGATAAATGGTCATTTTTGTATAGCAAAACATCTTTAAACCACAAATTTGTCATTTTCATGCTAGTCATTAGCCATTATCGTTTTTTTTTTTTTTTAAATGTTTTGATTATTATTATTTTTTTAAATAAATATATGTACTGGCGGCACAGTGACCTACTGGTTAGCACATCTGCCTCACAGTTCTGAGGACCGGGGTTCAAATCCCAGCCCTGCCTGTGTAGAGTTTGCGTGTGGGTTTTCTCCGGGTACTCCGGTTTCCTCCCACATCCCAAAGACATGCGTGCTAGGTTAATTGACAACTCTAAATTGCCCATAGGTGTGAATGTGAGTGCGAATGGTTGTTTGTTTGTATGTGCCCTGCGATTGCCTGGCAACCAGTTCAGGGTGTACCCCACCTCCTACCCGATGATAGCTGGGATGGGCTCCACCACTCCCGTGACCCTTGTGAGGATAAGCGGCTCAGAAAATGGATGGATGGATATGTACTGGCGGCACAGTGACCTACTGGTTAGCACATCTGCCTCACAGTTCTGAGGACCGGGGTTCAAATTCCAGCCCCACCTGTGTAGCGTTTGTGTGTGGGTTTTCTCAGGGTACTCCGATTTCCTCCCACATACCAAAAACATGCATGGCAGCTTAATTGAAGACTCTAAATTTCACATAGGTGTGAATGTGAGTGCGAATTATTGTTTGTTTATATGTGTCCTGCAATTGACTGGCGACCAGTTCAGGGTGTACCCCGCCTCTCGTCTGAAGATAGCTGGGATAGGCTCCAGCATGCCCGCGACCCTAGTGAGAATAAGCGGTACGGAAAATGAATGAATGAATTAATATGTACTAATAATAATATGTACTGTACAGTATATGCCATTAATGTTTTATGGTATTGGTGATATTGTACTGAGCAGCCAGACCATTTCCTATGTTGCAGTAAGGTTTCCTTATCTGATTCTATGGGTATCATAAGACTTTTCATCTTTTCCATCACTTCACAAAAAACCTATGGAGTTCATTCAGGTGCTCACTGAGCTCAACTTGGGTTATTTTTTCTTTTGAGGTATATTTGATCAGAATTTTTTTTTCCAATTTTACTTTTGGGGCTTTGACACCACCGTATATTCACTGGGTTTGTTCACGTCGCTTAACTAATGCGCATTATATTTGCCACTGTGACTTTTGAACTAAATTATAGAAGGGTCTGTCGCAGAAAAATTTCAGCTTAAAATGGCCCAAAAGTGTATTTGTGGTTTTTGACAGAAAGAATTTTGTCGCCGAAACAAAACGGCCGAAACAGGATGTTGTGATGACGCAAAACAAAAACCGTGGCCAGAGTGCGCTTGTTTGGATAAAGCTCGGAGCGGGAAACAACAATGATGTGGCGTGCTCCGTGGACGTCTCAGTTTCAGTCGGTCAAAATATGTCTTGATTAGGGCTGGATGACGATAAAGGTAAATCTCTCAAAATAAATTTTGCTGGATAAACATTTGAGACACAGTCCATTGACTTCAATGGACTGCATTTGTCTATGTTTTGACAGAAAATACGAATAGCCAATAGCTGTGGCTAATAATGTGAGTTGCTCTGCACTGAACTAATCATGTGGCGTCAATATCACCATGCCAAGTTAGGTTGACGCCCACAGAACATTAGCAGACTCAGCAGGCGCTAGCTAATGTTTGTAATCTACTCCTGCAGCTGTGGGAACCTACTCGTTATCTTGTCAGACTTTTCGACCCTTTTCTTGTCAAAGATGTCATCGTGCACCCCCCCCCATCCGAAAACAACAAATACATTGTATCGCGAAAGACATGCTACACGTATGCACCGTTGAAAACAAGGGATTCAAAGGATGACTACCTTAATGGACTCTGCTCCCTGGGTGTAAATTGGAATGAGCAAACCTGAAAGCTTTTATGGTCCGATTATGCTTTTTTATTTGTGTTACGCAGTTGTATAATATTCCATGTCATGTTGAACTATTGACAGAAAATAAATATTTAAATGAAAAGGCTACGAGTAACGGGGAACATTTAAGATGGGGGGGGGGGTAAAAAAAAAATAGTGATTTGTTTCATATCGTGATATGTATCATCCATCCATCCATCCATTTTCTGAGCCGCTTCTCCTCACGAGGGTCGCGGGCCACGTGATATGTATCAATAATGACCAATATGGGGAAAAACAATTTTGTGATGGGATTTGTAGTGAGGTTAGTACATGGTCACAGCCATAAATGCAATTTTACGAATAATAATAATTTCTTTCGGTGTTTTGGTTTTCTCGGCCTTGGGTTCCCCGGTTTGGATAATAATACATACATTTAAATTGTGCAAAATTCCTTTTTTTGTGGCTAACCTCTGGTGCTACCACTTGTCAGGTTGGGCGACCAGTTTTATAAGGACGCCATTGAGCAGTGCCGCAGCTACAATGCCCGCCTGTGCGCCGAACGCAGCGTGCGCCTGCCATTCCTGGACTCACAAACCGGCGTGGCCCAGAACAACTGCTACATCTGGATGGAACGACATCACCGCAGCCCAGGTGAGCACACACGCAATACAATATAACAATTATTGAAATTCTAATTATAGTTGAGGGCATCTTTATTCATAACATGCATAGACATATCATAAGACCGGAATAGCGCTAAACATGTCTGACTACTTTGATGGAATAGATCAGGCTCCAGTTAGCAGGTGCACTTGGCCCCGATGCAAGTGGACTCTAATGGCTAAATTGAAAATGGTTTATTCCCACCTACACAGGTGTGCCTTGAGATATGAGTTTAATTAGATCCATAACTCAAATCACTCATGTTAAATCAACTTTCCCCATTGAAATGAATGGGGATGCCATTAATCTACTCCAGCCTCCCCAAAAAACAACAAAACAATTTTAAATGGGAAAATTGCACACTATAATTGTATTTGATAAAACAAGTAATGACATAATTAAATCGAAATTAAAAAAGGATTGAACAGTTTGTCACACTTTGCATTTATTGAATGGCAATTGTGCTACTACCCGCCTTGGCCACCTCGGGAAAGTATAAGACAGAGAGACTGATATGCTGTGCATAGACGTCTGTACAGTATAGACACTCCAAGGAGGATAAAGAATATATGACTGTGAGTACTGTTATATTGAATGTCTAAATGTGTTGCTGCACCATTTGTGTTCAAATATCAGTTGCTTAAATGGTTATACATTGTTTTTCCTATTATTTGTTAGTTTTAGCATTAAGATGGCGGATTAAAAGCCAAGTATGTGGATGTTTTTAAATACAGAATTCTCTTAGTTTTAGGTTTAGTTTGACAGTATACTTCAACTGGGAGTGGCATTAAACAGCTTGTAGCCTCTTTTTTGAAGAATGGTTCACTATTTGCCAAAGTGCTTCTTATTGTGAGTTGAGTTGCGTTAACTGCCACCATATGCTCGAATCCTAAAATTTTTGCTTGGAAGTCGAAGCAAAAAATCGACCAAATGACGGGTCGTATCGTGAAAAACCCTGTAAATCGGGTCACTCTAATCTCAAGGCAACACTGCATTCCGATCCTTAGGCTGGGCAATGAATCCTTTTTATCGATTAATTCAAATTGCTGTGGTATGTTTAGCAACTTGCGTAATTCAAAGCGCGTCCTTACTGACGTGCACAAAAGCACTGTCAGTGTCGCCAACTTAGCGAGATGTATTTAATTATTATTACGACACCACTATGGACTAGTTTTAGAAAAACACCACTATGGACTAGTTTTAGAAAAAGCAATCAGCGAGTTTAATTCCTGTTGCTAAAGAGACATGAGCAGAATTATTTTCATATTGTTTTCTGTACAGAAGAAAGGAGTGTGGTGGAAGGCAATCACAGAGTCAATCGTGCTGAACATTACTAAAGACATAATGCTTATGTTTACATTGCAAAAGCAGTGATTAAACGACATGGAAATGTTACGGTTTCATGGTTTGCACATCCACAGCACTCTACAAAGTTCCTTGTAAATTGGTTGCGTACGAGTGTGGTGCTCCTTTTTCCAAAGCACGGTTCCTGTTCGTCTCAACACAGCTCTACTCACTACATTTTCTTCCAGTAAAACCAGTTGCTGTTACCAGTACCTGATCAGCCAGGGTTCCAAGTCTGAGTTGATTGCATATGGGTGACGTAAACCACTGCTGGTCGGTCATTGGATGCGCAAATTAATCATTGCTGTACCCTTGTAACATTAGTGGGCAGCACGGTAGACAGTGGTCAGTACAGCCGCCTTACAGTTCTGACGCTGTTGGTTTGAATCTGGGCCCAGGCCGTCCAGTGTGGTTTTTGCATGTTCTTTCCGTGCTTGCGTGGGCTTTCTGCAGGTACTCAGTTTTTCTTCGACATTCCAAAAAGATTGTTAAGTTAATTGAAGACTCTAAATCATTCTTAGGTGTAAGTGTAAATGCTTGTTTGTCTATACTGTATGTGTGGCTGGGAACCAGATGAGGGTGTACCCTGCCTCTTGCCCAAAGTCAGCTGGGATAGGCTCTAGGACACTTTCGACCTCAGTGAGGATAAGTGGTATAGAAGATGGATGGCTGTAACATTACACAGCTAGAAAATAAACAGAAATGCTAATGTTAGCTTACCCTACTGCTGTACTTTACAGTTGCAACACGTGAGAAGTAAATACAGGACATTCTCAGTCTACTGCCATTGTTAGCTCATTCCGACTGGTGTGTTCAGTGCAGCGTGTTTTTCATGGATTCCCACTATACTATTTCAATGTGGACAATTACGGAAAATGTAATTGTTTGTATAAAAGTAGTTGGGTCTCTGAAGTTCCTGCCCGCCTGTCATGTGTCTGTGAGCACGCCATTCAGAATTTTGCCGAAGTGTGTTGTCACAGTTAAATTAGCTGTTGATGGTTTCACTCAAGTGGCAATATTTACAGTCTGGATGCAGAGGTGTGTTTAGGAGGAAGTCTCCAGAAGTCTTCCAATAAAACCCACAAAAAGGAGACTTCTATTAAGTAATAATAATAATAATAATAAGTAACAGACTTGTTGCTAGTTAAAATAAAATGTTAGAGGGGTCAGAAAAGTCGCTAAAAATAGTATATGTCTCCTGTATAATATGTGTCTTTTATGATGGCAAGCCGACTTCCCCAAATCAAGGGAGTACAGTGGAGCAGGTACTCTCTATTGGAAAAGTACTGAAACAGTCTTATTGCTTGTGTTCAATGGTTGACAAGGTGTAGCGGCCGGGCAGATGTACACGTATCCGGCCCGTTGCTGGCGAAAGAAGAGACGGCTGCACACCACCACCGACCCCAGCCTGGGAATCTTTGGTCTCAAGCTCGGTAAGCGCGCCACCTGCCGAGATGCGCCTCCTCTCTGTGCGATTTTTAATGATGATCTGGAATAATCTTACTAAAAGTACGCTGTAGCTCTGTATCAGCTGTACAGCAAAAGAGACCGCATGTCATTTTTCCACAGGATGAACTGTCACCATGTTTGCACGGCTGTTGAACTTGTTTTGTGAAGAGAACACCTAATTAGATTTACCGCTGCTGGGAGCGCCGAACGGCAGCTGGCCCACTGCAGAGCCTATTTAATAATAAATGTTGTGGAATAAGGTTAGACCTTCTCCTGCGTGTCCTTTGAGACGTTGCATTGACCCTGCCCCTTAATATTCTCCCACTCTCTACTTCAGCCTGTTTTTTTAGCTCGTGTAACCCTTTTTATCGACTTGTGTGTCTTGCAAGTAGTTTCAATTAACTTGGTTGTGTTGTCCAAGCCTTGTAAACCCACTGGGATGTTTCACTTATATACACATTTAACTCAAAACATTATGGTATCATATCGCTTTCACTTCCTAATAGGGGCAGTATGCCTAATATATCACAGCTGCTTGTTGTCATTCAAAAGACAGTTTGATTGAAAATGACATTGTTAGAACCTGATTTTTGTTGGTTGTTGTTCAAGAATATTTACTTATAAAATATATAGCACAGTATATACTGTACATGTGGTTGACTATGATCATGCAGTTCTAGTTGATGCTGTTTTCCTGATTGATTTTTACACATGCTATTTATTGATAACCTCATTGATCCCTGTCCGGTGGCAGGAAAAATATGTGTACACATTTCAACAGGAATTCAGAACAGGAAAGATAGTATGCATGTGACTCAAAAGTGGAATTTATTTTTAAAATACCCCCCCCACACACACACACTAAATGCTAATCCTACAAGCAGGGCCACACTTTGGGTTAGTAATATTTTTGGTTGGTTTGAATCAAGGTAACTGTGTTCCCATATACAAAAAAAAATGAAAAAGCAATTGATTTAATAGGAATATTTGAGTGCATTGACACAGAGGGATTGTCATACTGGTGCGATCGGATGAATTAAATAGTTGAATATTACATTTTAAAGTTTTCTCCGGGTACTCCGTTTTCCGCCCACATTCCAAAAACATGCATGGTAGGTTAATTGGAGACTCAAAATTGTCCATAGGTGTGAATGTGAGTGCGAATGGTTGTTTCTCTATTTGGGTGTAGATGGGAAGAGAAATGGAGTCAGGGTTATTTTAAAAGAAGAGTTGGCTAAGAATGTCTTGGAGGTGAAAAGAGTATCAGATTGAGTGATGAGGCTGAAACTTGAAATTGAAGGTGTTATGTATAATGTGATTAGTGGCTATGCCCCACAGGTAGGATGTGACCTAGAGGTGAAAGAGAAATTCTGGAAGGAGCTAGACGAAGTAGTTTTGTGCATCCCAGACAGAGAGAGAGTCGTGATTGGTGCAGATTGTAATGGACATGTTGGTGAAGGAAATAGGGGTGATGAAGAAGTGATGGGTAAGTACGGCATCCAGGAAAGGAACTTGGAGGGACAGATGGTGGTAGACGTTGTAAAAAGGATGCAAATGGCTGTAGCAAACACTTTTTTCCAGAAGAGGCAGGAACATAGGGTGACCTACAAGAGCGGAGGTAGAAGAACACAGGTGGATTACATCATATCTTGAGAGAAGGAGACTTGGTGGTGGAACATCACAGTACAGGAAATCATACAAGGAAAAAGGTTAGCTTAGAAGAAGTGGGGCACTTAGAGGACCAAGGACAGCGAAAGGATTACATTGAGATGCGACGTAGGGCAAAGGTAGAGGTGGCAAAGGCCAAACAAGAGGCATGTGATGACATATATGCCAGGTTGTAATCTAAAGGAGGAGAAAAGGATCTATACAGGTTGGGCAGACAGATGGATAGAGATGGGAAGGATGTGCAGCAGTTTATGGTGATTAAGGATAGGGATGGAAATATGTTGACTGGTGCCAGTAGTGTGCTAGGTAGATGGAAAGAATACTTCGAGGAGTTGATGAATGAGGAAAATGGGAGAGTAGAAGAGGCAAGTGTGATGGACCAGGAAGTGCCAATGATTAGTAAGGGGGAAGTTAGAAAGGCATTAAAGAGGATGAAAAATGGAAAGGCAGTTGGTCCTGTTGACATTCGTGTGGAGGTATGGAAGCATCTTGGAGAGGTGACTGTGGAGTTTTTGACCAGCTTGTTCAATAGAATTCTATTGTGTGAGAAGATGCCTGAGGAATGGAGGAAAAGTGTGCTCGTGCCCATTTTTAAGAACAAGGGTGATGTGCAGAGCTGTGGCAACTATAGAGGAATAAAGTTGATGAGCCACACAATGAAGTGGCGTCAACCGTCCAGAGCAATGGTGAGTGTGGTCAGGAAGTGAAGAAACGGGTTCAAGCAGGTTGGAACGGGTGGAGGAAGGTGTCAGGTGTGTTATGTGACAGAAGAGTCTCTGCTAGGATCAAGGGCAAAGTTTATAAAACAGTGGTGAGGCCAGCCATGATGTACGGATTAGAGACAGTGGCACTGAAGAGAGAACAGGAAGCAGAGTTGGAGGTGGCGGAAATGAAGATGTTGAGGTTCGCGCTCGGAGTGACCAGTTTGGGTGAAATTAGAAATGAGCTCATCAGAGGGACAGCCAAGGTTTGATATTTTGGAGACAAAGTTAGAGAGAGCAGACTTCGATGGTTTGGACATGTCCAGAGGAGAACTCTTGAGTATATTGGTAAAAGGATGATGAGGATGGATGCCAGGCAAGAGAGCTAGAGGAAGACCAAAGAGAAGGTTGATGGATGTCGTGAGGGAAGACATGAGGGCAGTTGGTGTTCGAGAGGAGGATGCAGGAGAAGGACATGGAAAAGGATGACGCGCTGTCGCGACCCCTAAAGGGACAAGTCGAAAGGAAAAGACGAAGATTCTAGTCAACTACACATGTAAAACATTGGATAGGCGTTTATTGACGAATGGTAGGGAGTGGATATTAAAAAGTCTATACACCGCTGCCAGCTGTCTGTGCTACAAAAAAAAAAATAACAAGACCAAGATAAAGTTTCAAACCTTTTTTCTGTGACTCATAACTTTCTCAGTTGAGGAAGAAATGAAATATTTTCTTGAGGAGGACGTAAAAATAAAGACCTGAGAGAATGTGGTTGCACATGTGTGCAAACCCTTTTGTAACTGGAGAATTAACCAATCGCATCTATAGCCATGCCAAATTGGAGTCAGCACACACCTGCCACCATTTAAATTGACTTAACCCAAAATAAAGTTCAGCTGTTCTGATAGACTTTTCCTGACTTTTTCTTTACATTCTATAGCAGAAGCCAGAAGGTTTTGTTCTAACACTGACTGCTATTTGGAAATTCACCTAGACTCGGCCCCATGTTCAGCTAAAGAAAAACCGCCCCAAAGCATGATGATGCCACCACAGTGCTTCACTGGAGGTATGGTATTCTTTTGGTGCCGAGCATTGTTGTGTTTGCGCCAAACATACCTTTTGAAATTATGGCCAAAAGGTTCAACCTTGGTTTCATTCTTGGTTTCATCCATAACATGTTCCCAAATGCGTTTGTTTCTTTGTTTTTTTTCTGTGAGGCTCCCCCGTCTTGTCACCCTACTCCACAAAAGACGGGACATTGTTGTCACATGTACTATACAGCCAGTACTTGCCAGAAATTCCTGCAGTGTTGCTGTGGGCCTCTTGGCAGCCTCCCTGACCATTTTTCTTTTCTCGTTTTTTTTAAAAATACATTTTTGAGGCATGTCCATGTATTGGGCTATATTTTCTCCACTTGATGCTGTCTTTACTGTGTTCCATGATATTTTTTGATGCCTAAGAAAAATATTTTTTCACCCTTCTCCTAACTAATACCTTTACAATGAAAGAACCCTCTGATGCTCTGGAAGCTATTTGCAAAACATGGCTTGTAACTACATGTAACTACAAAAATGTCAGGCAAAACCTCCTAGAAAAGGTAAAATATTATTTGAGGTTAATCAGAGGCACTTATGGTGCCAGATGTGTGCTGACTCTCATTCAACATAAGTTTAGCCTTAACTGTATGTATAGTACAGGCTGAAAGGATTTCTGAAATGTTTGGAGCCAGCATAAAAATGAGCTTGTTCGCTACATTCAAATTCACTGAGATTTGTCCATTCCATGTTTTGTAAGTCAAAAACAAACTGGCGATAGCATTTGAACCAAGCCTTTGTTTCCCAAACACATCTCATTGTTGCCTTTTGTTTTTCACTGAGACTAACCCCCCCTCGCCTCTGCTGCCCCCCCACCTTCTCCCAACAACAGTGTGCTGTGTCAGAGAGAGTCCAGCAGAAGCGACATGCACATGCACACATTGATTTAACTTGTCATTTAGGATGCTGAGCACGTTGTGCATCTGGCCAGAGGTGGATCAGCACAAGGAAGCCGCCAAAGTTGTGCTATGGCTAGCAAGCTTACTGTCGCGCTGATGGTGCGCTAGTGACTTGGGCTGCATGCACAATCAGCTCCCTGCTGCAGGCTGCTGCCGGCTCTATTTTTAGCCCACCAGCTCCCATGGGTGAGCAGCGAGCGAGGGAGGGAAGGTGGGCCCGTCTCGTCGCGTAGAGTTGAAAGTCAGACACAATGGTGAGGGGCTACAAAGGAGTTGTGTCTGTTTCTCACCTATGCAGCCTTCTGTTGCTTGTGCTGCAGGCGACATGTCGGGGGGGGCGGGGGTGAATAGGTGGAAATGTTGTCTTCTCCATCATTCATAAAGCATCTGCATTTTCATCACTGTGGTGAAAAGACTTTCAATAAGATGCAGAGTGTTGGTCTCCAAGCTTTTTATTAATTCTCCACCTGCCTCCTCCTACACAGTTTGTTTTGTTGGAGTCGAGATCTGCATGATGTGCTGAGGTCCAAGCGGTCTACATCTGGGGTCCCCGAGCCAGGGTGATATGAAAATAGTGCAACATCGTCTTTCCTTCTTTGACGAAAATGCGTAAACTGGACGTGAAAACAGTTGATGTGACACATTTGTGTTGCGGGGGAAACGCTCACAATAGCAAACAGATGCTTGAGCAAATTGCTACTTGCTTTTTTTAAGTGGAGCGCGGCTGAAAGAGAAGATAAACATCGGACACATGCAGATTGAAAGCTCACTTGGAGAGTTCAACGATGCTGGCTTTCTGCAGCATGAAAACACCCATTCTTGGCACAGCCTTGTGTGAAAACAGAGTTGCAGTTTAGATTGTTCTTCACGCCTTGAAGTTTTTTTATTTTTGTTTGTTTGTTTTTTGGGCAGACAACGGCCTCATTTCCAAGGACACGTTGCCCACCCAGGGCACCACGCTAGAAGCTCTGCTACGAGGCGAAGGTCTCGACAAAAGGAACTCCAGGAACGATGAGGAGAGTTTGCTGGAGATCCAGGTGCCTTCAGTCACAATATATTTTTCACAGCACTTTAGAACATTTACTTTTGAGCAAAAAAGAAAAAATAAAGTGGTGCAAAGGAAGAAACCTTTAAATGTCGGAGAGAATCTAGCTAAAGGAACTAAAAAAGTCCTCTTCACAAAACTTGGCTCAGCTCTTTCGGGCAGTCAGTTTTGCTCTTCAAAATTATACAGCAAGAAATGCGGTGAATTGAACAAATCAGTCAGTGAAGCAATGAAGGAGAATGTGTATCTTCTATACAGTCAACCGTCGCTATTCACAAAGGTTAGAGACCTGCTGTAAATAGCAAAAATCCTCAAATACTTGACACACCCCCAAAATGATGTATAAGTGTCAAATTTATAGTCTAAACCCTAAATATAATAATAAATAATGGTGATAGCTGTATATAGAACCTTTTAAGAGACCCAAGGATATTCAACAATAAGTCATGTGGAGATAATTAAAATGTACATTATATTAGGAGAGAAATGTTAGGGGAGGAGGAGCTAGCATTGGCCATCAGCTGCTATTCGGCCGGCTTGACAGCGAACAGCAACATGACGAAAGATTCCACTTGAGGTCCGACAGGCAGACGAGGCTCCTTGCGGGGTTGATGTTAAGTCCTGTAAGTGCCAAACGAAAAATAGTCATTTGCGATACGTATTTAAAAAATAAATAAATAAATCTTTGTTTCACTGAGTCAAAAATATAAGAAAATGGCTACAAGGAAAGTATTAATTGGTATTACTACGGGTTTGCAAAACAGCATCATACACACCAGCATCCTCATACTTCTGGTGCATTTTGGGAATTTTCAATGTCACTGTTCTATTCATGGCGGCACGAAATGAAATGTTCTGAATATTTGGAAATCTACAATGAATTGTTTTACTTTTTTTTTCTCCAGAAAAAATTGTAGGTGAGCCGTCGTGAATCGGCTCGGGTTGACTGCAGAGGTCTGGACTCGAGTCACGAATTTGATGACTTTAGACTCGACTTGACAAAATGTCACAAGACTTGGAACTCGACTTGTACTTGAACAGCAATGGCTCGTGGCTTAACTCGGGCACGAGCTCATTGACTTAAAAAGACTTGCCACTTTTCCTCCTAAAGTAATAAAAATCAAACACTGCAGTTGTCTCAATAGCTCACCAGACTATTTTATTGGAACTACAGAATGATCTAATCTTAAAGATGTCCTCAACAGATATCACTCAGGTGGAAGTGTCCCAACATAATAAAGCATATTTAGAGGTAATTTCTTTTAGCAGTTGTCACCCTGTTGGGCACATACAAGGAGAGGAATTGAGCAGAAGTTCACTCTTTCAGACACTACCTAAAGGAATGGTTTTATTAAAAATTAAACACAGTGCAACATAAATCCACAATAAATGTGGCAGTTACCTAAGGTACACATTGCACGAAGTAATGGTATCATACACAGAAATGACAATGACGATTATCGTAACAATAAGGACTTTTTTTTTATTGGGAAAAGAAAATCCAGATTGCATTGTGGAAATCGTTCAGCTCGACGTCACTTATGCTTAGTTTTCGTTAACTTTAGCAGCTAGCTTTGTGAGCGATCATGCAAATAGTTACATGGAATACATACAGTCAGGTTTAGTCAGTGTAATGTTCTCAAGAATCAAAAACAGTGTGAAAAAGTAAGCCATAGCGTAGCATTTTCATAGAATAACTGAAAACATATTATTGATTTGCTTTTGAAGGGGCAAAAACTAAGCGAAAAATAAATCTGTATGGATTTTAAAATATATTACATATATATTATATATTATATATATATATATTATATAAGTGTGTATATATATATATATATATATATTATATAAGTGTGTGTGTGTGTGTATATATATATATATATATATATATATATATATATATACACACACACACACACACACACACTAAAATATATAATTACTTTGTTGTTAAAATGACTTGAAACAACTCGAAACTCGAATTTTAGGACTTGTGACTTGACTCAGGACTTGCTTGTCATGACTTGGGACTTGACTCGGGACTTGCATGTCTCTGTTTGGGACTTGACTCGGGACTTGAGGGCAAAGTCTTGAGACTTACTTGTGACTTGAAAAGCAATGACTTGGTCCCACCTCTGGTTGACTGTATATAGTTTCTTGGCTACTCGCCACCGTAAGGACGGACCGCTGCACTAATGTGGAGACTCAACTCAACCTGATTTATAGCGCATTTCCAAAAACAACCACAACTGTCACAAACTGCTGTACATAAGATTGACCATAAAACACAAACTCAAGACAAGTGTCCTCCCCTGCACTCGAATCCAAGTGGCATCAACTGTCTCTTTGTCCGCCATAGACCAAGAGGTTGCCTGCTAGTCATGTTAAACAATTTCCACAACTCAACTCCTTCCAATTTCAAGAAATTTAAATCCAAATTGAAACATAAGCAGACCTAAAACAATGTGGTTTTCCAAACTGCATCCTCATGTCAGAGAGTTCTGGAGGCAGACGCAGCAGAAGATGCTTTCAATGATGACGATGACTACGAGGTGGACACTCCCAAGAGGAGACACCGGGGCAAAGGAAGGGTAAGTAACTAGATTAGAAGCACACACTTGAGATGTGTACAGTTCACTACCACGCAACTGCTACTGCTCTTATGTTCAAGGTTAAATGTTTGTCTTTAGGGTCGGGGCTCAGGCCGTAGGAAGGCAGACCTGGATGACGACAAGCCATATGTCTGTGACAGTAAGTCAACATTACAGCAGCATCACATCCTCATCATTGCAATGTTGAACTTGTCTATGAGTAACTAAAGTCACATGCTGATTTTTAATATCGTAACCAATGTTTCAAATTTGAGGGACCTCACACATGACGAGGAAAAAAAAACATTGTTTTTACTGCTTTTATAGTGTGTAGTGGACTCTATGAACAACAGAACACGTTACATGAGGATGGCTGATGTGTAGTAATAGTAGGGGGAAAAAAGACAAGCTCCTAGGGTAACACAACCTCAATCTTTTCCAATGCTTTAAGCAACATTTACAAGTTGTTAATATTACATTAAGAAAAACCTTTTCATAAATCACTATTTTGTCTTATCACCGATACCATCAAGAAATGGTAGACACACACACAAAAAAATAAAGAATATGGACTATTACATCGCGATGTACATTAAGTGTAGGGGCCCAATAAGGGGTCCAGTGAGTGTATAATATTCAGTTCACATTGTTGAATTAAATCTACTGTGATTTTTAACAGGGTGAACTAGTGTTCTTGCAGGAGGCTCAAGTAATTCTTTGCATGCAAGTTGGATGTGGGAAAATGGAGCTTGGGGTTGTTTCACGTTACATTTGCGACTGCAGTATATGGACAACACTTACTCAGACTTTTTTTTTTTTTTTTTTTTTTTTTTTTTTTTTTTTCCCCCTTCCCACCCCCAGACAGATACAAACAAAGGAATAATTCCAAATCATCAACCTCTGGTAACTTGTCTAAGTTTAATTCTAATGTCTTTGCAATTTTTTTGTGTTTTGATTGATGATTTTAGAGGATTCCTCACTGTGTGTGTGTTACAGTCTATGCGAAGCGCTATAGGAGCCGTACGGGACTAAGCTACCACTATACCAATTCCCACCTGGCAGAGGAGGACAGAGCTGGGGAGAGGAGCACTGTGACATCCAGGTCTCCTTCTCTGCAGCCCGCTGACAGACACAAACGTAAGAACTACTGTTTCAAAATAGCTTTGCCTTTCTGTGCCAAAGTGTTCAGTGAGGCTGTTCCAAAAAGGCTTGATATGTTCATCTTATTCTGGTGCCTCTCCATTTACATGTCCTCTGGTGTTCCACAGGGAACCAATATTATTGATAGTCTGCTAATGCCCGGCCAGCTCTTAGTCACAACTTCAACAATCAAAATGTCTGCAGATAGTGTTTCATCTCTGTTATTTGCTACGTAACCGTTAATGCAGCATAGCACAGTTAAACCAAAAGTATAGAAAGTAATTGGACGAGTGGTTAGCACGTGTGCTTCACAGTACCATGGTTCGCGGTTTGAGGTTCTGTCCTGCGCTTGTGTGAAGCCACCACTGGCTTTGCCCAGCCTAGTTGGTCATGGTGGAGGAACTCTGTGTGTGTGGTGCAGTTATTATGTAAATTAGAGGAAGTACCAAAGAAGAATTGCAACAATTGGCTAGATTTGTGGAAAAGATGTGGTGATTGATCAGTGTTGTATGTTGTACATAAATTCTCGCTGAAGTCGCATTAGTACTTAGCGATGCAACATCATGAAAACCTGGAAGGTCTAAATTTTATGGTTTTTTTTACATTTCTCTCAGGTCCAAAGGCTCCCATCGGCACCAGGATTCCCAACCGATACTGTGAGAAATGTCAGAATGCCAACAAGAAGCTCATGAAATCTGGCTCCCCCTGCACAACTTGCCAATGCACAAGTGAGTTAGAGCATTTCCTGTTTTGTTTATCGTCACGCTTTGTCATCACCTGCACACAAACAAAATGCAAAAAGAAAACGGGTACTCCTTTTGATACTCACTTGAAGTTCCACCCGATTTTACGGTCTCATATGAACTCCAATTTTCACCACTTTTGGACTTTGGACTCTAGAGTGCCCACTGTATATTAAAGGGGACAGTACAGGAAATGTAATTCTTAAGTGCTTTTATACAAATAGCTGTGTCTGTGGAGTGCCTGCCCCCACCCGTCAAGTGTGTAGTTTCACAACCAAGTAAATCTTAGTTATCTGCTCATTAGCGTAAATTAGCCCGACTGTTGGGCTAATTTACATAACAGTAATGAAGTTTCTCCTCCGATGACATGATAAGTTAGGGTGCATATTAAAACTAAAATAATACAAGAATGACAAAAACACAAGATTAACTATTAAATCTTAAGTCCTGCTCTGTTTATAAACTATCTGAAATCCATTTTTAAAGGTCCCGTATTTTGGTTATTTAGACCTCCGTAGAGTGAAACTCTAACATAGACTTAGTATAAAAGTGTCAATTTCATTTCGGAAAACACCTTCGTTTTGTCATACAAGTTCCCAGAAAAGGCCCCTCTGACAGCTACTTCTGTTTGACCCAATTTTGTATCCGTTTTGTCCATATTTGGCTAAGACCGCCCCCTTTCCTCTGACTGGTTGCCTCGGTGTAGAAGACTCACTTGTAAGAGCAGACGTCTTTGTTCTTTTGACAGCGCTGGCTCGGGAGCGGAAAGGGAAGGCGGAGATCGTCGCTAGTAACGTAGATAAACTCGAGAAATTCGAATGACATGATTTCAGGCCTCTCTGCAGGAAAACGTCTGGAACTCAGGAATGCGTGGTCGATTTTAATTCATATTTCACGTTTGCAAAGGCACCACAGAGGCAATATTACATCCCAAATACTAGAAAAAGTTGGTTTGGCAAAATATGTCCCCTTTCATATGTCACTGTCAAGAACCTAAAAAACTTCCACATAGGTTGTGTAAAGCATTCTATAATTGGTTATCTTTGGGCTATTTTGACATGAGCATGTCACAGACATGTTATTAAGATTAATTAAATACTAGTTACTTACTAATTACGTGGCATTTGCTGCAGGCCTCAGTCCCTATCACCCATAAATAGTGGGGGTTTACTGTATACACACACATCTGGTAGCATAATCTTGAGAATACAAGCAGCTTTATTGCAAATTCTGTACTATGTATCCCTCGTCCATTATCAAGCTTGCATACTGTATTGGAATGGAAAATGGAATACATAGCATGTTTTCCAATATAATCATTTTTGTTGGTTGGTGAAAGAAATGGGAAGAAAAACAAACGTGTTTGTAATTAATTATCATTTATTTGAATGTAACATATGCAACTTCCGATTGTTTGTAAAGTCCCATGGGAAGTTGTTGTCTTCCCGTCACCCGCGGACTCACTCTGCTCCTCTTTGTCCCGTGAGCCAGCTGACGGCGTCGAGGA